>NW_004567104.1:49230877-49254154 GCF_000260355.1 Condylura cristata | reverse complement strand
ACTTCCCTCCCCAACCCCCCGTTTTTGATCCTATTCCCCACTCCACCCCCACAAAATGTCTCTGGTTTATGGCTGTTTATTATTATTATTTTCTCACCTGGTCCATTATACTCCTATGAGCAAAACCATCGGGTATTTTTCTTTCTCTTTCTGGCTTATCTCACTAAGCATGATCTTTTCCAGCTCCATGCAAGTTGCTGCAAAAGACATGTGTTTCTTTTTTTTTTTTGGTTGCTGATAATATTCCATTGTATATATGTACTATATCTTTTTAATCCAATCATCGACTTTTGGGCATTTGTGCTGCTTCCATGTTTTTCCAATTGTAAATAAAGCAGCAATAAAAATGGGGGAGCAGGTATCTTTTTGAATCAGTGTTTTTGTGTCTTTTGGTTAGATACCTAGGAGTGGGATTGCTGGGTCATAGGAAAGCGCCATGTTAAGCAAGTTTGAGGAACCTCCAAATAGTTTTCCATAATGGTTGTACTAGTTTGCATTCCCACCAGCAGTGCAGGAGAGTTCTTTCTGGGAATGAAATATTTTTAATTTTGCATTGTGATAACTGGGAGCAACTTGAGATATAAATTCTTGATCATTTTATTTTCTTGGTTGTCAGACCACCAAGAGCATACATACCCTGAATGGAAGAGTGGCATTGCATTATTAGTCCAAGCTGAAAATGTGTGCGATCATATTTTGATTGTCCCATTGTTCTGGGAAGGTAGATAAGGATGTCACTGGGCAGTGCTGTACATACTGTGGTACAAAGAAATTACCATTATGTAATAGTGGTGGTAATTGTATTTCTGTTCTAAATTTTTTGCTTTCATTTTTACACTAGCTTGTTTCTATTTACTTTTAAAATTAATTATAATGATTTGTCTTTTTCAGAGTACAATAATACACCTTTTGTAAGACAGCTATGAAATTCTACCCAGAGAGAGCATAATTTGTAACCCAGCCAGTCAGAGACAAACCTTGTTCTTCCAGATCATTCCTGTGTGCATGTCTACCTGTGTACATATTTTTACAGAAAGTAAAAGTTCTCTTGAGGATTTTGAAACCTTTTTTTGTCCATTTAACAATGGTGCTTTAACATTCTCTACAGTAGTGCATACATTCATACAAATTATGAAAATAATTTTATATTCCTTATAAAAATCTTTAGTTATGCCATCACTTAGTTGTGTCCACTAGATACTAAAATCGAGATTGACTGTCTAACTGCCTCTGTTCACAGAGGACTTGCATTCTAATGGGATAGGGCAGGAAGTTCATAAGTTACCTGGATCAGTATCAGTATATAATATGCTTTGAAGTAAAATAACTCAGGGTGAGGGAGTGGAACTGAAGGGAAGTAGTGAGTCTGGAGGAGTGTGGAGGGAGGATGATTCTGAAGAGCCTCTCTAGGGTAGCATTTGAGCAAATCAGTAGATGATATTTGGGATTAGGACATGAGAACATCTGAAGAGAGAACTTTCTCTGCAGATGAAACAACCCATTCCAAGGTCCTAGAGCAGGTCTGTGTTGGCCCAGAAGCCGAGTGGGTGGAGGCAGCAGAATGAAGGAGACACAGGTAGTGACATAGGGAGGCGTGCCAGAGCCACATGAGGTGGGAATAGTAAGGGGGGGGAAATGAAACATGCTTTTTCAAAGTATTACTTGGACATGGATTTGTCTCTGTGTGTTTGTGTGGATTTGCATTGTCATGTACTGTGTTATATACTGTCTAGAAGGGTTTACAGAGAAGGAAGGATTCGAGTTGGAGGTGAGCTCAGCTTTGGGCAGACTTGGGGAGTCCAAGAAGGTACAGTCTGGCCTCTCCTTGGGTCCCCAGTGTTTCTCCTCAGATCAGTGTGTTGGACGTGGCATGAAAGAGAGCTCCACTTGTGAATGCAGCTAGAATACTATTTTAGTTGACATCACAGCAAGAAATTCAGGATATTTACTCACATGACCTGAGTCACAATTGTGCCAAATCTGGAGGACGTGGGGAGAATAGAGCAGTTACTAATTTCACATATAGACAAACAGCTCTACAGACACCAGTCACATCGAAAGCTATACAGTCTGTGATGGAACTGTGTTATTGCGGGCCTTTTCGGGGTGTAAGAAATGGGGACAGGAAGTAAGTCAGCTTTAAGGAATATACATAAATCAGAGGGCTGACATTATGAGGTGAGGAGTATTAGAAGAATCTAAGATTGCGAAGAAACAGCTTCATAATAATGTCTGTTCTCTTTCCTTCCTTCTGATTTCTCTCCAAAGAGTTTTGAAATTCAAATGCCAGATGTTTGAGCAAAATACATGCTGTTTGACTGCCTTATAATTGCAGCTTTTAGTTACCTTTTAATTTGAAACCCAGAAATAGTGCCATAACCACCTGTTTTATATTCTGTTAATGGTCATTAAAGAAATACAAGTACTACTCTACTGCTGGCAGTCACTGCTTATGAATGGACAGTTTTCCAGATGGCTGTTAAGTTGTAGGTTTAAAGCTCTGTCTTTATTCCCACAGAAGCATGATTGGAAATGCTGGGTGGGACTCCAGCCAGTGCACAAAAGTCAGTTTGATCCATAATATACCTGCAGTACAATTTCAAGTAAAGAGTACTTCAGAGCATGTTTCTAAGGTAAAAATCCCCAAACTAGTGCAGATGGTGCCTAAAGGCATGAGCAGACCCTTCCCTTCAGGAGGATGTGGGGATCAAGTCCATATTGTATGAAGGACCCTATGTAAGGGCTGAGAGGGTGAGGTTTAAGGGAAAAAAAGAACAGGCCTGGAATTGGCCTCAGTGACTTTGAAACAGAGGACAGTAGAAGTGTCTGCCTCTTTGTTTTAATGCGCTGGTATTAATTTTGACTCGAAGTTGGCTTCATGGTCGTAGTCCTTTATTTTACAACAGCACCTCAAGGCTAGTCTCCCTGTTTCATTTTCCACTCACCCTACTCTTGGAGGATCATATGGAATTTTAGACCTGGCAGAAAGTTGGTCTGACTTTAAAAAAATCAGCTGCAGAAAGTCACATTTCAACTAAGTGTGCCTTGTGAAGTACTTTTTGTCCCTGAAACAGACTTATGTCGACTTTGAGATTTGGCAGAACATTTTACTAATAATAGTGGAAACTTTGGGTAGGTAATAAGCCCCATCTTGTTCTATACTGTTTTTTTTTTTTTTCATTCATTTCTCCAAGGTAGAAAGTCATGGCTGAGCGCTAAAGTGTGATTTTATTGAGTTTCAAAAAAAGACTGCATTTCACATTCTGACTGCTTCTGAAAAGTCATCCTGGGTTCATCCTGGGTCAAGTGAACTCTAAGGTGAGGAGCAGTGTGCCAGGAAGGGAGGCCTAGTGATGTTGTGGTAGACTGGAAGATGCTGTTTGGCAAATCTGAGCTTCTGGAATGCAGTTTTACATTGGAGGGGCTAGAGCTGAGAAAGTGAGAGAAAGGTTTGCCTTGATCCTCTTTCCCTGTATTCAACTACCTTGTGGGTTCCTCTGCTATAGACCGTCTCTAGTACAGTGGAAGTAAAAAATACAAAGCGGGAAGGCAGTTTCAGACAACATCCGGCTGAGTGTTGGAGAAGGCGAGGGGACAGTCTCCGCAGAGGAACCTAGTGAAGAGACCCCTGTGGACAGCGGATTGGGGTGTCTTCCCAAATGAGCGATTACCTTCTGTTAGCCACCTTGTGTTTAGGAATGCTCAGAATTATTGCCAGTGATGTCATCAGCACAAAGAGTGCCTCTTCTCTGAAAATGCTGAGTAGTCATAGATTCCTGCATTGATAGAGAAGTGGGCAGGCCTCTGGAAAACAGTTATGGATGTTGTATTCAGTTTTCAGGTTTTCCATATGCTTCTGATACAGTCACAGTAATGATGTGCAAGAGAGAAGGCAAACTAAGAGGCGGTACCCAGCAGCCTTACTCCAGGAGGCCAAGAAGGGAAGTGTTTGTCCTGCACTGTGTCTCCAGCCCTGACTCTCTGCTGATATGCTGTCCCTGAATGTATGTCCCTTGACCATCAAGGAAGTTATGTTTTTACTATGTGAGGAAGTGTCCCAAAGAGTCCCAGCAGCAGCACTCCTGAGATTCAGTCTGGTGTGCACTGAGGGAGGCTTTTCCCCCCTTGGGGGGTCCCACATTGTATTTGCCATGCTGTGTGCTCATAAGGGCAGCAGCTCTCCAGAGGTGAGGAGCTTTGCTTTGCCTGGCATCACTGTCAGACTATTGTTCCACGTGAGTGAGCTTTCGAAATAATCAGTAACTTCCTCTGTAAATTAAGCTTGATAATAACTAACCTTTAAGAAATACGAAATGGATATGTCTGGCCAAAACATTCTCTCTGTCTATATAGATCTCAGGGTTAGTTTCTAAATGTTAAATATTCTCAGATTCTAACTATAGATAAGGCTCTCCCAACATTTTTTTTTTTTCAATATTGGTCAGTGGTCTTCCAGCATCAAAACAAGAGGGAGTCAATGCTAAAAAAATAAATAAATAAATAAATAAATAAATAAATAAATAAATTCCTTGGCCCCTATCTAATTGGAATCTAATTGGAATTCTTGACAACCAGCCTTAGAGATCATTTGTCCAGGTAATTGTGATACATCTAAATCGTGATTCTGAAGGCATAAGTGGACCTGTTTGGTGCGTGCACTGCTTAACCCAGGCACCAAGACCAGTGCCTAGCTCCTGAAAAGTGTGTGGAATCTGATATGGAGTGAGCAAATGAGTTCATACACAATTTTCTGCTATGAGTTAGGGAATCTTATCAGATTCAGTAAAATAAGAGTATAATGGGCCCTTCCTGGTGGCAACTGGTTAAAGCACAGGCTCTAAAGCAATTTCAGCCACTGCAGCGCGAGCTCGCTCCTTGGCCAGGGAACTGACTCACATGGCATGGCAGACCTCTCCCCTCAGCAGTGTATTTCAGTACACCTATTTGTTCTGTTCCCCACTCTGTCTCTGGTGAATCCTATAAACCCCCCCACCACACACACACCTCTGCTGGTACCCAGTTCTGTATGTATAAATAAATAAATCTTTAAAAATAAAAGAATAAGAATACAAAATATTTTAAGATATAAGAAAAGGGTTCTCCTCTGTATACCCCACATTTTTCATGGCCAAGAGTTTGTTTTATGTCAGCATAAAGTATATGCTGGATGGTTGTGTATTGAAATGACTCCTTGTTTCCATGGTCTTAATATGGTTGCTTCAAAAATAAGAAGTCTATGTTACTTTACCCTTGGTATTTATGTGGGCTATTCTGAAAGATTAATTTCCAAAGTTCTGTTAGCTAAGTTAGAAGAAACTATTTAGAAATGCAAGTAGACTTTCTAACTACTTGTGATTGAGTCCCGCCCCTCACCCCCTGCCATGAACGAAATGTGTGCTTTCTAAAAATACTGCTGTTGAAATATTCCTGGGTCCCAAAGGGGGTTAAACTGTGAGAGAACAATAGGAGCAGAATGTCGTGTTTCATAAGGTTTGAAATCATTTGAATTTAAACGTTTTTCTTCTCCTTGGAGGTTTAAGAATCTGAAAGTGCCATTCCAGACCTTTTGAGTCATGACTGTTTTTCTCTTCACATGATTTAATTGTTTGTTTATTGAAAGAAATTATTCCATAGCCTAAATAATTCATGTTTCATGGCTGAAGAACACAAATCAATGACATGCTAAACCAAATAAATCCTTAAAGTTTAAAGATCTCTTTGCACTCTGAAAGATACCAACCTTCCTCATCTTCCTGATCTCAAAATCTTTCTTGAAATCACAATTGCTGTAGAAATCTGTATATGCCTTCTTTCTTAATTAAGCACCAGAGAGTGGCCAATGCCAGGATGTAGTGAATGCTCTGGAAAAATCTGGAAAAATGATGTGGCAGGTGCTGGGCCAGGCCTCGCCCTGAGGTTTGCACCAAACACTAGAAGCCGTAAGAGAGCTTGTCCTCACAGGGATGTCAGCCGCATTGTAGAGAAATGGACAGCATGTGAACTGTGCCGCCTTTTCCTTAATTAAGAATTAAGGAGACACGTAGCATCCAGTGTTTTGAGTAAATTTTATCAACACATTCTAATTTTTTTATGTGTTCTGTTTTTAAGTCAACTGTAAATGCACAGTCCCTCGTTCTACTCCTCTGTTTATACACTTAGATAAAGGGAGATTTGGAATGAGAGTGGTTGGTATGTTCGCTCAGGGAACTTAACATACTACTTCATTCAGAATAAAAGACTAATGTATATAATTGCATTTTTCCCAATGGAATAGTGCTTTCCAGTGAAGACAAGCAAACAAAAATGAAGCACCTGCTTTACACTGGTTTATTTCTATTCATCTAACAAATAATACTTGAATGGTTTCAGAGTGCCAGACACAAGACTAGGCACTGGGATACAGACATGAATGGTAATAACTTCTGAATTTAATTGGTTCAAATTCTAGTTAGACAAGAATTTGATGACCTTTATGGCAAAGGTCAGGAATGAGTTATTCTTGCATACAGTGAGAACTCAAAATGCAGTCCAAGAAGGAACTCAATTGTAAAGAATTAAGAATTGGGGAGGGTAGGAAGGATTTGCAGGTGGAAAAAGTGTTTTTGCTGGCATGTCAACCTGGCGTGGCCTAAGAATGGGTCATGAGTCCCTTTCTATGTGAATGTTAAGGATTTGTCATCGAGAGAGATGTGCTATAGGAGCCTTTCGAATAAGAGTGTCGTGATCAGATTAATGATCACTTTGAGGGGAAGAATGGATTGAAGCAAATCAATCCTGAAGTGCCAGGCCAATTAAGAAAAGACTCTAGTAATCTAGGAAAAAGTGGAAAAAGTGGGAAAAGCTTTAAATGAAGCTGTGAATTTTATAGTTAAACCGAAAGTTTTAAATATGTTTACTTTTAAGATTTATTTATTTATGCATACAGAACTGGGGTACAGGCCAGAGTTGCAGGTGCAGTGAGAGGACTCACCATATAGAGCAGGGAGCAGAACAGGCAGAGCAATGATGCACACTGCTGAGGGGAACAGCGGGCAGGTCAGGAGAGATCTGCTGCACATGGGTCACCTCCGGGGCGGGGATCGAACTCATGCTGAAGTGGCTTTAGCTTTGTAGTGCTGTGCCCCAACCCGCTGTGCCACCAGGGAGGACCCTATGTTGTTTAGTTTTAACACAATACCTTTTGAATTCTTGATTTGGCAATAAGATTCATGAAACTCGAGCATAAAATATAAGTTTCATAAATTCTATAAAGTGTGAAATACTTCTTTTGGTGACTTCAGCTTTAAATTCTTCAATTACTTGCTCAATTCAAAATGTTTCATGTGCTAGAGACTATAATGATGTTTCACAGGTGACTTGGTGGTGGGAATTTTACAGGGGCTATACCTGCAAAATCAAGCATCATACAAAAATGAACTGTTATAAATTGTATATAAATAAATATTTTTAAAAATGTTTTATGTGCTGACTTCACAAGCACATTTTTCTGGCATTTTGTGTGTGTTTGTAGTGTGAAAGTTAGTACAGCTACTTGAAAATACTGAATTTTGCTTTAATCCATGTACTTATAGTTGCTTTTTCTGCATAATTTTTCTATCAGAAATGAAACTTTTACTAGTTCATGTATATCATAAAAAAAGGCAATCGGGCATATAGAGTCCTGTAAACGCTCTAAAGTAGGCAGGGGTATCAGGAATCCACAGAAGAATCAGGCAGCTAAAATTAAATCCTTGTTAAGATAGCTTTTAGGTAGATCATAGATTGTAATTAGAGAATATGCTTATAAAATATTCACAACTAGTATTATTCTTGATTATAATCCAAATCATACACACATTCTTACATGTTGCCAGTCTCTTTTAATTTGAGTTTATTTAGACAAATATCAATTGAAAATTTAATTTTTAAAACCCCTGTACTTTTGTGGCAGAAGGCTAGTAAAATTAGGAGGGCAAAAATAAGAACCCACTTTTAAAATAGCTACCACCTGAGACATTTTATAGGTGTGTGTATAGGTTACATTTCTATATTATACAATATTATTTTCAACTATTGTCCTTGACTTTTTCTTGTGAAATTCCCATGCTATTAAAGTTGTCTGGAATATGTCTTTGTCATGGTATTGACACTAGACATTTTTACTTGAAGTCACTTTGTAACCATTTGCATAACAAAATACAGGTTTTCTTCCCCATTTAGCATGAGATGCTTGTGATCTCTATATGTAATCACTAACTGTATTGCTTTTAAAGTAATCTGTACAGGCTTACTGATAATAATAGGCAATAGCCAATATTTGTAATTTTAAGTTTATAACAATAGCTGTGTGAATTGATTTTTTTTCCTCCTTTATTTGCCAATTTAATCAGATGACCTATGGTAAGTCAAAACCTCACATTGAGTGAGATTATTTAGGGTCAACTACTATTGTGTAAAATAAAGTAGCTTAGAGCATCTCCAATTAGAAACAAAACAGCCAACATTCCACAGTTCACATTTTCATCATCTTAATATGCGTGCCTTTCCTACTGACATTTAAAAGGCTAAAAGCATGACTGTGCCTTGATGGTTCATGTGTTCCTGCATAGAGTCTAAGACTTAATGAAATTTTAATCCATTATATTTTCCAGGTATTCATGATCTATATTTTCTTTCTATCTTTGATTCTTTTGTTCTCTGGATAACCACACTGGATTTTATGGACAAAGTCTTGAGTAGAGTGACTTGTGCTCTGTTTCCCATCCTCTCTCTTTGGGGTGGTCTTTATCTGATGTGAACTACTGCCAGACCTGATCCCTCTGCCACCAGTAGCCATGAAACCCTACTTTTCCCCCACTCATAGCCATTCTATTCTATACTGATTGCCTGCCTTAAGATGGCCTTCTGCTAAGAACCCAGGTCAAATTCTGTACTGGCTCAGGCAAGTTCTTCATAATTTGGCATTCACTAACTTCTGATCTCATTCTCCTTTGTAGCAAAATTACCTTTGCTAGTCACAAGTTCCTGTGCCTCTAGCCTTGCATTAAAAACCTAAAAAAGCATGGTTTTCCAAAAATGTCATATTCTGTATTCTCTCCAGCCTCTGGACCTCCTCTGTGGGCATTTGACTTAGCAGGCAGCATCCCTGCTCCTTTTTCCCTCTGTCTCCATAGCTTTTTGTTTATTCAGCAGTGAAAACTTGTTAAAGTTTGGTTTCCTATCTGTTTCCCCACTAGACTGAATTTTACAAAGGTCTGGTGCTACTTGTTCTTAATCATTCTTGAGAACAAGCACAGTCTCTGTTGTGATAATTGTAGGATAGAACTACTCAGTTTGTCTAGGATTAGGAAAGTATGAAAAGAAGAAAGTATATAGACATTGCAATAGAAGGATTTAGATCTGAAATGGATATGTACCTTGTAGGTAAAGTAATTTATTATGAAATGTTTAAGGCAGACTTGAAGGTATTTCCCTCCAGATAGAAGTGGCTATCTGGAAAATCAGATTGTTAAGGTACTGTTTGGTACACATTTGGGACTAGATAGGCCCCTTTCTATTTTAAGTGTTTCTAGAATTCACTAGATATATAAAGTTTTGCCAGGTAGAAAAGTTTTCCAGATAACACACAGCATGGACATTAAAAAAAAAAAGATCAGACTATAGTGATACTGAATGTAAATAAAATCAGAGTGTTAACACTTACGATCACACTCTGGTGTTCTTGTTCAGGTATGTCCCAACAGTGATGCTGGTCATCCAGAAAATATTCATAATGGACTAACAAAAATTTCTGCAACTTGGATAAGTATTTTGATTGCTTTTTTTCCCCAAATGTAGGGATTAAAATCAACTTTTTGTATCTGACTCTTTTGAGAACTGCAAAGAAAGGACTTTTCAGTTTTTGCTTTATACACATTAACTATGATTTTAGTAATTCTCTTTTAATTTCAAAAGAAACTGGTTTTTATTTTTCAGTGTTGAAAATGAGCCTGTGAGCACAAGTCAGAAAAAGGAAAATGTGCTTTCATCAGACGCTGTAAAGGTACAGTTTTGAATTAACATTATGACTTTATGTGAAGTCTAATCCCCTTCTGTTTGACACTTGTGTCTTGGGCTGGGTAGGGGAAGAAGAGTTTTAAGGAAAGGAATTTGGGAGTATGGCATTCCTAACCTAGTTTACTAACCAACAATGGCATTTAACATTTTTTGTGCCTTAATATAAAAATTGTATTTATTGAGGCAAAGTTTTACACCATTATATCTTCTTTGGGGGTATAGGTTTGAACTTCTACAAAAGGTGAATTTTCACACCAAGCCCACCACCAGTGACCCCAATTCACCACCAAGTTCCATTGACCACCTCCCTCCCATTCTGGTTGGTCCAGTTCTACTGTTAGATGTCAAGAGTTTATTATTGATTTGGTTTTAACTGACTCTTTATTCTGTTTCTCTATGTTTCACATATAAGTGAGATCATCTGTTCATGCCTTAATTTTATAATCTATTTAACTGGATCATCTGACCTTCATGGTGTTTTTTTTCCTAGGAAGTACTTTGGTTAATGTCATGTTTCCTCAAATGCTGCTGACCAGAAATAGTGCTTTAGAGGATAGAAGTTAATAACATGTTCTTACATAGCATTACTCTGTGAAGGATACCTTTGTGGTCAGTTCACATGAGAACTGAACTGGATTTCTTTGCTCTATAGGGCAAGCATAGGAAGCAAATAAACTGCAAACCAACCCACCTACCCATGTCATTGAATATTGCTGAAAATCACTAATCTTACAACATTTATTTTTACTCACAAGTGATTTTTCTAGAAATTAGATGTTGGTGTTCTTTGTATGAGACTGGATATGTGATCAATTCCACATGCATGGCTTGGTCCCAGTAACTCCCTCCTGTGTTCCAGGGTAATGTAGTTCAATGTCAATGGAGAACTTGGAAAGCATCTGAATTCTTCATTGTAACTCTAAAGCATTAAGTTTGGTAAATATAAAGAAGGCACCAGCTATTTGGGCTAGACTTCACTGTTTGCTGGGAAGTTTTTGATAACTGATTTGATCTCCTTATTGATGACTGGTTAGTTCAGATCTTTTATTTCTCTTGGTGAGTCTAGATAAAGGTTTGTCAATTTTGCTTATCTTTTCAAAAACCAACTCAGTTTTGTTGACCTTTTCTTTTGTCTTTTTAGTCTACTATTTCATTTCTTTTTACTCTGATCTTTTGTTATTTTCTTGTTTCTAACTAACCCTGGACTTTGTTCTTGTTCTAATTCTTTGAAGCATAATGTCAGATTGTTTCAAAAATCTTTTTCAAATGTGGAAACTATTTGTTTACTTAAGTGTATGTCATATATTTATTACCAACTACCCTCTCAACTCCAAAACCAGGTACAAGATTGAGAAATAAAAATTCATTGCACTTCTAAATTAAGCATTACTAGCAGCTTTCATTAAAACATGTACAAACTTTGTTAAAAGTTTATCAAGCCTTTAAATGATTTAGTTACACATTTTTATAATACTATATTTAAAGCTCTGTTAACTGATGCAATGGGACATGATTTGAGGAAATGACTTGGCAAATGACCCCAAAAATCACCCTGTAAGCTTTCATAATCTGTAACAAACAGTAAAATGAGGTAACCAAAATGTATTACTAGGAGAAAATAGCTGTCCAATGAAAGCCTAGAGATATCTGTGAAAAATAACTCTCATGAAGTTGGAAGATCTCATTCAAAATATTATAATAGGCTACAATTTAAGAATCTTAACAACCACATTACAGAATGTATAAAGTCTAAATCTGCTTTCATATTTGCTACATTTTGTTCAAACAAAAAGAACCTCAGGTCAGAAAATCAGATTTCCTGAAAAAATTCAAAGTTTTAATCCATGGCCCAAACAACCCCCCCTCTCTTTTTTTTTTTTTTTAAGTTAAACTCTTAATTCTGCTTGGAATCCCATATATAAACAGATTAAAGTAAACCTTCAGGTTGATGGTGGGAATGAGTTGCCTGGAGAACCTCACAGTTAACCACTGTCCTCTGCCAACCATGTGCCTCCTACGAATAGTTTTAAAATTACACGTGTGATAAGGAAATAACACAGCCTTTGGAATCAGATCTCTATGCATTTAAGTCCCAGATGTCCCATTGGTAGTCTGTAACCTTGGACAATTTATTTAAAACTCTCTGAAGTTTGGTTTGCTGGTTTGTGTCTCCATGTTCACTCCTCATTTCATAGAAGCCCTGGGCCTTTGCTAGATCTAAGTTCTTGGGTATTGAATGTGTAGTGTAAGATGTCTTGTTTGATTTGCAAAAGCTCCAACTTAATCATTTGTAGATCTGAAATGATCCAGTTCTCCTTTATGGTATGCTAGAGCACTTTATCAAAATAGGAACTGAGAGTGAAGCATGTACATAGTCTAGATTTTTATGAGTAAATTTGTGCCCACAGGTTCCAAATATTGATCCAGAAGTCTCTGAGAATTAAAAACATTAGTCTAGCAATTGTTTTCTTTGAATAAGTCCTTCTACCCTATCAATAAGAATGGCTCCCCCCACCCCATGTTATGTCATCTTGTTCCTTTCTCTTCTTGGCATACACACCTGCCCAGGTTGATTTTGATTTCTGCCTACATCTCAGTGTATAACAAAGGTGATGTCTATTTGTCCAGCCTGATTTGTTGTCCTTAGGGTGGTAATTGCTAATTATCTTATATCTTCCCAAATGTCATTAGCTATGAGATTTGACATATTCAATGTTGGAATCAATGTTTTTGTTTGTTTGTTTTCTTTTTTTAATTCCTGTCCAGTTGAAAGATGTTATAAGTTACCCAGTCTTGACAACTGAGAGTGATTCCTCCTCCATTTTACCCTCCACTTTGTCTCCCTTTGCAGGTTGTCAACATCTCTTCCTGTTCATACCTATCAATACTGCATAGCACAGATTTATTTAGACTCACAGTTTTTACCCACTTCTTTTTCTTTCTGATACATATAGTAAAGGACTGTCTTGAGTTATGTATGCTTAAGGGCACTAATTTGATACCACATGTAACTATATTCCTTTATCAGATACTACATGTATATGAAAATATGAAACACTACAGATTCTATTCTATGGCATTTTTTTTTAAATTTAAGCTTTTTAACTAAGTTAGTAACAAATTATTTTTGGCATCTCCGAATTGATCACGGCCCGGTTTGTCATAATATAAAAAAGTTACAAATAATCAATCTGTTAAAGTATGAACAGTTCAGGGCAGATTAGTTAATGGCTTTCTTGTTATGCCTATTCCAGTTTCTTAGTGGAAAGTAATTCTTTGATTAAAAGATTTTGTTATCTTTCAAACAAAATAATTTGGGCGTAAATAACCTGTCTTTTCACCTTAACATTAATTATAAAATCCACCTATATAAAATATTGTTGATGCAAACAACTATCAATAGTCCTCATGCCATTAACTGAACTAAATCCTTTATTATGAAAGGTAAATGAGGAGTGATTCTGATTTGAAGTTTAATACTTAGAACTAGCTAGAGATGCTGATAATTTTTTCCCCAAAATTGAGGGAATGTTGGTTGTAGAATTTTACCTGTTGGAAAACTTGCCAAGTAATATGTTGTAATCAGATATCTTAGAAGAAAAACTAACTAGAACTCTCTAGTAAAAAGCTGGTTTTAGATTTTAGTAACTTAGTTTAGTAATCTATACATGATGAAAGTATATGAAATTGTTTGCTTTCAGTGGCAACAGGGAAAACATAGGATATTAGCAAGATCAGTAGAAGAACATACATAGTTGATTTTCATTCTGAAAACTTGAGTTGTAGGAATTTCCTAGGCAAAATGATAAGGCATAAATGGTCTCAGTAGTGATGACAGCATTTTAGGGACCTGCTATAGTAGGAAGAGGGTGGCGGGAATTAAAATGCTTATGATGACATGGAGCATTGTAAGCAGACTGATCCTGGGACATACAGTTTGAGTAATAGGCTTTCTGAAGGGGCAGATGTGCAACCAAGGTTCTTTCAGAGACCCCAACAATATGAACTGGTGCTTTTTTGGAAGGGTTAGCCTTGGGAGTCCTATTTTTCATTGTGAAGGTGAGTGAAGGAAGTCAGACAGATGTTCTTCAGTGCAAGTAGAAGGAAGGTGGTGTCAGAACAACAAGAATGTCTCCAAGAATTAGAAGCTTGGGTACTCTGCTGATTGGGGCAGGATAGTATAGGGAGTGACCCATAGGGTGTGAGAAAGCTTTGAAAGAGTTGTTATGGAAAATGTGGAAAAGTCTGCCATCTGATTTCCAAGAGAGGCTTTCAGTTGGGAATTGTTGGGCAGCTTGAATCTTAATAGCTGTGTGTGTATCCCTTTGGATATTTAAAGCAAGACTCGTTCACTTCTGAGTGTAGATGACTAAGAGACCAGGAAAAGACACTTTCAGAGATTCTTGATCTTATTGATGGCTGGATAAAAATATGAAAATTTGTGGCAACTGAAAATGAGAGAAATTGTGATGACGCAGGAGAATTGTGGTATGTCCACCTGGGATAGTGTGGCAGGAGAGCTGAAAAGTTGAGAAGGTGTAGGGAGGGAGCACAGTGAACGGTGCTGGTGAACTGGGTGACTTGGTGGTGAGTGCAGTGTGGTAACAACATCTGCGCAGGGAGATCCTAGACTTCTAATACAGAAACAACAATGGAAACCAGTGTTGCCTCCACTAAAAAAAAAAAAAAAAAAAAAAGTAAATAAAGTGAAAGGAAGAAAAGAGAGGTTGTGAATCTGGCGGAACATCTTGAGGTTGTGATTCAGAGGCAGGTGTTTATGGGTAAAGGGCCAGAGTCATACCAAAGATCAAACAGTGTGGAAGTAGGAGTTGAGAGTACAAAGGAACTGGGGCAGGAGGGATCAGGATTTCTGCAGACCATCCTTGCTGTGCACAACAGACTCAGAGCCTGAGGCTAGACAGGATGGCCAAATCTGTTTGCTTGAAACAGTAGAGGAAGACTCACCTGCCCTTCCCTGACTCCCTGCAGCAGGGATTGACAATACTGTTTACCTCTGGCCCTTGTTCCATGTGCCAGTCACCATGTTGGGACAGTACCTGCCATAGGCTGCCCAGGTGACAAACTAGTGTTTGACCTGCAGGTAAAGGCTTATATCAGTCCAGTAGGCGCCATAGAAGCAGGGCTTTTGGTGTACTCTGTCATTGTTGTGACAGATAGATGTCAACGCACCCAGAATAGTATCTGGCATTTATTTATTGAAAGTTTTCATTGACCTAACTGCTACTTGATGGCACCTGATTTTAGCATATTGTGGCATTTCCGAGGAACTCTTGTCCAAGTCTTGTCTATGTTGGGATCCCAAATCCCAGAGTTTGTCAGATCTTGTTCATTGTCTTTTCCACTTAGAGAACTGTTCAACCTTTTGCCATTTCTTATTTTACTGGGAGGAAATGCCCTTGTTCCTCTCCAAGGTTAATACTTCCCCTTTACTAGAGGCATCAGAGTCTTTTTCACCATCTGCTTTTCTTTCTACAATCTATCACTCTTCTTTCCTACAGAACTCACTCTCTTTCCAGCAGGTGTAGAACTCAAAACTGGAACATAAAGCTCTTTCTTCTCTCTTGGACCTTCACTAGCATTTTATGCCTTCCCTTTTTCCTAGTTAAAAATAACTGAAGGGTTCTCTTCAGTTCCTGACTGTTCCATTTCCTTGCTCCACACTCGCTGTGTAACACCTTGAGTTTGTGGTTATGCTCACAAATTTCTGAGCTGTTATGCCTTTCTCCTGCATTCCTAGGGCTTCTTTAGTCCTCATTCCTTCATTTATTGAACCAGCAAATATTTGCACAGCTTTCAATTGTCAGACACATTGCTAGGTGCTAGCAATTCTGCAATGAATAAAAACAGGTGAAGATCCCTGCATTTGTGTGTGTATATGAAGGAGTGGGAGAGAGAGAGAGATACTGGCAACTACAAAAATTAGGCACAAAAAGGACATAAACAGTTTTGGAGTGGAGGAGTTTACTATTTTAGATAAAGTGACTGAGAAAACTTTCAATGAAGAGATGACTTTTAAGGAAAATTCTGAAGGAGGTAAAAGAGAATGAGTCATACAACTATCTGGAGAACATTCTAAGCAGAGCAAAGGGTAAATGATTTACACAGTTCCCAAGGCAAGACTATTTCCTATGTTTTTGAAGACCAGCGATGCAGCTAGTCCTCACATTTCTTGAATTCACAGTGATATTTGACATCTGTCCTCCTGTGCTGTTAAAATATTACTCATCCTTTGCTTTGGGGACAAGTAAACTGGAGAGGATGACCATTCTGTTTTGGCCTTCTCCATTTCTTCTGCTAATTTCTTTTCTTCATGCCTGCCTTTTTTCTTTCCCTAGAGGACTTCATGTTGCTCAGCCTTTCCTCTGCATTCACTGTGTATTGCCAAATTGCATTCTTAAGTGATGCTTCTGACTGATTACCAGATATCTAAGCCTGTATAGCACCAGGGAACCAAAAATAAAACATGTTTAACATCTGAATTATTACTTTACCCCTTTTTACCCCCACAAAAAGCCCTAATCATACAACACATGTATTTCCCATGTTCATTTTTGACTTAACTCAGACAGTTGCCCAAATTAGAAAATTTTGTCAGCTATGACTTTGTTACTCATCAGCCTCTACTTATTATGTAATTGGTCATCTTATCAACCTCATTCTCTATCCTCTGTGTCTCCATCTTCAGCAATACTCCTGCCATAATCAACTCGACACTCGGTACATGCTGTCTATACCTGTGTCTAGAATGTTCTTCTCATTCTTCACATCAAGCTCATATGTTACCTCTGAAGTAGATTCTCCCCACCTCCAGTCAGTGGTGTCCTCCGTTGTGTGCTTACCTCTGTAAGTGCCACACAGTGATAAAGGATGAGTATCTTGCTAAACTGTAAGTGCCTTGAAACTGCAGCTATGTCTTATTAATCAGAATACATACTGCTTTCCTGTATTTTCTTGAGTTGGACACATAGAAAAGAAAATAGGTAGGTAGGTACATGAATTTGGACATTAGGGCCCTGCATTACAATATATTTACTATAAAGAGCAAAAATTTTAAATTCCTAAAATACATCTACTGTTATCAATATCCTTTATATATTATAAAGAGAATAGTAAAAAATTTGAGAGTAACTGGAACTAATGTTTTGTTAGCATTTGCTTGAATTCTGAGTATTGTCAAGGCAGACAGCCCTGCTGCAGGCGACAAAGGCCCTAGTATGTGACAGCTTGAACTTCAATTGTTGTCTAGGCTGAGGACAGAGAGCAGCTGTTTTAGAAAAAAACATAAAATTTTAATTATATAAATATAGAATTTGTCTTTGAATAGCAATGTTCTGTCCCTGCTGTTTTTAATTTCTTAATTTAAATAGTTTTTTTTGTTGTTGAAGACATTTTAATTATTGGCAGAAATGTCTCATAAGATTGTTAAAAAAAAAAAGCAAGCAACTAAAGACAGTTTGGAAAATTGGGGGAAAAAGCTTCAGTAAGCTTAAGATACACAGCTTCTGTGTCTTATCTCTCATCAAGAAACTAAAAATTGAGAGGAAGGAGAAACAACTTTTTTTTTTTTTAAAGATTTATTTATTTGTGCATACAGAACTGGGGTACAGGCCAGAGGCTCAGGGATGGTGAGAGGCTTCACCAGAGACAGAGTGGGGAACAGAACAGGCAGATCGACGAAGTACACTGCTGAGGGGAGCAGCGGGCGGGTCAGGAGAGATCTGCCACGCCATGTGGTCACCTCCGGGGCAGGCGGGAATCGAACTCATGCAGAAACGGCTTTAGATTCTCAGTGCTGTGCATTAACCCACTGCGCCACCAGGGAGGGCCCGAGAAACAACTTTTTAAAAATTATAACAAAAGATTGAATCTGAAGACTTTCATGTTCAGTAAAATATGTCTGGATTGTTTAGAAAGTAGTCTATTGAAAGGTGTCATTGAAGAAAAATAAGAAGCAATGAAAGAAATACTATTTTTGACAAAAATTATGTCTTGAGATTTTACTGATATCAAAAAATATATCTATTCTCAATTTTACCTTTTTTTTTAAAGATTTATTATTTATTTATGCATACAGACCTGGGGTACAGGCCAGAGGCTCAGGGGCAGTGAGAGGCTTCACCAGAAACAGAGTGGGGAACAGAGCAGGCAGATCGACAAAGTACACTGCTGAAGGGAGCAGCGAGGGGGTCAGGAGAGGCCTGCCACACCATGTGGTCACCTCCGGGGCAGGCAGGAATCGAACTCATGCGGAAGCGGCTTTAGATTCTCAGTGCTGTGCTTTAACCTGCTGCGCCACCAGGGAGGGCCTCAATTTTACCTTTTTAAAATGAGTGCTTCAATTTTATATGACATTGCAAGAATATATGATGTATTTTAACGATTGCACTTTACTCCCTTTCTTCAAGTAGCTATCCAGGATAACAGTTACTTTTACTCACCATGTAGGAAATAAATCGCTGTCCTATTCCCATTACAGAGTTTACTCATTTTGATTCAGGAAGGAATATTGTGGCTAGAAATTACAACAAATTAAATGGAGCAGTTAAATTTTATTTTTTTATAAAGTGACTTTTCATACACAGCAATTTCAAAATGTCAACTAGCATATTCTTACTGCCAAACTGAAAGGCCATTTATGCTGTTGATATATGAGGACATAGTAGAAATAATTTGTATGATAGGCTTGCAAAAGGAGCAGAAGGCTGGATAGATGAGGTGGAGATGAGTTGCAGTTGAAACCAGTAAAAGGTGAGATTTCGAGTGACTCTAGAAAGCTGGTGATATTTTAAATGTAGAGACTTCACAAGTTATATTAAGGTCCTAACACAAGTTATATTGTTCACTCAAATATACTCTGACACCTAAAGTTGGGAACAAACTTAAAATACTGTTTGCTTGAACAGTAATGGCTTCAAAACATTTTCTCACCCTTCCTGCTAGCTTATATTAGCAACTAATGGAACATTCCTTTAAACATGGAACAAGGTAAACAAATTCCATTATAATTATGATGTTGTTGCTTTCTCAGTTTTACCAGACTCTGTCATGTGAATCTACTGTGCCGAAAGGTGGTTTTACCTTGGTTTCCTGATCTTTTTCTGACTCATCCTTGAGCTTTTATAAGGACGAGTGAACATGTCATCTGACAGATAGGGTCAGATTTACATTCCTTTTACAAGTAGGTGAATGAGCATGTTTGGGAGGCAGGGCGAGTTGGCACACTAGAAGAGTGTGAGGTGGAGTGCCAGCATGCTCTTTGATATAGAAGCTCAGTCTGTCTTTATACAACCCAGTGTGGTTAGGTGGCTTTACAAATAACCTTATTATGAGCAAGTAAAATACACTCTTGGACATGTAAGAATTTCCAGTGCTGTCCACCATTTGCATGAATGCAAGTTTACCTTTTTAAAATCAGTGTTTCAATTTTTGTGAATCTTTAAAGCATTTAAAGAATATTTGTTGTATCTTAATGATTAGCCTTTAGTGCTCTTTCTTCAAGTAGCAATCCAGGATGAGCAGTTATTTATACTTGCTATAAAGGGATTAAATCTCTATTTGTGTTACCATGAAGGGTTCAAAATGGACTTTTCCTCAGAATTGCTGCCCCTACCTTCTCTTCTTGAGAAACATTTTTACAAATGGGAGTGTCTTGGGTCAAGAGTACCAAAGTGATGAGGCTTAGTGTTTAGGTGTGGACTAGTGTACCAAAGTGTTTGAATAACTGTTCATCATTCATAGTAGTAAAGGCTAAATTTAAATACACATGAGTTTTTTTTTTTTTTTTCTTTTCAGTCCCTCTACAGATCTTTCGTACTTCCCTCCTTTCTCATTGGGCACCCTTTCCTCTAGTCATGTTAAACCCCTTTAAAGCTTCCTTTCACTAACAACAGAGAATGCAGATGAGGGGCAGAAGGAAGGAAAAGGGAGAAAACCACAAGAGGAGAGAGGGAGGGGGATAGACAAGCATCACATAGTCACTACTAGGTCTTTTTTTTTTTTTTTTCTTTCCTCTAGAAAGCATCCTGAGTTAGCTCCTCCGCTCTCACCACTCACCACTGAATCTGGACTAGTGACTCCGGGTCTTGGGTCTCTGTTCTGGGCAGTGCCCTGGTCTCCCTTCCTGCCATTGACTATGCAGTTTTGTTGTGCTGCCTGTGCTCTTGAGCTGACTGTGTGAACTGCCCAGGGGCGCAGAATCATTCTACTTAACCCATGTTTCCCTGGCACACAGTGTCATGTAATAGGTTCTCAGCCAGTGTTATTTTTTTTAGATAATGGTTCTTATTGACCTCTGTTTTGTTTTCAAAGTTTTCCCAAAGTGAAGACAGAAGAAACCATGCTGAGAAGCTAATCACTCCTCCAAAGCAGGAAGATTCCAAAAAGTCAAATGACCTTCCAAGTTCCACCTCAGACCTCAAGATAGGAGAAAGCGATCGCCAGCCAAAAGAAAGCTTTTTTCAGTTTCTTGGAAACTTATTCAATATCTCAGGCAGAACATCCCTTGGTGAAACTAAGCAGTCTTCTTTCAAAGATGACCAAGACAAAACTGAGAGAGATTTGCAGAGTCCCGGTGACCATCCTGGGGAGGGCACCAAGCAGGAGAGGGATGTCTTTTGCGACTCCCCGGGAACCCAGGCACTTCCAGTGGAAGAACAAGAGTCCACCTCCACGGAACTCTCTGAAGCCTTTTCTTTGGATACTACACAAGACAGTGAGCAAGAAATCGGTGATGTGCCAAAGTAAGTTCAAAATTTACTGAACCAAAAATATTGAGCAATCGGATCTAACTTTTGAGTTTTGAGCTCTATTGTTAATTGAGAGGATTGGAAAAAGTGTTCTTTAATGTGACTGTTCCTGAGTAAAAAATTAGCTAATTTTGTCCCTCAGGCCTTTTAAGGTATTGTAGGTATTGGTACTAATACCTTTTAGGTGCTAACTTTGTCATAGTATGATATTTATTTCTAATTTCACTTCCTTAAAGAAGTATGTGAATTATTCCTATATTAACATAGGCATGTGTTTAGTAGCTACATTTAAGGAACAAAAATAGTCCTGAGATTTATATTCCATTCTGTTAATACTTTTTTCTTTAAAAAGGGCACAGAAGGGTTAAATTGACGATTTATAAAACTTGCCTTATGCACCTTTTCATAGCTCTAAGAAACTGAAATCATGCCCAGATTTAAGGAACATTTTACCACTATTTTTCCCCCCTTTGGTTAACAAACTCACTAACTTGTTTTTCTTTTATTCAGATGAGCTAGAAGGAATGTTTTCTATACCAAAAGTTTTAAGAGTAATTTGAGTCCACTAAATATCTCACCTAGCAAGTGTATTCAATCATAACTAGTAAGAATCAGTTTTGTTGATTTTAACCTAACATGTACTTGAAAATTGTTTTTAAGAGGTCATCATTAATACTGGTGATGTAGGTGATAACTTAGAACGCTGTCATTCTTTGTAGTTTCAAAGTGTCTTTGCATGTGCGTGCTTTCAGTTAATTCCTCATAGCAATCTTAAACTATAAGCACAGACATCTCACAGCTTACAGTTGTGAGAACTGAGGTGTAGGTGAGTTTTTCCATCAAAAGTGACGTGGTAAGGTTTTGCCCTACCAAATGTAAATGTACTGATAAATCTACAGTTATGAAACAGTGTCATTGATCTGATATATCTGCTAGAAATTTAAATGTAACAAGATATTCTAAAAATAGATTCATATATACTAGTTACTTGAACCCCTGATTTACAGCCCTACATATGCTTGGAGAAGGGAGGACTTGGGGTATTGGTTAATAATTTAGGGAAAAAATAAGAACTAGATACTTAGCACATTTTTATATTAAAATTAATTAAAAGTAACAGATGCTTAATACACAAAAACTAAAAGTAGCTAAATGTGAATTCTTTTAGTGATAAACAATTTTGTAAGTGTGATTAGCAATGGGGAGGCATCAGGAGAGAAGATCAGGAAACTGGGTTACTGCCAATTTTTAAAATTTCTTATTTTAGCAAAATAAACAATGTTAAGGGCCCTCCCTGGTGGCACAGTGGGTTAAAGCATAGCACTAAGAAGTTAAAGCCACTTCAGCATGAGTTCAATCCCCACCCGGAGGTGACCTACATGGGACGGCAGACCTCACCTGACCCGCACGCTGCTCCCCTCAGCAGTGTACCTTATCAATCGGCTTGTTCTGCTCCCCACTCTGTCTCTGGTGAATCCTCTCATTGCCCTTGCACCTCTGGCCTGTACCCCAGTTCTGTATGCATAAATAAATCTTAAAAAATAAATAATGCTAAATAAATTGGCAAAGAGAACTGTATTTAAAAAGTCAGAAGATGCTTTAACACATTAAGCAACTTAGACACTAACAATAGAAAAATATGGACAATGTAAATAAATCATTCCAATAAAAGAAATATAAACTGAGCTAGCAATCAAGAAAGTGCTAGGATAACTTTTAGCCTGTTTATATAGTAATAATAAATATTCTACTCTGTGTCCCCCAGAATTGATAAAACCTGGTGTTCATATATTCTGCTAGGAGTGGAGTGTATAAATTGGTGGCTCATTTCAGGGCAATATGGTATCTATGATCTTAAAAAGCTGTTGTTTTTAAAGATGTATAAAGGTTTTATGGGGCCTCCATGGTGTCCTGGAGGTTAAGTCTCAGCTCTTGGGCTGAGTTTGATCACCGGCTAGGGAGCTGACCCACCTAGCACAGACCTCTCCTGTTTCCCTGCTGCTCCCCTCAGTAGTGTATTTTAGTAGATCTGCCTGTTCTGCTCCCGACTCTGTCTCTAGTGAGAGCACCCCCTGCACCTTACACCCCAGTTCTTCTATACACAAATATTTTTTAAAGTAAAAAATATTTTATTAAACATTAATATAGGAGCATACAACAGCAGTAAAGTGTTCTAAAGCAGTACTGTTCACAGCATGTTCCTCTAGTCACCAGCATCTGTGTCCCCTGGAGCTGATTAGAAATGCAAATGATCTGGTTCTTACCACTGACTCAGTCCCTGGGAGTGGAGCCCAGCCAGCTTCCAAATATCATTCCTGGTGACTTTCAGTTCTAAAGTAATTTAAGATGCTACAGATTTTGAGGCTTGATACATGGGAAAGTTTGGACTTTTTTCCTTGCTTTTGATTAGAAGGTCAGTTTACGTTCTTTGTTGCTGAACAAGAGAAAAGTAGAAGATATTCTGCCTCTTCTTTTT
>NW_004567104.1:49150188-49230777 GCF_000260355.1 Condylura cristata | reverse complement strand
TAAATAAATTGGCAAAGAGAACTGTATTTAAAAAGTCAGAAGATGCTTTAACACATTAAGCAACTTAGACACTAACAATAGAAAAATATGGACAATGTAAATAAATCATTCCAATAAAAGAAATATAAACTGAGCTAGCAATCAAGAAAGTGCTAGGATAACTTTTAGCCTGTTTATATAGTAATAATAAATATTCTACTCTGTGTCCCCCAGAATTGATAAAACCTGGTGTTCATATATTCTGCTAGGAGTGGAGTGTATAAATTGGTGGCTCATTTCAGGGCAATATGGTATCTATGATCTTAAAAAGCTGTTGTTTTTAAAGATGTATAAAGGTTTTATGGGGCCTCCATGGTGTCCTGGAGGTTAAGTCTCAGCTCTTGGGCTGAGTTTGATCACCGGCTAGGGAGCTGACCCACCTAGCACAGACCTCTCCTGTTTCCCTGCTGCTCCCCTCAGTAGTGTATTTTAGTAGATCTGCCTGTTCTGCTCCCGACTCTGTCTCTAGTGAGAGCACCCCCTGCACCTTACACCCCAGTTCTTCTATACACAAATATTTTTTAAAGTAAAAAATATTTTATTAAACATTAATATAGGAGCATACAACAGCAGTAAAGTGTTCTAAAGCAGTACTGTTCACAGCATGTTCCTCTAGTCACCAGCATCTGTGTCCCCTGGAGCTGATTAGAAATGCAAATGATCTGGTTCTTACCACTGACTCAGTCCCTGGGAGTGGAGCCCAGCCAGCTTCCAAATATCATTCCTGGTGACTTTCAGTTCTAAAGTAATTTAAGATGCTACAGATTTTGAGGCTTGATACATGGGAAAGTTTGGACTTTTTTCCTTGCTTTTGATTAGAAGGTCAGTTTACGTTCTTTGTTGCTGAACAAGAGAAAAGTAGAAGATATTCTGCCTCTTCTTTTTAATAAAACCCTTATTGTTGAAAGAATAATTGCTTTAAGGCAACTCACTACAGCCACCTCATTGAAGAAAGATGATTTTGACCTCGTAGAACCAAAGGACTACCTCTTGATGGCAATAATAAGCTTCTGGCCTAGATCAGAAATCCTGTAGATTAGAATTACAGTTTTAGTAGCTTCTTGTTGTGCATTTGTTTAGCAATTATCATTTAAAAGTTCAATACAGTCTGTTTCCCTTGACAGTTTGGTTAAGAGATGCTTATAATCAAGCTAACATTTTTGAAAATTCATATCTTGAGAATATTTCATATGTAAAATGTTATTTAAAACTAAGCCTCCATGTTTAAGATTTCAGTCTTATACAATCATTTCCATCTTTTAAAATAAGGAAATTGAATTAACTGATGGCTTTAGAATATCTTATTAAAATTCTCTTTATGTTTGTTTTTTATCTTTGTATCAGTAAGTCTTTGGTGATCAGGGTATATGAAAAAAACCAATAGCTTGATTTAAACAATAAAATAACTTTTGCTGTTTAATGCTATCGATTACTGTGATCACTACTAATGCAATTTTCAAAATTTACACAAATTACTCATAATATGGACTGTGTTTAAGAAGTCCTTCATTAAAGGGCATTGTGTTTCATCTTCACTTAAATTATTTTAAAATTTTCTCATGTATAATTTACCATTCAGAGATCATTTTTTAATATCTATGAAGCCTTTAAGAAAGCATTTTTGTTTTTTAGATATTTTCTATTGTCTCATGCTTCTAAGTATAATTTATATAAGAAGCTACTTTATTGTTGGTTGGTAGAAATTCTTTATTTTTAACAGATTTGTATCCCTCATTACAAACTGTTCTGTGATTTTTAAAAATACTGCATTTTCTTTAAAATAGAAAAGTTGTTTTCCCTGATATTAAAGCACTCTTAAACATGTAATTTGAAAGGAAATAATTTAATGCTGAAAGGGTACCTTAATTTCTAAACATGAATTCAATACTTTCAGGTTATTATTTCAGTCTGGTATTATAGAATTTTCTTTGAAGAATGATGCATGTCTTTGGGTGACCTTTGTTGTAGAAGGTGTATCAAATACATTCAGAAGAGAATTACAAACATATGTTGTACCTGTAAGCTTAATAAGCTCTCACATGATCAGTGTTTCTGGTTTTGGGATGAAATGCATAAAACCTGTTAGATTTTCAATAACACATGTCCATTTCCTTAAATTTTTGAAATTTCCTTCTTACTGTTGTTTGAATCACACATCTTTAGCTATATCAATAACCTGTAGATCCCATGCATAGAAGCATTATATGTAAATAAATACTCCTTTTCTCTGTTAAGCTTGTTAAAAAACCTTAAATTTTCCATGTTCACTTTATTTTTAAAGATATGTTTTTGACCTTTTCTTTTTATTTACTAGGGAAAAACTTTAAAATTTAAAGCACAGTTTTATGTTCTTAATACTATTCAATTATGGTGATTCACCTGAACCTCTGAAAGAATGATGAAGAAATGGACTATATTGGCATGACTAATAGTTTAAGAAGTGGGAGTGTAGTTCATCAGTACCTAAAGGGACTAATTATAGTACATGAAGCTAAGCTTGAAACTTAGATGTTCAAGTGCTTTAAAGATGGTAATACAGTTGTTTAGGGGTAAAAATACATGTTTTAGTTACAAATACATATATAACATTCCTTTCCAAAGTGCTGTAGATTTACCTAGAGAATTTTAAGCTAGTTCATATAAATCAATAGATTTATCTTCATCGACAGTACCCAGAAAGCCCTAAAAATATAAAACAAATTCCCTGCCACACACACACACACACACACACACACACACACACACACACACACAGAGGAACATTATTACAGCACATTGAAATTTAGTGCCTTTTTCTCTGTAGTCTATTTTAAATCAAAAGTTGTTGGATTAATGAGGGATAAAATACTTTAAGGTCTCTTTAGGAAAGGATTTCTAGTAAGAGGGAGTAAGTGTACTGGAAGAATGAATGTCTGATCCTTTTCGTTTCCTACTTGTGTGGGTGCAGTGTTTTTTGGTGTGTGTATTTCTTCAGAATTATTTTGGTAATCTTTGGGGGGGAAATATTGCACTCTTTTGAATGTAGATTTAAGTATAACACATTTAACTTTGAAATATTTTGAAACTTTGAAAAAAGGTGAAACACCTTGAAAGAAAAGCCTTAAAGAAAAATTTTATTCACTTACATTCTAAATTGTTCATGTATTTTGTTATCTATCTATTATAACATTAATTTACCTTTATTTTTCTCCTCTTGAGTGTTTGCATTGAGAGGTTACCTTGTCTAACTTTTGTTTCATAACAGCCTTTGATCTAGCCCAAAACTCAAGAAACAGCTACATGCATTTTTGGAGGACAAAGGTTTTCTCTACAGCTCTTTAACTGCTTTATAATGGATAGTAAAACTAAATGAATGTAACTTAATTTTTCACAGTACTGGTTATGAGAGGATTATAAGTGTCAGCAATTATGTAGATTGAAATTAATTATTTTAGCTAAAATCCAAAAAATGTGTAAAGGGCACAGTTGATGGAGATTTTACATGTGAAAGGTGGCTTTAACTTGGTTTTATCACTTAGACAAATGTGATATTAAAGTTAATTGCTTTAAAATTGGGGAGAAAATTTATTTTTGATATTGGAATAGAGTTAACTGAATTTATGTGGATCCTATGGTGTTTTGTTAATTACATGTTTAATCTGAAAAAATTAAAGTGAATATGTTTGTAGCTATGACACTGAAATGTAACTGAATTTCAGAATTTAAGACCCTTTATGTCACCTAGACTGTCTTAATTCTTAGTAAATCACAAGTATCTAAAATCATTGCTTTACTTAATCATTCACTAATCCACAAAAAGTTATTAAACATACCATTTATCAAATCTTGTGGGGGCACCTGAAAATATAGAGATGATTAAGGCAACATTGCCTTCCTACCAGGCTTATAGGAAAAAGTTTAAATTCATAAATCTTTATAGTTTAATGTGGCAAATTCTATACTTAGTATCCTTTTCACCCACAGATCAGAGGCTTATTAGTGCCTAACTCAGTAGAAGTATCCTGGGGTAGGTTTGCATTGGAAAGAATTTGTAAACTGGGTCTTAAGGGACATTAGTGTTTGTCTCTGGGGTTGCAGTTAAAGGGCAAAGAATGTACAGAAAGAACTTCAAGACAGCACGGCATGGTGTGAGAATTCCCAGAGGTGGATTCTTCAAAGGAGTTGAATGCTGAGGACATCAGGAACTTTATGATGTGGATGGGTGCTCTACTTTTTCTAGAAATTCCCTTTGAGTACTTCATTTACCCAAGCCATTTAATACTCATTATACTAATCAAATACTTTAATGGAATATTTTAAGAACTTAACACAAGAGGGGATTTTTGAAGGCAACCGTGAGTTAGCACATATTTACTGAGTAAGGACAAGGCATTTTACCAGATGCTTCTCTTTAAAACTCCATCTAGGACCTCCCTGCTGGCGAAAGGGTTAAGTCTCAGCACTGCTGAGCTGAGTTCTGAATTCCTCCTGGCCTGCGAGCTGACCCATAAGGCACAACAGACCTCTCCTGTCTCACCTGCTGCTCCCCTCAGTAAATCTGCCTGTTCTACTTTCTACTCTGTCTCTAGTGAATCCTCTCACCACCACATCCACACTTCTGGCCTACAGCCAGTTCTTCAATGTATAAATAAGTCTGTTAAAAATAAATAATAAAACTCTATGTGTTAAAATTCAAATTCACATCTATAGGAAGAAAGCTCACCATGGTACTCTGGTATGTTGGAAAAATCAGTATTATGGCTATAAACTTGTGTGACCAATATGAGGCACCAATGCAGAGTGGTTTCTTTCACTTGGCTCTTTAAAAAGTAGAGCTAACTTGTCTGCCCACCTTTCTCCATTAATCACAGTGAAAGAGAGAGATATATAAGCAGATCAGAGGCAATGACAAAGAGCTCAAACATTCATGCTGCCTTGTTACCTAACTTGCTGCTTGTCCCTTCTTCATTACTATTTTAGATAAATGATATTGAAAAGATTTAATGAAAGCATTTTAGGACTTCCTCCCCAAATTAGCACATAAAAGTATTTAAAAGATACACTTCATCAGTTTCTGGAAATATTGCTAAGTATGGATATATTTTCTGATCCTCTCATGCTGTTTCTTTTGCAGACAAACAGATGATAAGCTAGAGAGGCCTTCAGTAACATATGCAACGTATCGAGGCCCCAGACAGATTAAGAAATATTTGAAACAACAAACTGCATTAGAAGTTGTGGCTCCCTTGGATAGAGAAGATGAAAGTTCTGATTCTAGTACGAACACACATATTGGTCCCAGAAGTGAGAGTGAGACTGGGTTTGTGCCAGTGTTGTCATCAGCTGACACAGCTAGATCAGTGAAAGGACATGTGCTGGACAGCCCCATGGAAGACTTTGACTGTTGCAGAATAAATCTCAACACAGAGAGCCATCAGACAGACAACTCAGAACTGCTCAAAACTGCTGCTTCTAAAGAAGTTTTAAATAAAACTGATTTTGAAGGACCTGAGAGAAATAGGTCATCCCCATCTTTTGTGATTCGCCCCAGCTCTGCAGCTAAAGAATCTGACTCACAGCATCATTTAAGATGTATACCAGTTTCTCAAACTGACAGAACTAAGATATGTTCAGCACTGTTTGCCAGAAGTAACAGCAGCATAGTTTCTTCCAGTCCAGATTTTCAGTGGACAGGAGCAGCTGAGATGGCAGTGAAAAAAAAGGACTTTGTGATGAGTGACAAGACATTGGGGCAAAGAGAAGAGGTTGCTGGATTTGAAGAACCTAATACTTCTGACTTCCTTTGTAGTAAACCTGATGAAAGTGATACTACTAAACAGGAAAGTATGAATTTGCCAAGTTCAAATAAATCAATTAGGCATGAAGGTCTGCAGTTGCCAGAGAGTAAGTGTTCTGACAAGCAGACAGTAAGTAACTCATCAAAGCAGGCTGCCAGTCACACTAGCATCATTGCTCCTCAGAGACGTGCTGTGACAGACACAGAACTTGTAAATGAAGGAAGTAGGTTGTCAGCCCAAGATTCAGAGAAAAATTTGGGTGTTATGGAAATCAGACAAGAAACAGAAACTGCCTCAATTTGTGAACCCACAGCTTCGAGTCATGTAAAAGCAACAAGAGACAAACTAGAGCCTTTTCCCAAAGATAGTGATCAGTTTGTAACAAAAGCCAAAAAGCTTGACTTAAGACCACATGGCAAAATGCCTCACAATATTAGACTAAAGCAAAAGGATTTGGCCTCTGAAAAATGGATCCATGAATCAGAAGTTGTCACATGCTTAGAAAGTAAAAGAGCACCTGAACTGAATGTTCACCTTAATAGAAATCACATTTCAGAATCGCTTCCTGACTGTGAAAGTCAGCAGCAAGAAAAACTATTACCAGATGCCAGAAAGTCTCCTACCCTTGACTGTAAAAAATCAAATCTCAATACTTCATCTCCTACCTTTTCTTCTGGCGCTGACATGATAAGCAAGTTGGTTAATCCTGTTTTAAAGAACGAAGAGTCCTCTGTGCTCATTACAAGTGGAGATGTGAGCATTGTTGGTATTGCCACGCAATCTAACAATTGTCAAAAAGAGAATGTGGGAAGTCATGTTGAGGTTGCAAGCAGCAAAAGTCCTCCCACTTGCCTTCACCGTGAGCTTGCACCTGCAGTTGAATCCAAAGAAGTTCTTTCTGAGAGTCAAAAATGTCACATGCCTCTAGATCTTGAAGCCATTGACACCCTTCTAACTGGAGTGGACTCAAGATTTGGGTCCACATGCCTCTCTAAGGTTCACAGGTCCATCTCACCCCAAGATACTAATAAAGCAGAGTCAGTGCTTTCAAAAACTGTATCAAGTAAGAGCACTGCAGAGAAGTCTAAGTCTCTTTCCTTAAGAACCAAAACTGGTAATGTTGCTACAATTTTATCACAAGCTGAGGTTGATGTTCAGAGCAGTACTCTTGTTGAGTCTCATTCTGGAAAAGAGAAAACAGTAGCCCTCTCCAAGTTATCTGTGTCCCAGAAAGAGCCCAAAAACATTAAACAGGATAAAATTTGTTCTCCGTGCAGAATGACAGATGTGCCAGCCAAGTTAATTTTATCAGAATCAACTTCCCTAAAGGTTGAACATGACAGAGCTGTTCAATTAATGGATCATAGTCAGGTTAAAGAGAAATATTCAGACTCTGGCCTTCTAGAGAATTGCCAAACTGAGGTTTCTCTGTCTGCCACTAGCTATCAAGGGAAACAGGGAACAGAAGTCATAGATAATTCTCCTGATTGTCCCCAAAGTAACACATCTGAGATTTTGCCTCCTGTTCATGATGAAAAAGTCACTGGTCAAATGGCTAAGAATTTTGAAGCCAGTGCTTGTCAACCTTCAGCTATTTGTGGGACTAAAGAGATTTCTGGTTTGTCAGAAATGGCAGAACTCAGCTTAGTTAATATTTTCCCCAAATTCCAAGAAACTGATATCACAAAAGTAAATTCATCTTTTCTGGGTTCCGATATCAGTATGGAAAAAAATACTTTTGCATCTGAAGAGACAAGCTTTTCAAATATGCCTTCTGTTTTGACATCAGGAAAGATAGCCTCATCTCACAGAGTGAAACAGAATACTGATTTCCTGAGTGGTGGTTTTGCTCGCTTGTCTTGCAGTAACTCTGAAGAAGTTAGCTCACCTACTCTCCCAAATAGCTTTGGTCCTGTGCAAGTTACCGTAGCTGTCACACCTGAAGGTGCCACCTCAGCTAATCTGGTGAACACTAACAACTCCTACTTGGAATTTGAAACGTCTGTCCCCACAGGGGCAGAAGTGACCCTTTTGCAGGAACATTTTGAGAATCATACTACAAAGGCATCTCTTGATTGCCCAACTGCTACCCAATTTGATAATCCTGTGGAAGCAGTTGCTGGTGCTCCAGCGTCAGTTAACAGCTCAAGCCAGCAGTGTTCTGAAGCATCTTCTGAGAGTGTAGAAGAAACCAGAAAGAGAGCGCATGACCCACATTTAGATCTCCAAAGTGGTTTACATAAAAAGGCTGATATATTGATTGGTGAGATTTTTGATTTTGTCAGGAAAGAACTAAACTCCAAACACACAGTTGGTACCTGCCAGGAGCCTGTAGTCATAGATAGCGTAATGAATCCAAGTGCTCTGAAAGAAGACATCCTTGAGAAAAGCCCATCAGAAATGACACTGACAGGGGCCCAGCTGGCAGAGCATTTGGAAAAGCAGGACATGGACATGCCACAAGCCAAAGGGGAAGAAAAGGCCAGTGTTTCACATGCAGTTGGTGAGAAGAGTCTCCTTTTTGGTTCTGATAGAAAGAGTGTGTCTCGTTTGGTAGAAGACCAAGCTAGGGAATTAGTCAATGAAATTATTTGTTCAGTACAAGAAAGTCTGATAAGTGATGTTTTTGAAGATACTGAGGATACCTGGCATTCTGAACTTCAGGCTAGTACGTCAAAAATTCTGAATAGTGATAGTGTTAACCCGTGTGATATAACAAGGAAATTTTTGGTATCAGAGCAGGCAGTAAATGAAAGCACATGTGAAGTAAGTGGGGAACTACTAGATAAATTCTTCTCTGTAAGTAACTTACTTAGTGGCACAGAGACAATTAAAGGAAAAGAAGTTATTCTCCATCAAAAATCTGCATTATCTGAAAAGGGAGCTAGACAGTCTGATAGTGTAAGTTTGCAGGAAACAGATACTGTTTTATTAGCAGAAGACATGCCCCAGAATGAGTCAGATGAAGTAAAAACACACTTATTTCTCAAAGAGGACTATAAAGAGAAAGTGGGAACAGAGTGCATGGACAGTCACAAAACTGGGACAGAGGATACAAGAACTGCTTTTTTAAATTTCACATGGCCTTCATTTGCCAATGATGACCTACATGTACCTGGGACATCCAAAAGCAGTTTGTCTGATAGCCACGTATGTATATCTGATAAAAATTTCCCAGGTCACATCAATAAAAGCACACCCCTTGCCATGTCAGAAGTAGGGAAGGTACACAAGAAAGATACTGAAGTAAACATGGGGAAAATTGACCTTATACCTTCCATGTTAGAAATGGGGAAAACAATCAGAAAGGATGCTGAACTGAATGTCACAAAGATTGAGCCAACAGCTGATGTTTTTAAAATGGGAGAAGCATACCAAAGGGATGCTGAGAGGTATATTGAAAAAACTGAAGGGCTACCTGTCATTTTAGGAGTGGAAAAAGTTTATAAGTTGAGGGATAGTGAAGGAGATATTAGCAAAACTGATGTGATGCCTGTCATCTCAGAAGTGAAAAGTATCTATCAGAAAGATAATGAGGGACTTACTGGAAAGACTGAAATACTATCTGTTACATTAGAAATGGACAGTATTTACCAAAAGCATGCTGAAGGGGATGTTGGCAAGACCGTAGTAGCATCAGTTACATCAGAAATGGAAAATATCTACCAAAAAGGGATAGAGGAAATTACTGAAAAGACTTTAGTGACACCTGTTACATTAGAAAGGGAAAATACTTACCAAAAGGATGTTGAAGAGGTTATGGACAATATGAAAGAGACTCCCATTATGTCAGAAGGGGCAAGTATCTGCCAAGAAGCTTCTGAGGGGATCACAGGACAGACTGAAAGACCTATGTTGGAAAAGCAAAATATATGCCAAAAGTTCATTGACCAGGGTATTGGGAACACTGAAATGGTGCCTGTTGTGTCAAAAGTGAAAGAAGCAAATACCAAGACAGCACCTGCCTCACAAGTAGAAAAAACCTTTGAGATTGATGCTGGAGAGACCGTTGGAACAGTTGTGCCTGTACCCTCTATGCTAAAAATAGAAAGAATAGCCCCTGAAGATTCTGATGTGACTATTGGGAAACATGAGGTGGTAAACCTGCAGAAGACACATGAAACCAGCCTGGGGTTGCCAGTTATGCAAGCAGAGGGTATGTCTTCCATGTCCAAAATGGAAAAGGCACCCCAAGTGTATGATGAAGAGAATGCTGGAGAAATGGAGGAAGATTCCATGGAAATAAAAGAAGGCTTGATAGCTCATGACAATAGGCTTGCTTCGTATTTCAGGGGCTATGAATCACCTACATTAAGTAAGGACTATGAAGGTTACCCAGCCTTAGCATTGCCAGATTTTCAACCCCAGGATATGAGAGAAAAGCTCGACAAAAGCAAGTCTGTGACTGCAGTAGATAAGAAAACAAAAGATCTCGTTTTTAATAATGAAAAAGAACCCAACCTAGGGTTCACTTCTCAGGATGAACAAGAAAATTCTTCCTTTACTATATTATATGAAGAACCTCTTCAAGAGGAGGACAGGTGCATTTTTACAGAAGTAAGAACACACTCTCTCCCGTTTCCTGATACAGCCCCTGAAGACATTCCTGTTTACGCATGTGAAAGATCTGAGAGTAGAACTGACCTCATCCATCATTTTGAAAAGGAAGGTAAATTAGGTGAGATGTTTGATAGTGATAATTCAGAAATGTTCTTGTCAGTGGAAGCCAAAAGGTACAAAATTTATCCCTTAGCTTTGTCTCCCATTTATGAGGATGATAGCTCTCAGGAGGACGTCATATCCAGTGAGGTCTCACCTGGTCATCAAGGCTCCACGAAATCAAGAGAGAGTGCAAACCAGCCCTCTTCCATTCTGTCACTTCTGCAGTCAGTGTCAGAGCGTTTAAAGATGAATTTTGATGATGACAGGCAGGAGGTAGGGGAAGAAGAGGAAGATGAGGAAGAGGAGGAATCATTGCATATAGGAAGTCTGAGAGCTAGCCGGAAAGAAACTGTTACCTTCAAGCTGCCAGATCCTTCTACTCCATTTAACCCTGACGATGTCGAGGAAAAGACTGAAATTTCTAAAAATTCATGTGTAATACCGAACGAACCTACTACCTCCAATCTACACGTTGGTCTGTGGTCAGAAAAGAACACTTGTCTACAAAAATCTGACCTGACTTCTAAACTGCATTCGTCCTTAAAGAGTGCTTATCATCAGTATTTGCAGACTTCTAAAACCCATTCCTCTGAAAAAGGAGCTAGATTTGGTGGGGTTTTTCAGGAACCAGTGTCAAAATATTTCCGTACTCAAGACAACTCAGGCAGATTAAACCTGTTTACAGAGGTAAGTGAATTGTTAACAAATGAAGTACCATTGAAATATAGCTTCAGGTCATGAAGTGACCTGAAATTTTATTAAGAAATCACTGTTTTGAAGTTGCATAATGATTTTTTTAAAGATCAGCATTTTTGGTTGAAGTAGATTATAACTCATGTACTTTTGGTGGGCCATGTTACACTGAGAGAACGAAACTGCTTAGTCAGAATTTAAAAGGCATAGAGCAGCAGGGTTCTTTACTAATACCTGTTTTGTTTTGTTTTGTTTTGTTTTTTAACTAAGTAACAGTATTATCTGGGAAAATTCCTCTGTTGAGCTTAGGTGTTGTGGAATTATTAATATATAATGATATCTTAAGTACTTAAAAAATTATGTATTTGCTTGAAATCTTTTCACTGTAGATGTTCCAGTCATTCACAGAAAGCAGGACAATGTAAAGCTTAAGTCAAAGTGTTGAAAACATACCCAGAAAATGTTTTGATATTGTTACATTATTCTTTTTGACCAACAAATATTTAAATATCTAACATGTGATATTAAAGGAATGTGGGACTTTGCTTTTTGGTATTTCCAAGACTCTGGGAACTTACCCTAGGATTTCCAAGGTGCAAGAATTTGTAGTCTGAACAGCTTTGGTAGCAAATAGTAATACTTGAATATCAACCAGTAGCCTGCAAATCAAAGCTGTTCTAAAAGCAATGATAGGATTTAAAGAAATGTTTAATAGTTCCCATTACCAACCAAATCAAGTGAAACCTTTTTTCTCCGTGTAAAGTTCTGTTTGTCTCACCCTTTCCCCTAGTTACACAGCCTATGTTTCTACCATCATATTTGTTTAAGGTGGTTCTTTTCCTGGAATTTTATTCTCGATAACCCCTACCCCAACCTACCACATTTCCTTTCCTTCACGTACTGAAGTCCTGTTCTTCAAAATCTTCTGGATACCACTTCCACAGAGAAACTTCCTGTGAAGTCACCTCACCTCCTCATTGCTGCCATTCACCCTGCCCCCTGACTTCTGTTACCTGGCCTTTTCTTTGTATTTTACATGTGGGCTTAACTTAGTCCTTCACTTAAAAGAATCATGCAAGTGTGATCATCAGTTTCCCCTTGCTAAGCTGTAAGCGCTCCATGATAGAGACAACACATTGTTTCCCTTTATTCATATCTTTAGATTCCTTGTAGTATGTGCAAATATCCTGCACATATGGTTCGTTAGTAAATACAAGATAAATTGGATTTGTGACTGCTAAGAAAGTGGACTATTTGTCTTTTGGTTAACGGTTAAGGTTTAACTTCACTTTCCCATTGTTTCAGAATGTTGACAGACAAACTCTGAGGTATAACCCAAGACCTGGCAAGGTAAGCATAAGTTTCTTAGGTAGACAAGATGTGATGTGATAAGTAAGATTACCTTTAGGCTTTTGGAGTTCAAATACTTCTCAGCGACTTTAGAAAAGCATTATTTCGTGAAATAAACCAGAAAGAAAAAGAAAAATACCAGATGGTTTCACTCATAGCAGGAGTGAAAAGAATTGGCCATGGGGTGGGGGTAAGGCAATTGTAATAAAGTAAAAATGAAAAACAATGATCAACTATAAACTATTTTATGGGGGTTGAGAGGGGAGTGGGATCGAAACTGGGATGGGAAGAGTGCATGGGACTACGTTGATGACACACAGGTGAATTGGTGGGAAGTCCACAGGGTTACAATGGAGATTGTACAAAATGAAGAATGATGTAAAAATTTTAAAAAATCATTATTTAGCTCAAGGGTCTAGTGTACAAAGAAATGTTTGTTTTTATAAGGATATTGTATTTTTTATATTCTAGGACATTTTGGAATTTTAAATGCATTCTTAAAATTAGTTAATGTGCCTACTTATTATATGTTGCAGATGGTTATCTATGATGTCGATGGAAGTAAATATAAACAAGAGATCTACTGTAACATTCCCGATGCTACATCATGGTCCTTTCCAAATGGGGTACTGATAAAAGTTGTAAGGGGCTGGTAAGAGCTCTCAAAAATTTTGCAGGATTGTCCCCCCAAATTTAAGTGTTTTTCTGATATAGATACTTTTATGTTTTTTATGAATGTTATACTACCTTTCCTTTGTTTTTGAAGAGATACTTTGAAACATTGTTTTATAGTTTAATTGTTCTCTTTATATAACTGTGGCAAAAATACTGTTTTTTATTGCTTAATGCCAACAGTAAATAACATGACCTAGTAAATATAATATAAACAATATCGTTGTCACTGCATTATTAGCAGGATAGATATGGCAAGTTGAATTTAAGGCTTCAGTTGAATAAAGCAAAGCTTTGAAAATAGTTCAAATTTTGTGGAATGCTAAAGGATGTCTAGGCCACGTATTTAAAGTCATTTGTATAACTGATAAGTTCATGAAGTGGAAGATTCTTTGGTCTAAAAATGAGGGAACACCACACTTAGGACCTGGTGGACATGGTGGGGGCAGAATTTCTCCATTGGTTGTCTGTAGCTACTGATCAGTTTTATATTGTGAACCTTATGATTTCATCTTCAAGAAATAAAGGAAATATGTGCTCATTATCTAGTAGCCAGAAAATTTGGGTATATTTTGGAATTGTTATGATACGGTGTAAATTATGTAAAGACCTAATTGTGTAGATTGCATAGTTCATTACACATTGCACATAACATAGGCATAGATTGTGGTAGTATGTTCAGATATTATAATCCCACAGTTGTATGCAGTTTTATTCTTTCTTTAACTATACTTAAATTTGCATGTATCATTGCTTCAAAAGTAGGATTATATGCTACCAGTAGAAAATAACCCAGTTTAGAATTTTAAGTAGATATCATTTTGTCTACTGAGGTAAAGTATCATTTGCTTAGGCCTTATTTTGTAGAAAATTATCTCCAACTTATCATTGTTTTTATATTTGTTCAGTTGGATTTTATATGAGAAACCACATTTCCAAGGTCAGAAATGTGTGTTAGAAGAAGGAGAAAAGGTGTTAAATCGGGACTGGATCCTTCAGAACAGAAAGCACCCACAAAGAAACTTTGTATTGGGCTCTATCAAGCGTGTTTTAAAGGTGACAGAACTACTGATCTTATATTTTTTTGTCTTTGCCATTTACTAATGCTGTACTATGGCATAGTCATGTTTCTAAATAATTACTAACATTTGTACTAATTTTATTGTCATTTTACATTAAGTTCTGACTTTACAGATAATAAAGTATGGTATAAATGATAAAATATTACCTAAAATATGACATATAGAATGCTAATATTTTATAAATAGATGTCTTTTTTAAAAATTGTAGTAGAAATATCCTTAGAAAACCGTCTTTAGAAAAAGAACCTGATTTCCAAATATCTTTGTGTAGTATAGATTTCTACTCCTCAGTACAGCTCTATGTGTGTGTGTGAGAGAGAGAGAAAAAGAGAGAGAGGTGTCAGGTAAAATTTAGAAAAGGAAGAATGAGGAGAAGAAGGAGAGGTGTTGCATTTTTATTTTCTGTTGAGAAAATATTATTTAAATCGTAAGATGAGGAACGTCTTCCTATATATTTTGTGGGAAGTGCTGTGGTACTTTAGAGGTGATAAAAACAAATATTCCTTCAGGGGTATCATAATATGTGATCTAGTGCTGTTACTCCTATGACTGTTGGCAGATATGTTTTTCAAGGATGGAGGTTTTGTGTATATGTTTAAAAATATAAATGGAGGTGATGCATGTTGTATAATTGTATAGACATGTGAGTGAGACAAGATCTCTCACTTCAGATTACTTAAAGAAGAAGAAACAGCTGCATCACACAACCGTAGTATGCTCTGCTGGGCCCTGCGGCACCCAGAGCAGAGGCACCTCACCTGGAAGAGGAGGAGGCTCCTGATTAAATCTTGAGAGAGTAAATAAGAGTTTGGCTCGTGGGAGAGGAGAGGGCGTTCCTGCAGGGCCACTTGTGTCAGACACAAGGTGAATGTCAGTGAGTTGCAATTTTGCAAGGAGATTGATGGCTCAGCATAGAGGGTAGGGTTTGTTTTCATTGAAAAACTTAGCAGCATTTTGAGTGCTTGCTTTTTTAGCTAATTCACTAGCAATCCCTTGAAATGAATAATTAGTCTGTGGGCAGAATGTTCAAAGATCTAAATAACTTACGGTTCTGTGCTTTCCTTGTGGGTATCTGGCACCATGCCAAGCCTAGTGGGGAAAAAATGTCGAATAAGGGGTATTGGACACAGCACCCTTCTGGCCCCCTAAATACCAAACAACAAAAAACTCAGTTTGTAGAGCATGGTTATGTGCACATCTGCTAAGTGCTTGGAATAGATTATAAGAATGAGTGCCATGCTTGCATTTTTGCCCTTTTCTATTATTTGTTCTTGGTGTTGTTTTCGAAATTGCAATGTTAGTGCCCACAAGTCTTAAACAGCCTAGCAGCTTGGTGTGAGGAAGGAAAATAGAACTATTGAGGATTGAATGGAAAAGGCATTAGCATTGTTCTAAATATTTTACAAAGTAAGAATCAGGCTTCCTTTTTCCAACTTGGTCACAATTCTGCCTGTCGATAGCTGCTTCTTCTTCTTTTTGCTAAGTTACTGTAAAGTGCCCTTCAGTTGCTAGTGTTGGACTGCTTTTGTCCATCAAGAATAATGGACATCACCACTTCACCTCTATTTATATCATCTTTGTCTTGTTTAACCTCTTAATTCCTCTGCTCTACATAGTTCTAACTTTAACATTCTTTAAAGATAATTTGCTGCAGAGGTCTTCACTGTGCTGTGATTCAGTAGTGAAGATGCAGAAGAGACTGTCAGTTCTCTGCTACTGCAGATTGTGCTCAGAGGTCATCCTTACTCCCAGTGGAAATAATTGGGGTGGGGTAGCAATGCGGTTTATCTTAAGTCAAATGCTTTCCTTTTTTTGATCATAAAAGACATGAATAGTGCAAACAATATATCAAACTCATTACTGTGTTTACTGTACATTTAACATTTTTTAAGGAATAATATTTTTTCTTAAGATCAGAAGTGCCCTACATGATAAGCTGAGAACAGAGATTGTTTTCAGAGGCTGATCTTACATAGGAGACAAGTTAGATTTTCTATGTGGTTTTTTAACTGTAATTTATTCTTACCCTTTTTCTATCCTATTGCCTCATCTCCATTCCTACTAATTGCTTTAATTGTCTATGCTTATAAATTTTACTAAGATGTATTTATAAAGTACGTCATGGCTAGAAAAGCCTTGGGAGGAAGTCATATAAATGCTCCTTTACCAAGAATAAACTGTCTATTGTTGCTAAGTTACTGTAAAGTGCCCTTCAGTTGCTAGTGTTGGATTGCTTTTGTCCATCAAGAATTATGCAAATCTTGAAAAGACAATGAATAACCACCATCAAGAAAGTAGATCTTAATAAAGCAAAACCTTTTTCACTCAACTGGAGAAAAAAACCGGGCCTCTAGTAAAGATAGTTGAGAACACAGACATTCTTATTTATGTTTATATTCCATTATTTAGCCATCATTATGCTATTTTTGTCTGTGTTATAGTAGTCTTCAATCCCTCTTGGTTTTTTCCCTTGTAAAGTACACCACCCAAACATTGTTTGTATAATACAATGCAGAGGAAATTTGTTTGTGTGAGACACTCAGTTATGTATTCTGTTACTGTACCTCAGATCCCTAGGGGAACATTAATATGGCAGTACTTAAAATAATGTTACTAGGTCTCTTATTATTAATAGCAAACAAAAGACTTGAAGATGATTGACAGGTGGCTTCTCGGTGGACATTTCTGTTTGGGAAATGAATCTTTAGAAGGAAATGTTCTTGTAAACTTTAAAAGGTGTTTTTTCACTATATTATGTTTTAATCTTTTCTGAAAATAAGATGTATCAATATGCTTATGTTACTTTTTTTTAAGATTTATTCATTTATTCATATAGAACTGGGGTACAGATCAGAGATGTGGAGGGTGAGAGGATTCACCAGAGACAGAGTGGGGAGCAGAACAGATAGATCAACGAAGTACACTGCTGCGGGGAGCAGCGGGCGGGTCAGGAGAGGTCTGCTGCGCCATGTGGATCTCCTCCGAGGTAGGCAGGGATCAAACTCATGTGGAAGTGGCTTAAGCTTCCCAGTGCAGTGCCTTAACCCGCTGCACCATCAGGGAGGGCCGCTTATGTTACTTTTAATAGTGATTAAGCAATAATGAGAGAACTGGATTTGGAGAAAGGTTAAAACTCAGAAAATTGAAGTTTTAAAAATGTAAGGGTTGATTTTAATAATAGAGAGTATATTGTTCAGGGCCCTCCCTGGTGGCACAACAGTCAAAGCCAGCTATCCACAGCCACTGCAGCAAGAGTTTGACCCCTGGCCAGGGAGGTGACCCACATGACATGATAGACCTCACACAATCCACCCACTGCTCCTCTCCATCGTGTGTTTCATTACATCTACCTGTGTCACTAGTGAATCCTCTTATCCCCTGCACCTCTGGCCTGTACCCCAGTTCTTGTATGCATGGATAAATCTTTTTTAAAAAGGAAGTAAATTGTTCAGTCTAATAATGTCATCTCTGTTAGCCTATATTATTAAAGTGTTACTTAAATTTTTCAATATGTTAGATGAAACTAAGGCTACTGAAACTTGATTTGTGTGATAAACACTCATTTAACTATGATACTATGATAGGTTCTGATAGGGTGTGTGTGCAGACATAAGCACATCTGTCATTTTGGAGAAGGAAAAAAATAATTCCCTTTTTTATAAGGTTGATTCTCTTAAGAGCTTTTTTTTTTTTTTTTTTTAGAACTTAACTATTCAAATGTATTCATGAGAACACAGAGAATTGCCTACCTTTAGTTGCAATGAGGGAATCATTTACAAAGTTTAGAGAGCGCAGAAGGAGGTATGGAGATGATACAGAGACCAGTCTGAATAAAGAGATGTGGGGAACACGTGTCAGTCACAAAGTTGGTGCCATATTGTTAAAAGGCCAAAAAAGTATAAATTCGATGTACTTGGATCTCACAAGCCCAGTTGTTTGAAGAGTAGCTAGTATCTGACTGTTGTGTAAACCCATAGTTAGCCTTAGTTAGTCTTGGCCTTGATGCAGGGCTTTCTTTGACAGTGGGGATCAGTGATATTCACAGGTGAGATTTTAAAGGAAATGTGACTGGGCATGGTGACAATGGATGTGTGATTGAGTATAGACTCAAATTCCTTAATGACTTTCTTCAATCTAATTTGTACTGAAGAATAATAGAACCCCACAAGTAGGAAAACAGATTTCCTTTCCCCTCACCTCTAATTCCTACTTCTTTTGTCAGTGTGAATTATTTAACATAATAAGAGGTGCCTAGCGCCTCTATTAATTTAGTTTTATGTCCCCTGTGAGGTCAGCTTTTGTTTAATTCCCTGTGGCTTTGTTACACTTTGGAGAAGGAAGGCTTGCAGATTTTTGGCACTCCTGAGCTTGGTAACTTGAGCATTCCTTAAAAGAACGGGACTGTTAAAAGCAAAGCACAGAGAAGTGGGGTAGTACTTTTTTAATTAATATTTTAAATTTAACATTTAATATTTCTATTAAATTAGTAAATCAGAATTTACTTTGTGCTAAGTTCAATTGTGATTAAATGTTAATATTTATTAACAAAAGGTGTCATTAATGTTTGTCACCAGTGAAACTTTCAGAAAACTAAAGAATTGGTGAGAGGAACAATATCTCCTTATGTTGTTTCTGTAAAGAAGTTTGACTGAACCTTGGGGATTTTTTGGACTTTTTTCCCTTGGTTGTTTGGATTTTTGGGTTTTTTTTTTTTTTGGTTGTTTTCGGCTTGTTTTTTTTTCTCCAGGACTGCAGCATTCCTGAGATAGTACTTTGTGCACAGTCTGATTCAGCTTGTTGCCCTGTCTACATCCAGCGAGCAGTCCCCAATTTGGAAGAGTTGAATATCCCCAAATCTGTGTCCTTTACTGTGAAGTCTGGAGTGTACGTATCAGTTACTCTTTACTATGAAGAGTTTACTAACTTGATGGCCACTATGTTAATTTCCTGTTTCATATTTCAGTAGGTAACATGCATATCTGAAATTTTTATTAATGTCACTCATACTCTTGTATACCTAAGAGAAACTGTTGCAGAAATTAAGTCTTCAGTTCTAATTAAGGCTCCAGTTAAGAGGAAGTTAAAGAATTGCCAGACATAGTTCTTGATAGATGCATCCATTGTCTTTTCATCCACCAAATTTATGTACCAAGAAATAAAAACATGTACCTAACCCCAAATTCTGAGCCTGAACTGATTGTAGATTGTCTCAGTGTTGCTGGTCACTGAGTATTTCCACAGTGTCAGGAGCAGGGTGCCTGTTTGTTACTTCTTTGTTTCTGCAAAGCAGGTAGAACTACTCTCATAAGCGAGGAAATTATGTTGTTTGTCCCTGGCTATCAGCTGCTACACATCGATTTGATACAAGGCCCTTCTGATTCCATAGTCAGCCATCCTCTGGGACTATGGGACTGAGCTCAGTCTTGTTTCAGTCCCAGATGGTCTCAAATCACAAATTCTTTGAGGCCTGGTTCACTGTGGATCATTTCACTGCTTCATCTCTTCCACAGTTTTCATCTGCTCTGAAGATGGCTGATGTAGATTTTGGGGTTACTGTAGGACATCTTTCTTTATCTCCCCAAGCCATGGACTAGGACTGGGCAAATCTAGTTATGGACCCTATCTGTGAGAAATGTCTTTAATTACCAGTTTCACCTGGAAACAAGGAGGGTGTTTGGAGAATCTGATTTTGGATATTTTTCCTGAGGTTGCTCATAGAACTGACATGGATACTAAAAATATGGGTCAAGATGCAAAATGCCTGCTAGAGCCCTTGTCTGATCACTGCAGTTTAAGAAAGGGTGGAATGCTAGGGGATGGCTCTGATGGTTCCATCATACTCTGCTTGAATTAAAGGTGTCACACATCTTTTAAATATTGGCAAAGTCTAAGGAAAGTATTACTTCAGGCTTGGAAAACCTAATGAATAGGATAGATAGTGTTTGAATGTAAGTACTTCATTATTAAGGATTTATAGGATTATAGGATAAATAGTATTTAAACAGTGTTCTTACTGACAACTCTTCTTTTGAGACTCTGACAACGTCACCTTGAATGTGTTTTACTAGTTTGGTAGTGTAATTCTGTGAAGGATTTTTTTACATAGTCCATCTTATTTTAAGTTCTATAGAACCAGAGTGAAATATCACTATTATACTTAACAAACTCTTCATTTTTTATTTAGTTGGCTTGCCTACCCAGATATTAATTTTAAGGGACAAGCTACCATTTTAGAGGAAGACCAAGGACTTTTTGATATTTCTGCAGCGGAAATGAAATCATTGCGTCCACTTCAAGTGGTAAGTAAATTTAAGAAGAAACATTTCCTAAAGTACCCAGGAATCCAAAATTAAATCACTGGTGACTGCTCATGGATCTCAGTCTTGTCAAGTAAAGACGTATGCTATTAATCAGCACATTTTTGATACATTCTTTCTGTGTGTTTCAGAGAATATCTGTTGAAATCAGCTTAATGTTTTCTAGAAGACATGTCTGAATTTACTTTGTGATACATGCACTTTCCTTATAAGCATTATCCTGATAAAAAAAAACTTTTGAATATTTAATAAACTTCTGAATTTGTTTTGATACTTGCTAGAAAATTAATGGTTGTAAATTATACTCCTCCATTGCTGTAATGAATGATAAATTCTACATTAATAATAAATGGGCTGTTCTGTCGATGGATGCTTTCTTATAGATAATAATTTCCTGTGTTCTTTTTTTTTTGCAAACAATTTAAGAACCAAACTATTCAACTAAATGTTAGCTATGTAAGAAATAATTTTTAATTCTGTGACTTTAGAAAATAAAAAAAAAAAGAAAAAATTTTAATACTACAATGTGGAATAGTATTCAAAGGGAGGAAATTATCGAACTGGGATTTTTGTGAAGAGGGGTGACTTCTATGCTTTTCAAATTTGAGATCATAAAGACACTAAGTCTGATAAAGTATTGATGTAGCAAGTGCACTCTCTAATTCAGAAAGCACACATTGCAGAGAGTAGTGTAGAGAGTAGTGTTCATAGTACTGAGTGGTCTAGAAATATACTCTGCCTGATGAGATTTATATTTTTAATTGCAGTAACATTGGTTTTTCACGGTCTAATGCTTAGCAGCATAGGCTCATCCCCTTCAAAGGAATGTTACTGTGCCACACCCAGCAGGTTCCCATAGTCCTCCACCGCCCACTGATCTGCCACCAACCTCCCTTTTCCTTTTTGGACACTATACGAAAGGAGTATGTGTACTTCAGAATTAAAGCTCAGTTTCCTTTCTTAGATGGGTTATATTCTGGAGGTGTTCTTCTTAACCTTTCTTCCCCAATTACATTGATGGAGGACATTTGGCTTGATTGTGCCTCCTATAAAATTCTGTGCTTTAAATTTTAAAGTTATTGTGATTTAAAGATGACTGGCTCGTAAATCCTCACTAATCAGATTTATTATTTTATTGAATCTACGTATGTCTCTTAGTTATTTTCAAATGTTCATATGTCTAATGTTAAAATTTTTTGTTATCTTAAGGGTGGATTGAAAGTGGAAATGCCTATGAACTTAAAAGTAAGTCATCAAACTGAATTTTGTAGCAGTTGTGATTTAAGCATTAATGTTTAAGCACTTCTGTTAACTAAAAAAAAAAACTTCTTAATATGCTAGTACATCCTAACTAATGAATGTTAGGGTGCCAGGGGAAATTGTGAGTGTCCAGGCTGTGACTGGGGCGTGGGGTTCAGTGTGCAGTAGGTGACACAACTAGGCGACCTAGGTGAGCATCTACTGACAAAGGAGAAAAGTGGTAGGTTTGACTTTCACTCACTCAGGAGTGATAGTCTGAAGGAAGATGCAGCATGACCAGAGGGAGTGTAAGTAGCTCCTGTCAGCTAGATGCTTGCCTGTAAATAGAAGTATCTGAAGGCAACAATAGAAGCCATGAAAGCTCAGGGTGGAGGGGTGGGAGTGGTAGTAACATTATGATTAGGCTTATTTGGGGAAAGAAGCAAATGAAAACTTAAACTAGCCATAGAAATAGGAAGAAAACCAACACAGTAAAGATGCAAAAAGGCCTGTGTTTAACTAGTTTCTAGCACCCCTAGAGACATAAGCAACATACAACTCCAGCCCTCCCATTTCCACGAGTCCTAACTTGTGGCATTTACCACCATTTGCTTAATCACATAGATGGAGTTTTTAATTTACTGTTGTTTAATTTACCTGAGTGTATCTATCTAATGTGTTAGCTTGCACCCTTCCTGTTGCAGCTGCCCTCCTCCTGCCCTTGGAATATAGTTAGTGCTGGAAAATTCTAAGAGGAGAAGGCCAAGTTCTAGCTCACAAAGAAAAATCATCTTAGGGGAAGCCAGATACAAACGAATTAAAGAACAGCTTAAGGCAAAAGAATCCACAGCGTGGGATTAGAATAAAGTGCCAAAGTGTTTGAATTAAATCTATTGAATTAAAACTTTTTAATCTTGGTTTTAAAAAAAATGTATTTATATCTGAATTAACTGGCAGAGATGCTGTTTTGGTATGGGTTTGATGAAACCTTTTTAAAGCTCCCAGGTGATTCTAACATGCAGCCAAGCTTTTGAACCAGTGACCTATTCGATGCTGATTGAGCTGTGAGACTCCCCTAGAGCTCCAGTCTCAGTCTCCCGCATGCTGAATCAGAACTTGGGGTGCCACAGGCTAGGTCTTCCTTGGACATTTGCACTTTGACAAGTTGGAGTTGCTGTCATAGTCACAATACTCAAGTTTCATGTGTTACTCATGAAATAATGTCTTCTTACTTAGTCTGTGTTTGGCACAGATAGCATATATTAGATGCAAGTGAAACTTCACAACTTCAGCCCAGCGCTCTGAAAATTTAATGTATAGGAAACATCAGGAGATGATGTTTTTCAGTTTGAACAATGTTATCACTTTTAGAAATAAGGAATCTCTACCTGCTAGTTCAGTGTATTTAAGTGCAGGCCTTCCTTTGCTGCCAAGGTTCAGAGATCCAATTGTGTCAAATTATGTTATTAACCACGAATAGAACCAGGTGGTTGTGGGCAAATTAGCACTGTTTTCACTGTTACAGCTTCCACTTACAAAAGGCAGGTTATACTTCAGAAGATACTCAAAATCTGTAGAAAAGAAGTACTTATCCATTCCAAATTTTGAAGTAAATGAAATGCTTGAAGTGTGTCCTACTGCTCTTATCTGCTACCCCATCTGAATCAAATATGAAATAAAAATGCCATCTTTTTCAATATTTTTTTATTTTATGGAAGTTGTATATTTACCCCTTTTTTGTCAGTGAATAGTAGCAATCATGTATATATTTTCTCAAATCAACAGACAATTTATCATGATGCCCTGGAACCACCCTGTCTTACAGGGGAAATTCAATAATACGAGTTAGATCTCTATTAAATTCTAACTAGAGGGTTAAAACTCAGAAAGATTCAGGAACCACTTATAAGGTAGTTTATCCTGTGAGATGCTGGTAGGGTTTGGGTAGCCAGAACAATATAATCGTAAATATTAATTAGTATATTAACATAAAACATATTAAGATATTTAACATTTATGGTAATACTCACATATTCCTTGTGAATATGAGTCAGTGTGCTACATTGTAAATATTTATGAAAAAAAGTGGACAGCATTCCTTATGTTGTGCCTGCTTAGTGTCATTTAAGTAAAACCATATGTATCTAAAATATAAAATTTAAGTGCTTTTCTTTCATATTTTCTAGGTTATTATTTATGAAAAAACTCACTTCCGTGGACAGGCAAGAGAGTTTAGTGAACATATAGACTCTGTCCCTAATTTTCTAAAAAATGAATTGGACTTTTGTGGAATTGGATCAATTCGTGTCATCGGTGGAGTGTGAGTGTTACATTTTCAGTATTTGATTTACTGGTCTATTTTTTAAGATCAGCACACACACAAAATGTCCTAAGCAGAGTAAAAACATCATGCCTTAACGTGAAAATAAGCATCCCACTGTAATAGGGCCAACAAAATATACTAGATGCCAATGGCCTGCTGGGAGCTCTTGTTGTGAGAAACTCTGAGATAGATCAAATGTAAAGAACTTTCTAAAACTTCACTGCTCAATAATTGCAAGATGAGAATTGTGAGATCAAATTATTTTTCTTCACAGATTATGAACATGAAGCAGAAGCCCTATGTAACCTCTGAGCGTCAGTTGAGCTCAGTTGGCGTTCTGCGCCGAGCCCATTGTTAGTGAGCCTTCCCTTACTGAAGCAGCTGATGGGTGTTTCCAAAGACAACTTTTTGTAGTTGTTTTTTTTTTTTTTTTTTTTTTTTTTTGCTTAGAAGAATTGGGGTATAGGCCAGAGGTATGTGGAGTAAGAGGAAAGTGGAAAGCAGAATGGGCCAATCTATCAAAATACACTGTTGAGGGGAGCAGTGGATGAGACAGGAGAGGTCTGCTGCGCCATGTGTGGCTCAGCTCCCTGGCTGCTGATTGAAGTCAGGCAAAGGTGACAGCGTTTAGACTTAACCCTAAGGCACTGGGAAGGCTCCACCAAAGACAACATTTTTGACAGTTGTTACTCTCTGGCCTGAACTGCTTTGGAGGGAGCTCCCTAATCGTTTCTGAATGTAAAGCTAAGTATGACCATAATTGCTACAGCTTGAATCAGCAGTTATTGGGCAGGCACCCCAGAAAATCTGTGACCAGAGTAGGATACACCTTTGTATTTGTGGCAGGTAAAGTCATGAAGAAGATTGCTTGTAAATCACTTGCCTTCATCAACACAGTACCAAAATCCCTCCAGAAACACTCTGCTAGTTTTCCTGTTATGTTGGTTTGTTTGGAATATTCGTTCATTTTCATTTAAACATTTGCATCTCTTCATACTTGCAGCAGTACTGCACAATCTATTTGTTCTAGCAGCAACTCAAATATTTTATTAATGATGGTTAAATGACTTGTCTAATATCATTGGAGGATCAGTCTACATTCAGATACTTGAACTTGACAATTTGGGGCAATAAATCAAGTGAAGGCCATACCAGCCATTTCCACTAATGGAAATGTTAGTGACTGTAGTGAGAGGATGGGTGTCACTGGCACATCCATACTTCATCAGGCATGCTGGTAATAATTAATTTTTCATCCTTAACTTTAAAAGTGCATTGAATGCTTGAAGTACAAATATGTTTTGGATAAGCACATCTTTATTCTGGTATATTTCTTTGCAATGTTCTTTGATCTGTGAACACACCTGCTTTTTGCTAATCCTGATATAAAATATTTTTGCTTTTTATTTCCTTTGGAATGTGAATATTTTTTCTATTAACAAGATTGCGATTTACATTATTTTCTGAGATTCTTTGCAATGATTTTATAAACTCAAGAAAAATATCATGGCTTGTAGTACAACATACTTCATTTTTTATATGACAAGTACAGGAGAAAAATGTACTGTTCCCATTTAAAGATGAACAGCTAACTTCATTTTTCATTATTTCTATCATTTTCTACTTTTGCTTTAAATTATTGAGGAACCAGAGGAAAGGAATTTTTTTCTCAAATAATATGTAATTTTTTTTAAATCCCAAATGTGTATATAAGTTGAATTCAATCAAAATTTAATCAGAAAAATTGAGCAGAACATTTTTGAACTGACAGGTCATAATTACTGATTTTTTTCTTTAGTGTTAGGATCCTCCAGACCTTTTTTCCTTTTTCCCCCTTTCAGGTACATTAAGGGCTTCTTTTTGTTTTCACATTTACATTAGAGAAAATTTCCTATAAAATTTATCTTTATACACTAGCTTAAGAATAAAAGGTCTGTTTCTTTACATATTACACCTGAAGTAAGGTGCATAACATATTTCTCTCCACACACACAGGATCCCTCCCCTTGCAATATACATCCCTAAACAAAGAGCTAGAAGGAATTTCATGATTACTGAGCCACAGTTGTTGGCACCCTGTAAAAACAATTCTCTGCAATATTTTCTCTTTCTTCACAACTGTAGTAGGAGGAAAACACTAGTCAGGCTTGTTGTTGTCAAGCTTCCCAGTGCACAAGTTCCCACTTCTAGAGCTCAGAGTGGCCCCCTTGGGCTCTGCCCTGAAGGAGAGAGTGTCACCTCCAGCCAGGCTCTGATGCCGGCTGTGGCAGGGCGGCATGACCTCGGCCCCAGCTGGGCCCTCCTTGTCGATCAGATACTGTGAATTACTGTAGAAAGTTGGGTATCTTGGAGGAGATTCCTAACAAATGTTTATCTATGTCTCGGGCTGATTGTGATAGATTAGATACGAAGAGGCCTGTGTCCCCGGAACCTGCTCCATCAGAGACCCACTAGTGCCCGTCACCATCCCAGATTCCGTGGGGAGCTACCGCTGCCATCCATGAATTCTTACATGAGACTTTGAATCACTAGGTCACCTGGTCTAATAGCAGCTCAGTCAGATTTCCCTGTTGCTCTTTGTTGAAACCCACCTGAACTGTGGTTCAGATCTGAAGCCTGATGAAAGGTTCCTTTAACTAAATAAATGTTTACAGAAGTGATCATTGTGCTCCCAGCAGGGTCTTGCTAGTAAAGTGAGAATAATCTGTGGGTCTCATTGTAGATTTGCAACCCTATTTTTATTGGCTATTTGTGCATTCCACTGATTTTTATTTGGCAAGCTGTTCTCAGACCATATTGAGATGTGGTATCAGGTCATGTCCCAAACATTTAACAAGCGTTGCTCTTTTGCAATTCTACAACAGTTAACCTTTTGTTGGAAAAAGCCATCACACTATAAAAATGATTGATCTGTGAAGCATACACCACTTGTCTATATTTGTAAATGGCAGCAAAGCAAATGTGTTGTTTTTTAAAATGTGATAATGTGCAACTAAGTGCTTTATTATGACTTTCTCTTCGTTGCCTGAAGTTTTATTAATGGCTCAATTGGATGTCCTCTGTATTTCTAGGTGGGTTGCCTATGAGAAAGAACATTTTAAAGGCCAGCAGTTCTTGCTTGAAGAAGGCGATTTTGAAGACAGTAATGCCTGTGGGGCATTAAGTGGTCCCATCTTGTCTTTCCGGTACTTACAAGCTGTGAGTTAGCTTCCTTCTCTTTAATTTTCTATCGATGTTATCTTTCCACAAAAATGGAGTATGTCCTCTGAACCAGCATAAAATGTTATAAAAATGTCTCTAATACCTCAGAGCACTAAACTGAACTGCTTATGTGACTACCTGTTTTTCTTAAAGTGTTGTAATTACTATGGAATAGTGATATGTACTTTTTATCAGTCGACTTCATGATCATATATTGTGCCAGGTACTAGAGATAAAATAGCAGGGACCCAGCTTTGCATTAGTAGGGAACCTGGCATTTAGGTAATGATTGGGTTTGGCTAGGATCCTATTAAGCAGAAGTATTTAAGCTAAGTTACTTGCAAATTTTAACTAGAAAGTGAAAATGATATCTAAGCTGAAATTTCATATTCAAGACTTAGAAAATGGAAAAAAATCCAGGACAGGGTGAAGGAAAGAGGTGGAGGTTGTTTTGGAAAGAGATTAATATATATAAAGGTAAGGATAAAGGCTGGTGATTCTTAGGTGATGGAGACTTCACCCTCTTGGGAGCATTCCAAAGTGTCTGGAAACCTTGGTTTGTGAAAACTTGGGGGGAAGGGGTGCTACTAACACACAGTGCACAGAGACCAGTGATACTGCTAACCCCTACAATATACAGGATATAACCCCCATCAGCGAATCATGAGGCCTAAATAGTGTTCAGGGAGAAACTCATGTAAATGAAAATGGTGTGTTTGGGAAATGCGGTTAAGTTCGCATGTTGGGAAGAAATTTGAAACAATCGGTCTAAAACCAGATAATGAAGAGCCCTAGAGCAGTTCTGATTTTTTTTTTTCTTTGACTGAAACTTAAGCCACTGATGGATTTTATACTTGGTGCATCTGATTAGATCAGAAGTTTAGAAAGCTCTTTTTTGGTGACTGGTATCAAGAAATTTGGCACTGGATTAAAGAAGGTGAGTCTGGAGTCAAGAGGGCCAGATGTTGGAGGACTTCAGGTAGAAGCTGATGAAGTTGCAGAGGGGAGCAGATAGACTTAACAAACTCTCTAGGATATCAAAATTTATCAAATGTTGCTTATTTTCTACAAGCTCTGAAGACTTTTAAATGTGTTTCACATGTTTCAGCAGTTACAATGGCTTTACCCTATATTCTTTACAAATTTGTCTTTACCCCTATAAATTCTAAAACTTCCTGGCATGGCTGCTAAAGCCCTTCTTTGAGGAATCAATGAGGCACAGATGTTTTTGGGTCATGCAGACTTTGGACGAGCACGGGAGTGTGCTCTGTGTGATCCTTTATGTTTTTGTCTGTCAGGGCCAGCAGTGGCATGTTGCAACCCCCTCACCTTTCAGGTAGGAGTACCTGGAAGGGAGAAACAATTCAGAGAACAAGGGAGACTTTTTTGTCCATGAGTAATCCTCATCAATAAAAAAGTGAGTTGCAAATCAATTCTACGTGAAAGAAATACAGGACAGTCCATTGAAATTAAGCATTGAATTTGCTCACATGGTAGATAGATACCTTTTGAAGTATTTAGTCCACTATTCTAATGTAGAAGGGCCAAGATCCCGTCTTCCTGGCCATTCCTGACTTGACAACTAAAAGATAAAACCAGATAGTCTTCATCATCATTTTTTTTTTTTCATTGTGACTGAATGCATTGAGAAAACTAAGGTCAGAAGTCACAGCGTCTTCCACCTAATATTAATTTTCCCCTCCTTATTTAAAAAAGCTGAATTAAGGGCCCTCTCTGGTGGTGCAACAGCTTAAAGCACAGCACTGTGACACTATCTGCAGCCACTGCAGCATGAGTTTGAACCTTGGCCAGGTTGGTGACCCACATCGTGCAGCAGATCTCTCCTGTCTCACCCCCAGCTCCCCTCAGCAGTGTATTTCAGTCATTCCACCTGTTCTGTTACCCACTCTGTCTCTGGTGAATTCTCTGATGCCCCACCCCCCCCATGCTTCTAGCCTGTATCCCATTTGTTGTATGCATAAATAAATTAATCTTTTTTTAAAAAAGCTGAATTAAGCAGAAGCATTGTTTATCTTAGAAACATTTAGCAATGTATATGATGGTGTCTTACAAAGAAGACAGTGACTAAAATAAACCAAAACGCAAGTTGTAAGTTGAAATCTCCCAGTGACAGAAAATATGAAAAGGTATAAATATTATAATGGTACAACTAAATGATTAGGTGTTATTTGATGCAGACTGTACACCAAAATGTATGTGGGCAAAATTGGTATGTTTTAGCATGTCAGTTATAGTTGTGTGTAGGTTTTGTGCATTTGCAAAAATAACACAATTTTTACATAAATAAATGAAAATGCCTGTCAAGAAAATTTTCTGTTCTCTTTAAGTTAGATTTATGAAAACTAAAAGGATTAGTTGTTCACCAACATTCAAAGATGTGATTTTAATTTTCATTATATAATCCTAACATTTCTCAAGGATTTACTAATGGTTTTATACATACGTGTACTTAATATTTATGAAAAGGAGGTGGAACTGGCTTCCAACTTCTTATTGACAAGGGTCTCCGGTATGGAGGCTGAGAATAAGTTCAAGTGTAAATCTGTGCTTTGAGGAGCAAGTCAGTTTAACTCTAGAGCCTGTGTCATATTGTCCATTTCTTCTTTGTTACAGAATGGGAGACTATAAAAGCACTTTGTCACAGTGGAAAACAGGGTCTCATTGACCCACAAGCTTATTAGCATTTCATTTATAGCTATAAATACGTAGTTCCATTACACGCCAACATACATATACAATAGATAGTTCCATCTTTTAAAAAAAAAATTTATAATTTAAATTCATGGTTCCCAAAATATTTTTAGGTAAAATACATTTTTAAAATATGTACATATTTAGATAACTTGGAATTTGAGAAATTTATATATTAGGAGAAGGCTTTCAAAAATTGCTTATCAAATTATACTTGAAATATTTTCTGTTCTTTGGACATAGCAGATAGTTGGGAAGGAATTCTTTTTAAAAAAGAAAAACTTTTTGAGGAATGGTTGATATGTAAAAGCAGTACATTTTAATGTTTAAGCTCAGTGAGTTTGGAGATAGTTACGTACCCCTGAAACCATTACCTCCCAGTATTTGTTTTCTCTCTCCCTTTTTTATTACTGTTTCTGCTTTATTACCACTCTTCTGTAATAAGAAACATTAATGTAAAATCAGCCCTTTACAAAAATCTTAAACATACCACACTGTATTGTTAGGTAGGGAATTTAAAGCTCTGTCACAAGCTACATGAGTTAACAAGCATTCAGGGCGTGAGACACCTTTTCCCCATACAGACTCATAGGTGTGTCTTAACTTTGAAAAAGTGAAATTTAAAATCCAAGCTAAAGAAATACAAAATAAACAAGGGGACAGATAGAAAAACTGCCTAATGCAATTTTGTGACGCCTGGCTGCAGTACACAGACATTCTGGAGCTACTAAGAAGAAATCTTGAGTGTATTCCTTAGGGATAATGTCATCTGTGTTGTGGAGGGCTTTGGAAAGAACAACCAGAAATGCACTCCTAAATCCACATGAGTCAGACAGACATACTGATTTGGAGTTGATTATTTTTTACAAAGCAGGCCAGAAGGACTGTTTAGACTCTGGAGATTAAAGAAGGAATTTTTATTCCTTCAGTAAAACTTTCTTGGTATGCTAGCTAACTTTTGCTCAGTTTTATTCTAACTTTGAGGGTTGCTTTTGCTATGATTTTCAGACTTCCAGTCTATTTTCAGATCTCTGAAAGCAAATGGTATACCTGTGAGGCCATTATTTCTCCAGAATTGACTGATATACCAGGTCTCCATTGATGCCTTATATTAATGTTCACTAAAGATTGTAGAACAAGAGCTCCAAAATCTGATCAGCTGAGGGGCTGAATGAAAGTTTGAAATAATCTAATTGCTGAGGCTTATCTTTCATCCTGAAGCAATTGCTCATAGCCATTGCTCTCACAACGGAGAATCCTGTATCTGAGTCTTTATTAAGCTATCCAGAATTTTCAATGGATTGAGGTATTGTTAAAATATAATACTAGTGACCTGTTAACTTCATGGTGCTTGCCCTGGACATGATTCTTAGTTCCTGTTATGTTCACCTCCTGAACTAGGCAGTTAGAAGGTTTTGAGGTTTCCCTCCTTTTCATATTTTATACCAGGCTTTGTATTTGTAGTCCTGGAGACTTTTTCCAAGTGGTTGGAATTGGCTCTGAGACAGCACTCTGCCCGGCACAGACAACATATTATTAGGATGGCACCTTGTCAGCTGGGTCAGGTATTGTACATTTGGTAGGTTTGCACAAATATTGCAGAGTGACAGAAAGGGTACTTAGGAAAAGAAGAAAGGCAAAAGCAGCGATGGGACAAGAAAAGCCTGAACAAACAAAAGATGAGAAGAAGAGAGTAGTGCTACTTGGGAGACTCCCATGGCCCTTGGCCAGGTCTCTGGAATAGTAAACAGAGCAGGAAGGACATAAACTCAAGCCATGGGAGTAAATTTATTTGTGAATGGTATGTTGCCAGCACTTGTACTTGGCACTGGGCCCTGTGACAAAGGATCCCTCCTCTCCTCAGCTCCAGGCTCATTGTTGCCAGGTGGCCTGTGCCGCTAGCCTACTCCCCAGCTCACCTTCCTCACTGCCATCACTCCCCACAGCCCACACACTGGGAATTGTATAAATCACTGCCCAAACAAAACACAGCACATCAAAACACATGTGATTTCATAATGAGAGGGTGCAGACATAACACACATGCATATATCCGTATTTATCTTTCTGTCTTTGTCCAACTTGAAAATAACATTGTGCTCCATGGTGTATTTCAGCTTGTCCCCGCCCCCCCCCCCAATCTTACAACCTGAAGAGGAGTAGAGGACAGATAGTAGTGGGGGCTGAAGTGTTAGGAGCACCATGAGTGTTCAGTGACCAGAGAGGGAGGGCAAGGTCTGTGTGAGGAGAGCTGCTGAAGCCCTTCCTGTTGTGTATTGTTCTGACTTGGTTGGGGCTTTGTCCACCAGTTTCTGACCAGGCCTCTGCAGCCCTCATAATGACACCACGTCCACATAGCTGCCTTAGGCTAATTGCACACTTAGATGTCAAAAGACATGGCGTGGCCAGGTTCCTGGGTGTTGGAAGTTGATGTCAACACATCCAGGTTTGCTGATGTGTCGTCCAGGCTGTAAACATCATTTTCAGTTGGGTGACTTGTCCTGAGGACATCAAGGCAAATCATTTATGGTTATTAATGTTCAGCAGAGAAGGGCAGGTATAGATCTGTATATCTATAGCTAACTAGCTGTATCTGCATGTGTGTATACATATGTGCACATCTGTACACATACACACATCTGTATGGTAGGTCTTCAGATAGATGTCATCTCATTTGGTACTGTTTTATTACATCGATGGGGAAAAAAAATTCCTGGGCAGTGTTGAATGAGGGTCATTATTTGAGGATCAGCTTTTGTTGTGACACCTTATTTCTCTTAAGTTCTGTTTTCTAAGAACCTTTTAACATTAAGTGAGGACTTCTGTGTGTGCATATATACTTCTATGTATGTATGTATGTACCTGTACACATAGATGTGTATAAAATTAGAGTTTAAAAGAAGCTCTAAAGAGAAGTGCAAAACCATGTTTTGTTAAGGGGTCAGTATGGTGAGAGTGATAAAGACTGACTGAATCCACCCAGCACCCATATTTTAAGAACCATGTGTAAGTCATGAAAATGGCTGTATTCTCAGATTCCAAAGGAGTAATTAAACAGAATTACAAATTATTCAATAATAAAAATTTCAGCTAAAAAAAAAAAAAACTTTATGGGGCCCTCCCTGGTGGTGCAGCGGGTTAAAGCACTGCACTGAGAAGCTAAAGCCACTTCTTCATGAGTTCGATTCCCGCCTGCCCCGGAGGTGACCGCATGGCGCGGCAGACCTCTCCTGACCCGCCCGCTGCTCCCCTCAGCAGTGTACTTCCTCGATCTGCCTGTTCTGCTCCCCATTCTGTCTCTGGTGAAGCCTGTCGCCACCCCTGAGCCCCTGGCCTGTACCCCAGTTCTGTATGTACAAATAAATAAATCTTTAAAAAAATTTTTATCTTTTACCCTAAAGTCCAAATAAAATTTGATAGTATCAACAGTGTAAAATTCCTTGAAAGTTGACTAATAAAGTAGAATTACTGGAGAATTTTTTTTTAAGTAGAACAGGCAGATCGACGAAGTACACTGCTGAGGGGAGCAGCGGGCGGATCAGGAGAGGTCTGCCACGCCATGTGGTCACCTCCGGGGCAGGTGGGAATCGAACTCATGCGGAAGTGGCTTTAGCTTCCTAGTGCAGTGTTTTAACCTGCTGCACCACCAGGGAGGGCCTGAGAATGTTTTTAAAATGTATTTTCTTTCTATCCTTTGTTGCTTCAGGACCTGTGTTGCTTGTCTATGAGACAAATGGTTGCCCTAGAGATCTATTCTTAGATTATAATCATGATATATTAAAAAGGGAAGAAAACTTATGTCGTTGGGTCTTACAGAAGTTGAAAGTTTTTAAAAGAATGAAGTAGGCCTTCCCTGGTGGTGCAGTGGCTTAGGACACAGCACTGCAAGCTAGTCTCAGTGACTTCAATGTGAGTTCAATCCCCAACCCCGGAGTTGACCCACATGGCGTGGCAGACCTCTCCTGTCTCGCCTGCTGCTCCCCTCAGCAGTGGACTTCCTCCATCTGCCTGTTCTGCTCCCCACTCTGTCTCTGGTGAATCTGCTCACCTCCCCTGTACCTTTGGCCTGAACCCCAGTTCTGTATGCATAAATAAATAGCTAAATCTTTTTTTAAAAAATGAAGTTGGGGAAAAGAAGAGTTTTTTTTTTTTTCATTTTTAATGTATCCTGTATCTTCCAATTAAAATATGCAGTATGGAAATTTGGAAAATATGTAGGGCAAAATTGCTCAACTTCTCAGAACCCAATGATGAACCTTGTTTTTTGCCTTGTTCTTTTTTAATGAAAATTATAAATCTGTTGTTCTGCTTTCATCTTACATTTATATTTACCTGATTAAAGAGCTTAGAGTAAATCAATTTGAAGTCATTCTCTGCCTTCAATGGTTGTTACTATTGGCAAATTACGCTTATTTGTTTAGATGTAAAAATAGGAATTATATTAGTATAGCCCCATCCAGTGGCTCTTTTGGAAGTAATGTGTGTAAAACTCTTGACCAGTAGTAAGAATAGAATTAATTTTCAACTGTTAGCTTGTTAAAATTTCTTAATTATGTTTATTCCATGCTAGGTGGATAAAGGTTTATCTTAAACATCTTTTGAATAATTACATTAGTTAAAGCTTTCCATTGTTATAAATAATGCATCCTTGAGTATAAAATTCTCATTATTTAGTTTTAGAAAACTTACAGGAATTTCAAGACTGTAAACAATGTTGGTCTTGTAAATATATTTATTAATTATTTTCTAAAATAGATGTCTAATTTATATTTCCATCAGTGTTCCCTCACCGAATTGCATATTAGCATTCTTCTTAATTTGAAATGTAAAACCCACAGTTTAAATTTGAATGCCTTTGTTTTTACTACTAAAATTCGACATTTACTTATTTGTTTTTAATGTTGTTGTTCTTTGTGAATTGTCTGCTTGCTGATTTAAGTTGGGTCTTAAATAGTTTTTTGTTTTCCCTTTAAAGAGTTTTAAAGATATTATCTAACTAAATATTTAGAATTTCGTCTCATTTTGAGTTTTTAATAAGTGATTTTTTTCACAAAACAAATTTTGTTTGTTATTTTATGTTATATTTATGTTCACAAGATCCTCTCCCAGCCTAGCTGTAGTGCATTGTCTACATTATTTTTCATGTAGCTTGCTTTCTTTAGGCACAAATGAGGCTTTAGTTTCCTTTACAGTTAGTGTTACAAATGACAGCTTATAAGTCCCCACAATATACTAACTCCAGAATAATTCCCATATGTATGAATTAAAGTAAAATTCAGGCTTATTTTTTTATTTAATTAGGAGTGGTGACAATTAAAATTGTTTTCAGTGTCATGTAAAATTCATCCTGTGGTTATCTGTGTGAAAATTATTCCACAAATATGTGAAAATTGTGTTTAGATATAATGCAATCCATAAAGCAAAATGCATATATTTTTTCCTAAACTTTTCTCTTCCTCTTTTTAGAATTTTATAGAATCTTCTGTCACACTCTTTGAATCTGACCTAGAAAGTGGGAAGTTTATTGACATTACCAATCAGGAAGTTTCTGACTTAGAAGAAATTGGCTTTGGCAGTGAAACAGGATCCATTCACGTTAAAAGTGGAGTGTAAGTTGCTCCCCACTCAGAGAACCTTGAGAGATTCTTTGGAGTTTAAAGCTTTGGCTGCTCCAGTTTGCATCACTGCAGTTCATTCTTTGTTTTTCTCTCCTATAGATGGGTTGCCTACCAGCAGAAGTTCTTCTGTGGAGAACAGTACATTTTAGAGAAAGGGAAATACAAGTGCTTTTTTGATTGGGGAGGTTCAAACAATATAATCATGTCAATACGACCTATCCAACTGGTGAGTGAAGTATGAACATAACCAGGCCCTGCGGGATATAATAACATACCGTTGACTACTGGAGGGGAGCAGGCTTCTTTAATAGTAGAAGTGTGTTTCTGTAGGAAATGAAACAGCATAAGAATTTCAGTAGACTCCATAGAGAGCACAGGATGAGGTGGCCTGTCACTTGACTGGTTTATTCACCCAGCAGCATCTGTTTCGTGCCCCTGGTATGTATGTCAGATACTGTACAGGTCACTGACGAGTAGGGCTACCCTGATGAGTCTCCTAGAGACTAGACATAGGAGCAATTAGCAATAGTAGGACTAGTGAGGAAATGAGTGGGTGGTCTGGTGGGGGAGGGAGCACCCTGGCTGGGGGTGGGAGCACCCTGGCTGGGGGTGGGACCATGCCACAGAAAAGGCCCAGTGCGTGACAACCTAAGATAGAAGCACAGCTTTGCCAAGCATGCAAGAGGAGCAGAAAGGGCATCCCACAGGAGGAAATAATCATGTGTACGCTATCACAGGGATGCGAAAGTGCACTAGATGGAGAGCTGCAGTAACCGCAGAACTCGGGAAGGTGCCCTGAGGTAGTAGCCGGTGAGGGCTGCCCAGGGAAGACTCTAGTATTCTAGTGAGTGAGTGTTAGGGCATGTTCTTCTTTCAGCTATAATATGTACTTAAATTCAAAATAAAGGTATAATCAATAGTAATTATTGTAAGAAGATTCATTAGGTTAACTGAGGGTCTCAAGTCATGCCAAAAAATCCAGCTGGTCAGATAACATTTTTTTTTTCTATCTTCAGAGCATTTTAAAAGACAGCTTAGATGTATGGTCACAATTTTTAATATGTTTTAATGTTTTTCAGGAACCACTCGGGATAAATGAGCCTCCACATTTGGTATGTTTCAAAAGTAGTCTTGCAGTTGTTTGATTGCTTACTTTGTAGTACTTTGAACGCACCTGGCAGCCTCTTTCATGTCTTTCTGTTTCCCTCCTGCAATCTTAATGTGTCTGTATCTCAGTTTATAGTCCACTTGGTACCCAGGAGAGGGAGCAGCGTGTCAGTTACTGGTTGCATGTGCGGGGGTTGGTCACACGCCTTGGTTTCTGACAGATCTCTGAGCTCTCACTTTGGGGTCATTTTACATCTCTGCTGTGCTTTCTCTCCTGTCACCTACTCTTCGTCAGTGCCATGGTCTTGCTCAGCATAGTGTATCAGCTATCTCTGCAGGAGCAAACTTAACCATAAAAACTGATGGTTTTAACATGCTCATTATGTAAATGTATTTCTAATACTGAAATCAAATATTTCGTGAAGCACTAGTAAATACATCCCAGTTTCTTTATTTCTGCGTGCTAATGAGTTGAAAGATTGGACAATACATAGGAGTCTAATGATTGTTACCCACTAAGGACTAGGAACTGTGCTTATTTGGTGCTTCAGATAACTCAAGTCAGGATTAATCCCATTTATAGATGTGAAACTGAGACTTAGAACTTTGTTTCACAAAAGTAGAAGTAACAAAATAGGCATTTCTAGTATCTGTCTTTACCTAACTAACCCACAAAACAAAGCTATGATAGGAGCAATACAAGAGTAGGGGTGAGAGCCTTGCTGCCTCTCTCTCATTTAAAATAACAAATTTGGAATAAGTTCTGTCAAGAAGCCAAATGTAGTGATTAATTTTAAATATTTGACATTTGCTACCTTTAGAGAATGCTGAAACTGCTGAGTTGTATTTTCTCACAAAACAACTTAGAGAATGCTGAAACTGCTGAGTTGATGTTTTGTGTTTGTGTCAGTGAATATGCATTTCAGTTTAGCTTACTCTAACCACGCTTCTATTCACAGAGCATTCAGTTTTTACTATTTTCTGATTAGCTCAGGTCTATTGGGAACAATTCCTGTCTGAATATAATTGAGTTGCATTTAAAAACACTTCCTGCCAAAGTTTTATATTGAATCTTTGAAAACTCCCAAATGTGTGGACCTTTAAAATACTTTTTCATACAAATCAATATAACATGAAAGCATCAAACAGGAATAACTCCAAATTGCACACTGTCTGGGTTTTAAAAATGCAGCTAAAAAGTCACATTCTTTTAAGCTCTATTTCCTTTCTTCCTAAGTCCTTGTTTCTTGGGGTTTTTGTTTTGTTTTGTTTTGTTTTTTTTTTTTTATGAACTTCCTTGTTTCGAGCGGATTACTTGGGGGATTTCTTCATAGTATTTCCAGTCCAACTTGAAGAGAAAAGCAGCAGCAGAACACGCCCAATGAAATTGCCCCACTTCATTGTTCTGGCTGTGGTCCAACCTTGTGAAATAAGCTTTTCTGACAGGTATATGATAGCTGGATGGTAACAAGCAGACAAAGCCTTCTTGATTTACTCAGTATCTAATCTCTTATTATTTCCATCAGAGCAAATTTTCAGAACATTTTGCTTGTTTTTACTTACCCCAATAAAAACAAATGGATCTTGGCTGACACTCTAGTTCCATTCAGTCGCTAGAAAGTGTTTTTTCCTTCACAAGTAACTGTGACAGTCAGAATGACAATTCAGATGCTGTGTTCAGATGTGCAAGTTATTTTCCTTGTCAGAGGATGAAGAGGGAAAAATTGCATCTCAAGTTCAAGTCTGAGAGGGAATATTTTTATTCTGGTGGGTTTGAAGGCAACCTTAAACAATCAAAGAAAAGAAAATTAAGATAATGGGTTGTAGAAATTCATATCCATCATAAGATGTTGGCCAAGAAAAATATTGTTACAAAGCATGTTATGCAATATGTCACATTTGAGCACAGAACACCTCATATTACTAAGATTATTTTTATTCCTATGACTGAAGATTAATCACCAAGTTTAATTGTGAACTCAAAGTGTACAGGATCCATTATAGAGATTTTTCATGATTAGCAGATGGCTTTTTGTTTTCTCAGAGCAAAAAAGATTGTGGATTCTATGCATATTGTCATTGTCTTTTTCTTATCAAGTATTGACCTTCAGAAATCTCACTAGATTATATCTTGTCAAATAAAATCTTACAAAATTTCATTTAAAGTGATTTTAGTTTTCAAGGGGGCTATGATTAGGCCTCATTGTCTAGAGAGTCCAACCACTCTCCCCTGTGACTCCACCAAGATCATTTCTTTCCTTAATCTTTTTTAAGCCATTTGCACATGTAACTGGAAGTGTGGGTTTCTTTGAATGCTGATTCCCTGTTTTAGTTTGTAAATTATTCTAACTCAGAAAAGCAGCTAGATATTTCCTTGTATTAGATAATTTGGCTACACTGAATTTTAAAGTGATTACATTTATGGTTACTGTAAGTCATGCCTGGGGAATAGAAAAGCAAGTTTTAGTCAAATAGCAGTACAACTAAAGAACAGTAGAGAAAAGTACTTCTTTGTGGGACTCTGAACAGATGATCGTTTTTAAAATCCAGGAAGGTTTAATCTGATTTAATCTGAGCAATGGGATTCTTCTGTGCATAAATCAGAGAAGTAAAGTTATTGTAGAACATGCATTTGATGTGAGAAGTGGGTGCTACTACACGATGAGGCTACTTGATGCAGAGGACAGGCTCTGTGCTCTCCATCAGCGAGCTTGTGAGAGAGGTAGAGGGCTGCAGAAAGCCTTTCCAGCGCAGGACAGAAAGTGTCTCATTGAAATTGTTCAGCATTGGAGTAAATAAAATTACACTAAACATTTTGTTATTGTAGAATCGAGCCCAGCTTCTCAGTAACTAAGGTCTTGAGTTTTTAGTTTGTCTTATTAAAGACCTATTATATTTACTTAGGCCTATCATAAATGAAAAGTACAGAGTAAAAAGCATTTCTGAAAGATGTTCACAAAATGGTTATAATTTCTGTGTCAAAGAAGGAGATAATATATGGGAAAATCCATCTTTCAGACCATTAGTATAGTCTTTTTCTTTTGCTAATATACAAGTTCTATTTGGGGGACAAGTACAGATTGAGTCATTCAGATGTTGTGGAGGGGTGGGGTAAACTCATCTGTTGTTTACCTGATTGAGTTGTCTTTATATATTTATTCTCCACAAATTATCTGGACAGGAAACAAGTCCTGGGAAAAATTTAGGGCTTAATTCATCCAGATCTCAATTTCTCCAAGAGTAGGAACCACAATTTAATTATTAGAATTTGTAAACACAGTTTTGGTTCTGTATGTGCCCTGACAGAATGTTACTCTGAGAAATACTCGAAGCATTTGTAAGGTAGTCACAGGGAGGTGTTACTTCCCTAGGATTGATCATATCTGGGGTGAACCAGATTGCCCTATCTTATTTTGGTGGTGAAGACAAACCTGCAGTATCATCAAGCCTGATAGGTTGGTTTGGATAAAGACTAGTTCAGCCCTCAGTCCTTTGAAACAAAGATACTTTATGGCAAATGAGTATGTCTGTGAATTTAAAGTAATAGTTTTTGGTATGAAGACAGATTAAAAGTTAGTGGTGGCTACTATACATGTATCATCTGAAATATGCTTAATTTGTATTGTCAGTTTAAGATTTGACATTTCATTGCATTATAGTGAGATCTTGAAATATATCTTAAGCTCAACAATATCAACATAATTTAGCAAACTGGGAACACAAGTTGTGAACAAGACTGCTGGGAATCTGTTCTCATATGGCTTTTCTGATTCATACTGTGAGTTAAGATAATATTGGCATGTAGGACAAAGTACAATTTTTTGCAAGTTAAATGTGATTTGCTTTTTAGCATCATGTTTTATAAACCTTTAAAGTGAAAAAACTGCTAACCAGAATATGGGCTCTTATCAAGGAATTAGTGGCAGTTTGCCTGGACATGAAGAATTATTCTTACTCAGGGGGTTATTCCCGTGGTCTATCTGGCTTTACGTCCTTTTCCTAGTCGTTGCCACCAAAGTACTATGACAGAAACTTGCTAGGTAATGACTCCTTGTGGCAAAGAATCTCATGGTATTTTAATGCTCCAAATTCAGCATGGTTTCACTATAGGAAGTAATGTTGTACACAGTCTCTGGGGGGAATTGGTTCTCTCACCTCTGGTTTTGGGTGATCTTTTATAGCAAACCAGCAAGGTCAGGGCAGAATGACATAGCCAAGAAACAGTTCCTCAGAACTCAGGTTGTCAATGTTCTCAAAGGGAGGGCCCTTGGGGACATGAAAAAGGTGAGCATCAGCTGCTCACAGAGGCTTTGTTCTCTGTAACCAGCCTGAGCAAGAGAAAGGGTGATGCTGTGCATGGCTCATTCTGATGCAGCCTTTGCTCCAATGCAGGCCTGTCAGGATGGGGTGGACTGAGGGCCATGTTCTATCAAGGCTCTAGTGTACTGTGAAATATTTATAGGGCTCATTAATTTTTCCTTGTGTACTATAAATCCAAGGCCACTAGCATTGCAGATTAGTATATCTCTGGCCTAAAGGGAAATATCATTGAGATTACATGGATTTTTCTTGACAAAAAGAATTAAAATAGAAAGATAGTTGTATGTAAATTTAAGCTGCATATTTAAGGTGTTTTGGTGGTTAAAAGAAAAAAAAAAACCTACAAGCTGAAATTCAGAAGAGACATCCTCCTTTTCTGCACCATAAATCCTGCACTAATCCCATCATCATTACCTCCACCACCTGCTCCAGCGCTCTCAGGCACACTCTGCTCACTCACGGGAGTGCTCTCATGTGCTCCCCTCCTCCCTTTCATTAACTGCGGGTCAGGCAGAACCAGGGCGAACAAAGCCACACATCATACTAATCCAAACTGCCTTCACGTCTAGCACGAAATTGGCTTTTTCCCACCCATCCTAGCACTGGAGGCAGTAGCTGCTTGATGGGATGGCCCTGGTCACATTTTAGTAGAGAGGGGAGAGTTTCGGATTGAAAGATTTGTTTTCTGGGTTACTGTGCCCAGAATATTCTTCAAGAAATAGGTGAAAATGGTATTAAATAAAGGGTGATGTTCCAGGAAACACAAGTAAATAAATAATGTGAGTTTAAGGAGAATGTCATCCTTATGATAGATTCATTAAAAAGCAGTCTAATATTGTGCTTAACTTTTGTAAGGACATATAAAACTAAAGGTTTTATGTGCTTTGGGGATGATATGAAACAATTGTTTTCTATTTAATTGTTGTGTTGTTGTTGTAGCTCAAAGCATTCAATAAACCAGGATTCCAAGGTGAATGTGTGGATTTCACAAAAGAAATTTTGGATTTGACTTCATTCACACCATATTCTTTTAAAGTTCTTCGGGGTTGGTAAGTGTGATTATTGAGTATTTTCTACTGTTTATAATAACTACTTTTACACTTAATGAGATTTGACTTACATTATTTTTAAATACACAGTAAATTTTAAAATTACTGGTCATTGGCTGAAGTCTAACTTGTATTAAGAACCACTGGTACTATGTAGTGAGACCGGATGTAAATTAACCAACCTCAGCATTTTTGTAGTATTTTGTCTTGCAGTTTATCTTACTTGATTTCCTAAATATTTATATAATCAGTGTATGTTTTTGTAGAGTATAACAGAATGCTATTTTTAAAAGCTAGTAGTTTTGTGACACAATACATATTACTCCTGAGTTTAAAAATTGTTTTGAAAGTCTTTTGTGCACCCACTCTACAGATGAGGACAGTGCTGATTCAGAGTTAGGGTTTCCCAAGGTGATAACATCAAGTGCCAGGCTCTGGACTGCTTTGATTGATGTTCAAATCCTACATCCTTCCAACAGCAGCAACATACTAGATCTTGTGTGTGAAACCGCAGGAGATTCTCAAGACTAAAACACTTATTAACTTTTTTAAATTACAGTAAAACATACATAGCATAAAATACCATTTAACCACTTTTATGTGTATGGTTCAGTGGCATCTCTAGGTATCAAGATCTACCTACATCACTTCCTTTTTCAAGATTTCTTAGATTGTCGTTTTCCTTTCTCTCTGGAACCAGCACAGACTCTGAGTCCTGTTTAACACTTCAGGAATTCCATTCCCCTAATTATTTCCATCGTCTACCACAAACCAGTCACCTCTCAATTATTTGTCTCAAAACCCAGTTGACTTTTTCTCACCTACGTTCAGTCCCACAGTCAGTGATACCCATCGGATAAGCTCAAACTCCGCCCTTCCCAGGAGTTGCTGTCATCGAGCCTCACTTTCCGTAATGCACTCTCCATTCTGTCCTTCCACTTTCCCCGGTCTTGCCTCCTTTGCTTGCCAGAGCTCAGCAAACACTTCTGTAAAGGCCACGCAATCAATGCTGAGGCTGTGCAGGCCGTGCGGGCTCTGTGCTGGCCACTCTGCTGCAGTGACACTAAGGCAGCCACAGGCAGTACATAAGTGAATGGGCACGGCTGTTCCAGTGAGACTGTTGGTGGGCACCATGGACACTGAAACTGGAATTGTACGTACCTTCACATGTCAGTCTGCGTAATTTTGAAAAAATCATGTAAACATACAAAGCCACTGTTAGCTCATGAGTTGAACCGCAACAGCTAATGCCCAGATTTGCCCCCCAGTTTGCTGCCGTTTGCTCACCCCACCCCAAATCCACAACTATGGGTTTTGGGTAGGTCTGGCCAGCAGATTCTGTTTGCTTTAGGTCAGTCTTTATAGTTTTTGTAACACTATTTAAATTCAGGATACTTTTGCAGAACTTCTTTCACACCTTCTCTTTAAACATCAGAAGTCCTCAAGACGCTGGGGAAGCATTCGCCCTTGATAACAAATAGCTGGTATCCAGTACACTCTTCCGGTGTAACCGTAGGACAGGGCCCCAGTTCTTCTCACCTGGTGCATTGTCATTTGCATCACCCACTTGGCCTCCTGCAGGTACTTACACTCACCCCGCCTAGTACTAATCTGAATGTGACTTTAAGGTCAGTCTACCCCATTCCCAAAGTTAACCCAAAAACAAGCATTCTTTTTTTTTTTCCTCTTCCCATTTCGAACCGCTCTGTAACTGTTACTGTTTTTGTATTTACTAACAAAAAAAAACAAGTCTCAATATAAAATGTGTAAAGTAAGACACTGTAAGTTAAATAGGTTGTCTGCAGCTTTCTAGTGAAAAAGAAATATATATACCAATGACCTAGAATAATTTTATTACTGGTAGTTGGCTCTGGGTTTATTCCCCACTAAAATAAACTATTTTGCAAGGTATACTTTCATTTTCTTATAAAGAATTAAGGTTTTTCTGGAGGAAAATGTTTTAACACTGAAGTTTAAGGCAAATTAGTCATGTTATGTGTCACTTTATGTAAGAAATACACTTCATATTATACATAGATTATAATAATACATGTTTATTCAGATGTAAATATGTGCTTATATATAAGTAATTTACATAAAATATATCTATTTTATTTACATTGATGTATAGTTTATTAGAGTATTTAGTGGAAGAATACCAAAAGAACCATGATGATGGTTTTAAGAAAATTGGGGTGTTTGAGAGATTGGGATTAGAGTCTGTTTCCACCACTTTTTAGCTCTGTATCCTTGGGCATAGTGGATCCTCCCTCTCAACTATTTCCTCATCTATAAAGCAGGGATAGTAACATTCTTCAAAGGCTTCTAATAAGGACTAAATTAATAATGCACATAAAGGGTTTAATTCCATGCTAGAAACACTCGGCAAATGTTGGGCTATAAAACACTTACTGGCCCGCCCTGGTGGCACAACTGGTTAGGACGCAGCATTGCAAGCTGGCCTCAGCCACTTCAGTGCAAGTTCCATCCCCCGCCAAAGAGGTGACGCACATGGCGTGGCAGACCTCTCCTGACCTGCCCCCTGTTCCCCCAGCAGTGTACTTCATCAGTCTGCCTGTTCTACTCCCCACTCTGTCTCTGGTGAATCATCTCACTGCCCCTGCACCTCTGGCTTGTACCCAGTTTTGTATGAAGAAATAAATAAATCTTTTAAAAATAATAAGATACTACAAAGATAACATGACAGTAGGTTATGATGTCTGTGATCATTCAGAGTTAATTTGGTCCAGCTATAGTACAGCTTTAGTGATCTTAAAATAGTGGAACTGGAACATAAACACACCAAAATTGAAATAGTGACAGCAAATTCATTTGTCCTCTGGATTCTTCCTTTTTAATTGGCATACCTTAACTAAATGTTTGGTGAATGCTGTGTAGAAGAAAAGTCACTGTCAAGAGATTCTAGAGTTAATTTCTTTTCTAAAATCTCCATTAGCTATCAGATGTGCAGGTGGCAGATTTCATATTCCATTGTGTCATTTTAGGAGTCTTTAACTTCTGTACTCACCTAGACTGATGTAAGCTTGTCAACCCTTAGTTTCATTGCCTGTAAAAATAAGGACGTGCTTCTACCTCCTGCAGTTACTGAGGTCACGGTAAAATAATGTGTGCAGTACTGAGCCTGTGTTTGGCATGGGGGGAGCAGTCAGTAAACTAGAGTGGTAGTGGTAGCTGTCTCATTTTTTTTTTATGATTTATTTATTTATTGACACATAACTGGGGTACAGGCCAGAGGTGCAGGGGCAGTGAGGAGTTTCACCAGGGACAGAGTGGGGAGCAGAACAGGCAGATCGACGAAGGACACTGCTGAGGGAAGCAGTGGGCGGGTCAAGAGAGGTGTGTTGCGCCATGTGGATCACTTCCTGGGCGGGTGGGGATCGAACTCATGCTGAAGTGGCTTTAGCTTCTTTGTGCTGTGCTTTAACCTGCTGCGCCACCAGGGAGGGCCCGTAACTATTTCTTTTTAAAGTGATGCTGGGTGTTTTGTGCTGGTCAGTACCACACATTTATGTCGTCCTGTTACCCTACATCCCACTGCATGATGTGCCTACGTGGACAGTAATGCACTTTTGACTGAGTATCTCACTGATTGTTTTTCTAGCTGGCTCCTGTATTACCAAGAAGAAGGTTCTGATAATCAGTGTGTATTAGAAGAAGGCCTCTATGCTGATCTTACTTCCTGTGGCTGCCCAGCATCTAGAGTCACATCCCTCAAGCCCATTGACCACGTAAGTTCTTTGATGTTGGTACTACTTGTCCAGCTTCATTACCACAAGGGATTATGTGAATTTGGGAGAAATGGTGTAAGGGAAAATAGAAAAGTTTGAAGTATTTACTTGTGTGTTGTAAAACTGAAATTCACTCATGAAATCCAAGCAAAATGTAAGATTGAATTTTCTTTTTTCTTCAAGCAGAAATGGTGAAACTCAGGAATTAGAGTAGCACAAACCCTGGCTTAAATCTCAATTTGATACTTTAGTTAAAGTTATTATTTTAGATAAGTCATATTACTTACCTAAATTGTCTGTTGTCTTACTTAGGGTTGCAGTGTTATCCAAGGCAAGGACTGCCACTGTATTAATTTCAGACTTTGTTTGGGGGGAACTAGGGTTTTCCTGCCTGTTGTCTGCATAATTGTCTGGGGTGCCTTAGAGACAGAGGTTTCTTGAGTAAATGGTTTCTTTCCATCGAGTTTACTCAGAACTTTAAATGTGAGAAAGCCAACATCACTACCTGAGGCATCAGTTTTGAGCTTCCAGCTATTAGGCCTACACAGAGGAAGCATTGAGAATCTGGGATCTGTTCAAGGTATCTAGTTAGTTATAATGATACCCTAGGGGCATATTTGGTCACAGCTGAGATTTACACAGAGGTGGCTTGGAGATAGGAGTGACTCAGATCTCTTAGCCAGAGCTCACACCAGGGATGACAGCCATACTCAGGATCTTTGATCCCAACCTAGGCCATGTAGTTTTATTTCATTAGGCATTCCTGGAGAGAGTATTCTTGGTATTGTGCTAATAATAGTCTTGGCTGAGAAACAAGAACAGAAATAGAGTTCTTGGTCTCTCTCAGTGACCTCTTAAAACACCAACTTGGAAAGACTAAGTGACTACTGATGTCACCTGTCTTCTGGGAGGAAGCTAGGTTTAAAAAAAGAAGAAGAATGTGGCCCAGTCAACCTCTCCAAGTATCGATAAGGCTAAAACAGGAATTGGAAAATGGTTTGCATTTATTGGGGAGGGAATTTCCTTAGCAACTTTCAGTGGTCAAACCAGTGTGTATAGGGACATGGCATTAACTCTATAAGCAAATTATATAGTCCTAAATGATGAAAATACCACCTTGAGGAGTTTTGTAGGACTTCTAACTCACTGAGATAAGCCAAATAAATGTCTCTGGAGGCATTTTAATAACACAGTAATGAGTACTGAAGTATTTACTGAGTATTGAAGAGCAATTTTTTTTAACCTCTGTGATTAAAAAATGAATAATTCAAACTGGAATTTAGAGAAAGTAGGAGACACTGTTAGGTAAGCTGTAATGTTCCTGTCTTGGCCCTAAGGAATCCAGAGTATCAGGAAGCAATCTCTTATGAGGAACTTGAGAGCTATAACCTCTTCACTCTAAGAACTGACTAAAGAGTGGATATAAGAGCAACACATTAGGTGTCATAATGCCTTTATGTGCTACTGTAAATCTTGGGAAGTCTGTCAGTATTTAACCAGCAAGTTTTGTGTCTTAAAATGGAAGGAATAGGTGAGATTGGGCATCCAAGACCGACCAGGAGACTGACCATGAAAAGGCTGCAACAGGTGCTATTTCTTTGGTGAAGGTCCTGAAGGAGACCTGGTGTGTGAAAAGATCAATCTTGCTATTTGTTGTCAGTCAATTATAATGACTAGAATCCTTGAGAATTCTGTCCTAGGAATTTTTCTGTCTCTCTGGAAGAACATACGAAGCTGAATTACTCATTTGGTTATTATGAGATTAGTTTCCCTCCAAAACAGAATTTTCCTACTCATAGGGTTTCAGCTGCTCATGTTCTCCAGATTCTGGGTCTTTTCCTAGAAAATCCAATCTCTTCTGCATTCCTATTGCCCCTACTGAGCTCTTAGTTAGCAAAAGATCCATGCCTTTCTATAGATCTGTTAACATCACTTTCTGTGCCACAATCACTGTGATTCTGGGTTCAACCCAAGAAATGTTTCTGTCCAGTTAAATAAACTTTACATGTATATGAGCTAATCCTTTGAATTTACTTTTATTCATTAAAACTGCAGAATTTAAAGCCTGTTGTTTGTAGCTGGCATTCCCAGAAGTATTGTGATGATGTGTTTAAGGGTCATAATGGAGTCCTATGATTTCATTTTCATACAATATCATCATATTTTGCAAATGACAGTTTGCTCCAGGCTGATTTCTCTGTGTAGATATACATTATATTCCAGAGGTCGATGGATACATAAATGTATAGTTATACTACAGGGAAAGGAAAGGAGCTGGGGACAGTTTATTGTCCTGCTTCTCATAAATGTGATCTTGGGCAAATCATAGAATTTATTTTGAGCTCATTAATTCATCCATTTTTTTTTAAAGATTTATTTATTTGTGTATACAGAACTGGGGTACAGGCCAGAGGCTTAGGGGCAGCGAGAGGCTTCACCAGAGACAGAGCGGGGAACAGAACAGGCAGATCGACGAAGTACACTGCTGAGGGGAGCAGCAGGCGGGTCAGGAGAGGTCTGCCACGCCATGTGGTCACCTCCGGGGCAGGCGGGGATCGAACTCATGCGGAAGCGGCTTTAGATTCTCAGTGCTGTGCTTTAAACCGCTGTGCCACCAGGGAGGGCCCAATTCATCCATTTTTTAGAAATTTTCAGAAGCAGGTATTTTCAAATATGTCCTAGCCTCCAATTTTGGTGCAAATAAGTATCCAGGGCATATTTTTCTAATTGGAAATGAAAAAGAATGTATCCAATCTTAGGACTTACATAGACTAAAAAAGTAAGATAGCATATTAATTTTCAATTAATTCCTGCCATTAAAGTGCCCAGCCATCGGGACAGGAACTGGAAACAAGTAGTATATTTAGGTAAAATATTTGCAGCCCTGGTCTAATAGTGTGGGGGGTAACCTGCTTTTACTATGTTTCTAAGGAAGAAGTCTGTTCACTGCTTTTATAGTACTCTCCATGGTGGTTCAGCATAAAAGTTTAGCCTCCTTTTAAGTCATTCCAATCTTGGCAGTTATAAGTAGCAAAGCAAAAGAAACAAAAAGAGACTATAGAAAAACTTCAAATGAGATGATGATGTGATGATATAAATGATCTTAAAAGCTAGAATAAGAATTGGCAAGACAGTGTTTCATTCTGTACAAAAGTACTGAATAAGGGGCACAGCTATAAATAGAAGATTGTAAATAGTTCCACAGAATAATAGGAAATAATGAGTTTATGTAATGTAGAAGAGTTCTGTTGCTATAAACTTTTCATCTGAATCCATGTACATATAATAATATTGACTATTGAGTTACCTTTTTAAAATGAAGACAATCAAAAACTCACAGTAAGCATCAACCTCCTAAGTGAGACATTTGAAGGACATTTCCTTTCATTTGTTTAAATTATACATTGAAGTACATAGTTTACATAGTTGCATTTTGGGAAGCATCTCCTTTTTAAAATTAGGCAGAAGACAAAGGACTCAGCTAGCTCCACTTCTATTCAGGATTAAGTATTACTGATTAAGTAGTAAGTGATTTAACCATTTTTTATTTATTTATTTTTAAAGATTTATTTATTTGTGCATACAGAACTGGGGTACAGGCCAGAGGCTCAGGGGCGGCAAGAGGCTTCAACAGAGACAGAGTGGGGAGCAGAACAGGCAGTTCAACAAAGTACACTGCTGAGGGGAGCATCGGGGGGAGGGGGCAGGTGGGAATCGAACTCATGCAGAAGTGGCTTTAGCTTCTCAGTGCTGTGCTTTAACCCGCTGCGCCACCATGGAGGGCCACCATTTTTTTTTTTTAAAGATTTATTTGTGCATACAGAACTGGGGTACAGGCCAGAGATGCGGAGGGCGAGAGGATTCACCAGAGACAGAGTGGGGAGCAGAACAGGCAGATCAAGGAAGTACACTGCTGAGGGGAGCAGCGGGCGGGTCAGGAGAGGTCTGCCGCGCCATGTGGATCTCCTCTGGGGCAGGCGGGGATCGAACTCATGCGGAAGTGGCTTTAGCTTCTTAGTGCTGTGCCTTAACCTGCTGTGCCACCAGGGAGGGCCTAGTTTAACCATTTTTAATAAGATTAAAATCAAGACAAGTATAAACAAAATTGTCAAGAGCACTTAAATAGATGAATTATAGGACAAATAGGAATTTTTTTAAGTTGCTAGATATAATCTACAATTAAACTATACGATACTTACAATAAATAAGGCAAGGCAAGTGAATCTTTTATGGGGAAATTTATAAAAAAATTTATTGGAGAATATAAAAGATGGACAGGTAATAGGTGAAAAAGACTCAATACTGTAAAGACGTGGTCTTCCCTAAATTAATACAGTTTGAGGCAAAATACAGATGATTTTCTTTTGACTATTTTTAGGGCATTGGGGTGGGGTGGGAAAATATGACAAACTACCCTAAAACTAAATTGGAAAAATCTAGGTCCAGAATTGGCAAGGTAAATTTTTAGAACAGGCAACCTCACTTCTGCTAAGTGTGTATCGTTTTATTCAGCAGTTATAATGAAGCCCACAGGTACTGATTCAAGGAGAAACAAATACAATATGGAATAGTATAGCATAAAGACTGACCTATCAGACTGAAAAAGTCATAACATATCTTTTTATATGTTTTCAAACAAAAAATGCATCATGACTTTTCCTACAACCCAAATCATAGCTGATGGAATTTGGAAAGTGACAGAAATAGCATTAAAATAAGTGAGGCTATTATGAAATTTAGCCTTGTTTCATTCTAAATAAATAAGTTCCAGATGGGTTACTGGCAACCTAATGTGAAAACAAACTTTAAGATGCAGAAAAAGTGTAGCAAACTATCCTAATGAGACAGTAATTGTATGGGTAAACAGAAACCATATAAGCCAGTAATAAAAAGGCAAAAGGCCAAGCTATTGTGTTATAACAAATTAATACAAACACAGTTGCTTAAAACAACAAAATTACCTTACAGCTTTGGAGGTCAAAAATCTCAAATGAGTTTAACTTGGATAAAGTATTTGGCAGAAAGCTTTCTTGATTAAAAAGGAGAAGAAAGGAGGGAAGGGTAGCAAACTTCAAACTATAGAATAACACCAAAATGATTAAAACAGCATAGTGCTGGGACAAAAACAGATACACAAACCAATGGAATCAAACTGAGATCCAGAAATAAAACCGTATTTAGTCAACTAATCTCTGACAGAGAAGCAAAGAATATACAGTGGAACAAGGACAGTGTCTTCAACAAATGGGGCTTGGTATTTAGGCCGTCACATACAAAAGAATGAAACTGGAGTATGTTAAACCATACAAAAATCAACTAAAAATGGATAAAAGATGTGAGACCTGAAGCCATAAAATATATAGAAGAAAACAGGGAAACATTGACATAAACTCAAGAAGCATCTTTAAAAACTCAGAAGCAAGGAAAATAAAGGAGAATATAAACGTCTAGAACTATATCAAACTAAAAAGCCTCTGTACAGCAAAAGAGTCAATAACCAACACAGAGGCGCCTCACACAGAGGAGGAAAACTGTTATTGAAGATCTACGAAGAGCTCACACAATTCAGCAAAGACAACCCAATTAAAACCTGGGCAGAACTAAATAGACACTTCTCAAAAGAAGAAATGCAAATCACCAACAGACATACGAGAAACCAACAGACATACGAGAAAATGTTCATCATCATTTGTTATCAGGGAAATTCAAATCAGAACCATGAGGTACCACCTCATAACTATGAGACTGGTCGATACTGAAAAAACTAGAAACAGGTTCTGGTGATGATATTGAGAAAAAGCCACCCTCTCACACTGCTGGTAGGAACACAGGCTGCCCAGCCACTGTGGGAAAGCCATGTAAAGGTTCCTTAAAACACTAAAACTGGATCAACTATATGACCCAGCATTTGCATTCCTGGGGATCTACTCAAAGGATACAAATCACTAATTCAAAAGGAAACCTGCACCCATGTCTATTGCAGCAAAGTTTACAGTAGTCAAGGTATGGAAACAACTTAAATAGCACCCCACCCCACAGATTGGTGGCAACCTGTATCGAACTGGGTGAGATTACGCTAAGCAAAATAAGACAGAAGGAAAAAGTATTGGCCAGTTTCACTTACATGAGGAATATAAAGAAAGCAAACAAAGGATACGGAAAAACTTGAAAGCTACACATAGACCTGAGACAGACAGCAAGGGAGGATGTGGAGGGGGAAGGGTCAGAACAGAGGAAGGAAGAGCAGAAGGGACGGACTGTGGGGAGAGATCACAGGTGCTTGGTGGTAGGAAAACTGTGACTGTGACCACCAGCCTGAGGGGAGAAGTAATTTTCCAAAAATTAACAATGTAAGAAAGAAGTACTACATTTAAATTTTTTAGTTAAAAAAAAATTTTAAACTAAAATATAGAAAGGTGTTTGGCAGAATTGCATACCTTCTGGGAAGCACTAGAGGAGGATCTGTTTCCTCACCTTTTCCAGCTCCTAGAGACCCCCAGTATTGCTTGGTTTATGACCCTCTTGCATCTTCAAAGTGCATCCTCTGTTCTTCCTCCGTTTCTGACCTCCACTGAGGATGCTTATGATTACGTTGGCTCTATCTGGATAATCCAGGCTGAAATCCCCATCTCAGGATTCATAGCTTTTAATCACATCTGCAGAGTTCCAGTAACCAGGGATCAAGGTGTAGACTCATGTGTGTATGTGTGTTTGCAGGAGGGAGGGGGGTGCTTTGTGTGTGAAGCGAGAAGTTACTAACTTGCTTCTGAACTTGCCTACAATAATGATCGTGGTTATCAGGACCCCCCTTCTGGTATTTCCTGATGAACTCAAACTGACAAAGTTTGCTCATATTTCAAGCTGCCAGCTATCACTACAGCTTAGAAAGTCTCCACATACAAATGGTGTAAAACCTGCCATTCCTACTGCTGGGGACTCAGCCTTTGGAAGCCGTCCCACTGAGCCTGCCGGTGTGATGAGAAACCTGCCTTCTGGTTTCTCTCAGAAATTGCTGTAGCATTTGTAGGAAAACCACGTCAGTCTGTCACCCAAAGCCACAGACTAGGAGAATATATTTATAGCCCTTACATAAAAATAACTCTTTAAAATTAACTGAGAAAAATTTTTTTTTTTTTTTAATTTAGAGGTTTGCTTTTTTGAGAGAGGATAAATGGGCAGTTCACAGAAGGGAGAAAAACAGCTAAGGACATACCTCACTAGTGATCAAGTGAATGCAGGTCAAACCAAGAAGCGCATAATACTGCATTATTTTACATGGTTTGTTTTACTGGGGGAAGGTGAGGATTCAGAGCAGTGGAAGGAGTGTCCCGTACATGGGGTTTGGGGTCTAACATACTTGCTGAGGCACTGGTGAAAAAAACAAGTTGTGGAACTCATTCCTACAAGGTGCACAGTACAGTGAGTGAAGTTGAGCTATGCGTATTACTGCTAACATGTCACACTAAGATACATTTCTGTGAGATTTAAAAGACACTGATGATTAGTAAAGTATAAAATCACAAGCAAGAAGGATTCACAACCTCAGTGGGATGGCTACCCCTAGAGAAGGGGTGTGTTCAAATTCAGGTGGACTCATATTCTTTATAACATTTCATTCCAGTACAGAAAAGTGTATTGCTTTGAGGAGTTGGATACATTTTGAAATGTAACTCTTAAAAAAGGAAAAAATTAAAAGACCGGTTGGAAAGGTGAATCCATAGTTAACTTTTTTTTTTTTTTAACTATGTTTCACTTAATAATCATGGCGGTAAGTGATATTGTTAGCTTGGGGTGTGCAGTACCACTGTTCTCAGTGGCTGATGGCATGAGAGTTTTAGAATAAAAGTATTATACTTAGAGCCAATTAACATAATCCTGAGGCACTGTCAACACCTTTTTCATATAAGCCATGATTTGAAACACAAAGAACTAGACATGCCAAAGTGCAAGTCTATGTGGTTGTTAAAATGTCAGAAGTTAGTAGTTAGATTTCCAACTTTTATCCAATGATACAGATGTTTTTATCCAGTTATACAGAAGATGTGTTGATGTGAATCGCTGCTAGCAGTGCTTGCGCAGGCTTATTGGCCCTTCAGAGGCAGACGGTGACATATTTGTTAAGCCGCTGGGTAGGTGAGAATGGATGAGCGAGAGGAAGTCAGTGCTTGAGATAACCTCATGTCCACCACTCACAAATAGTCTGCATTGTAAATCACTGGTATGGAGGATATTTTGGAACCCTAATGTAGGGGTAAAGAACTTAACTTGGGAGCCATACTGTGTAGACTCAGTGCTAGCTGTCTCACTCACTGTGTGGGACTCATGCCTTGATTCTTTATCTGTGAAATAGGGATAATGATAGCACCCCATCAATGGGGTGAATACAGTCCTAGAATCCCTAGCCTATGTTGAGATTTAGGATTTACACAGTCCAGTAATATGGTTCATTTATGACATTTTGAAAAAGCCTTCAGAAGGGTGCTAGGCTGTACTCTCTAATTAAACACTCTCATATTCCTTATAGCAAAACATATCCATCACTACATAATTTGAATAACTCTAGTAAATAAATATTCAGGTCAGATTCTTTAACATAAAAGTGAGTTGGGGCAAAATTTTGGGTTTAGGGATTTTTGTATTTCAAAATTGTAGCTAAGGGATTGCAGAAGGTTGCAAATGTACATGTGTATATGTGTGTCTGACACATATAGTGTTATACACATTATCTATTGCTATCACTGCCATTTAAAGCACAAATTGAGAGCATATAATTTTTTCTAAGATGTATTTATGCATACAAGAATTGGAGTACAGGTCAAAGATGCGTGGTGGTGGGGAGGGAATCCAGGAATGAACAGATTCCACAGAAAGCAGATAACTTCATATTGCTTGCACCACCAGGGAGGGCCCTGATAGCATATGATCTAATTGAGCTATTTGTTGTGTTTTCCTTAATATTTCTGGAATTGTGCAAAGATATTTTGAAATACAAAGTTTGATGAAAAACTGCTTGCAATATTTTTATGTTCAAAGAATTTGGTATTCTCACGTAAAAACAAAACATTCATAGGATGAGAAGCAAGGGGATTTTATCTTATTGAAAGTTTAATTATTCAATTTTTTGGTTTCCTTTTTCTTTCTTAATCACATTCTCCTTTTAGAAACTCTGCATGGCTTAGATTTGATCCAGCAGGAATGTCCTGTTACCTTAGAAGACCCCAGATGCTTGGCTGTCTATTAAGTTAACGTGGACTGATGCCATGGCATTTGTAAAGCTCAAACTGTAATTGCATTCTGGTAGTTTCTGTTGTCCTTGGAAAGTTCTGATTGCTTGATCACCTTCAATTTTGAAAGCTATTGATAGCTTGTAGCTCCTGAATTCCATGTTTGGAAAATAGATCTGAATACGCTAAGATACACTCTAGCACTTATTTCTGAATGATTATCCACTAACCACTTCCCACCACCCTGCATACATTAGCAAGTGTTTATAAAATCTCCTCAGTACAAAGTACATTTGTAGTCAAACATTTTTAATTTACATATATTTGTCTTAAGACTTTTTATATTAAAATAATTTAAATAAAGAAAAATCACATCAAATATATGGCAAGCCTCTAGGGTAAATAACATCAAACAGTAATAATAAATGTTCCCCAATTAAAGATTTGACAGACTGGACCACATGCTGTTACCCCATTATCGTCAGTGGAACGTGGGCTGTGAGTCCTACTTCTTACTTGATGCTGTTTCTTTCTTTTACCATTTACACACTGGGTTTCCTAGCACTTGTGTCCTGACCCTTCTTGTCAAGGGAACAGTGCTCATGTTTCTACCACCCTCTTCTCAACCCCCTTGCAAACACATTTTAAACAATTTGTGAGATCCTCTCCAACCTTTTCATTGTTCCCTTAAGGTAAATCCTAGATGCGATATCTTCTTTGAATTTGAGAGTGACTTTGTTGAAATTTGTTGAAATTTTTGAATTTGTTGGAATCTGAATAATGGCAGCCTTTTAAAACATGTTTTTGTGTAGTGTCTTCAGAAAGAAAATGTACACCGGTCCTGTTTTGTTTTGTTTTAGAGTAACGGTTAGTGTACTAGTAAGCTTTTAATTTCTTTCTCTGGAAACACTACTGGGAAGAATGCCATGGTGGTTGATTGTGAGCCTGACCAGGCTCTGGCTTGTCTGCCATCCTGCTATCTAGTCACTCAACAGCTAGATGTGTAAAGTAAGCAGAAATGCTTCTTTTGAAAAGCTAAAGGGTGGAAATGTTGGGAAAAGTTCAGTTTACCCTTTCATTTCAGCATACAGGCATCTACTACTTACTTTTAATGCAGAAACCACCCGGCCCTGTGCACTAGGCCTGTTACATTAAAAGTCCTTTATTCTGCTCCCTATGAATGCTTTAAGAGCCCAGAATTATAAAATCTTGCTTCTCAGTGACTGCGCCCAAACCTCCAGTGAAGTGAGGATGCCATTCTCGTCCTGCGCCATCCAGGTTCCACAGCACCTGTTTGTAACAAGGGATTGGAACCCAGTGCCTGTATTTATTATGAAGATGCTTTTCTGATTAATTTATCAAGAAGCGACTAAAAGAATCACTAATCAGTGAAGTTTCAACTGTCATCTTTAGCGGTGACAGCAGTATAGTATGCATTTAGTACAGTGGGTCTGGGTATGTCCTGCACTGTGACTGAGCTCTCTCAGGTCTGGCGAACCCATGTGGTGATGCTATCTTTCTCTCTTTGGTGCTGTTAGGTTTTTGAAGAACCCTCCATCAGCCTTTTTGCTTTGGAACATTGTGAGGGAAGAGAGTTACACCTAGAAGAGGCTGTGAACTCTGTTCTGAACAAGGACCTGCACTTCTACACACAGTCTGTGTGGGTGAAAAGTGGACTGTAAGTATGGAGGAGGCTTCCTTGGTGTGGCCACCTGATTTTTACTCTCCCATTGCTGTGCTTATTTGGTCTGCTGGTGCTTTCAGTTTCTTTAACAAAAAAAAAAAAAAATTATACATACAAGAGATGGGGTTCAGGCCACTGGGGCAGGGCAGAGGGGGAGGGGGTGAGAGGATTCACCAGAGTGGGGGGGTGGGGAAGAAGGCAGATTGAATAGACTGATGAGGGGAGCAGTGGGTGAGACAGGAGAGGTCTGCCACACCACATGGGTCACCTCCCTGCTCAGGGGTTGAATTCTCCTCAGAGTGGCTGCGGCTAGCTTTATAGTGCTATGCTTTAACCCTTTGCACCACCAGGGAGGTGGTGATGTGATGTGAGTTTCTGTTTAAATAAGAGATGACTGTGGTGGATCGTCTCCAACAAGCAGCAGTGTGCGAGGGGCTGGAAAAACACCCTTTTGTAAGCAAAGGGCTGCCGTGGTCCACAGCATGTGGCCAAAGAGGTCAGCTAGGTGTCTGGACCCAGTTGAGCCCACTTTCCTTTTAGGGGGAACCTAACCCAACTGGTAACTTTGGTTGAGACTGCTGACTGCTTAAGACAAGTGACTACTGTTGTGTTACTGGGTTCTGATTCTGTTTATCAGGCCTGCTTGCTCAGTGCACTCCCTTCCATGCTAGTCTCCTGGCTGATCCACCCTGCCTGCGCATGCTGCGGTTCATTCAGGGGTGAATTCAGGTTATGTGGGGCATGCTCTTTGGAAGCCTGGGAGACCACTTTAAAAACAGGAAAAATGATACCAGGCATGAGGTTGCATATTGATTTAGAGCAGAAGTGCTCACAGGCCTGCATGTGAGGGGCCCTGAAGTCAAAGGATGATCTGTGAGTCAGCCACTTCCAAAGAGTGGACTGTAAGCCTGCCTCCTGCGCCCTTGGTGGGCAGTATCAAAAGTCAATCAAAAGAGCACATAACTGTTGGTAATTAATACAAAGATTACTGTTTTTTCTCATGACTTTTAAATTATAGCTTGATCAACTTTCTTGACTATCCAGGGATGAGAAAGCTAAGGATATAAGTTGACTTGAAAATTGTCAACTATTAAAATAAGTGGCTTCTGTAATATTTGCATGTGTTGTGGCTTAAATATTTTTCAGAAAAGCTTTTCACATGGCTGTTTACTAAACATAAATTGGTATCTGTAAGCATGAAAATCCTCTAGTTCAGGATATTGTTTACCACTTAATCAAATCTGTTCGAATGTTCCATCTCTGTGAAATGTGACTTTTGTAGCATTCTTGCCCCTTTCTTTACAATTTTTATGGACTTACCGCTGAAGATTTGTCTGATTTCACTCTTTTAAAGAAACCAGTGCCATTTTACCTTGACATTTCTTCAGTATATTATCTACCAACAACTTCCATGGTTCTGGTCTAACTAGTCCACCATAAGATGTAGCAAAGGCTGTTTGAAGTTTCCTAGCTACAGATAGCTCAAAGAATACTATTTCGTGCACAGTCGGCTACCCACAGTGACAAGTTTTGTTTGCTTGTGTGTTTAATCTCACCCAGGTCCTCATTAGCCCATCTCTGGCCTGTGATGGTGGAGGCCATGCTTAAGGCACCATCCCACACAGCTCAACTGTGGAATTCATTTAGATTAATATAGATTGAGATACAGCATATTAAAACCTTCCCTACATTTTTAACTGAATCTCCCCTACCTACCTAAAGAATCTGCAAAGCTGATGATGTGGGTAATGCTTTTCTGATGCTGCATCAATCTAGTGGCATAGATCTGAGCAGGGAAGGAGGGGTAGGAGGAAAGTGTTCCTCCGTCTCGTTCCATTTCCACAATTTGGCCAAATTGATATTGTTCTGGAGGGACAGGGTGCTTTCTCTGAACCAAGCTAGGCAACCACCTTGCTTTTCAGTGATAATTCCAGAAAACATGGTGTGTGATGACCTTGTTCTGCCAAAGCTTTTGACTGACCTAAATGCTTACACCTTATCCTATCAGCCACCCAGCCTCACAGCCACTGAACTGATTTGCCACTGAAAGTGGTGGCCAATCTTTTCTGAAAAGGGCCAGGTGATCTTCTCATTTTGTTAGCCAGCCTATCACAACTGTAACTTGTCATTACTATAAAGCGCAGGCAATGTTGGGGTCCTCCCTAGTGGCACAACGGGTTAAGGCACAGCACTGTGAAGCTAGCCGCAGCCACTTCGACACGAGTTCGATCCCCAGGCAGGGAGGTGACCCACATGGCACAGCAGACCTCTGCTATCTCGCTCACTGCTCCCCTCAGCAGAGTACTTTGTTGATCTACCTGTTCTGCTCCCCACTGCCTCTGGTGAATCCTCTCACCACCCCTGTATCTCTGGCCTGTACCCCAAGTCTGTATGCATAAATCTTTTTTTTTTAAAGATTGATTGATTTATTCGTACAGAACTGGGGTACAGGCCAGAGATGTAGAGGGTGAGAGGATTCACCATGGACAGAGTGGGGAGCAGAGCAGGCAGATTGATGAAGTACACTGCTGAGGGGAGCAGCGGGCGGGTCAGGAGAGGTCTGCCTTGCCATGTGGATTTCCTCTGGGGCAGGCGGGGATCAAACTCATGCAGAAGTGGTGTAAGCTTCTTAGTGCTGTGCTTTAACCCACTGCGCCACCAGGGAAGGCCCTTTAATTTTTTTTTTAAAAGAGCAGCCAACATTAATACTGAAAGAGATGGATGTAACCATGTTTCATTAAGTCCTGAGGCTTTCAATGCTCTTGAAGGCTCTGCACTCTCTACCTGGCTAGAGCTGAAGGCTGCCAGGGTACTTGTAAGTATTTGCAAAGACATCAGGCCTTGGAATAAGAGTAAGACTGGGGATTTTTATGAGTAATTTTTTTTAATCAGTGCTCTTCGTGACGTTATGAATGGCAGTACCCTGAGGGGCCCAAAATACATGTGATGATGAGCTTTATTGGGAAAGACTCGTGTTTTCCAACTGCGGAGCAGTGATGGGGGGCGAGGGGCTAGGCCACCTACCTTCAAAGGTCAATGGTGTGGGAAAAAAAAGACCGAATATTATCAAAGGATCAAAGAGCAGCAGCAGAATCCTTGTGTTTTGAAGGGAAACCAGTATTGTGACTGGATCTAAACCTGAGCCACAGTCCACTGGGTTCTCTGGTCATCCCTGATTTTTGTTAAAAAATAAAATCTGTATTTTTTGCTCAAAAATCTCAAAGCTAGGCTTTGTCACCCCCTTCCCCCGCTCCATTGTATATACTGAAGCTGGCATACATCATTGTATTAGTTTGTTGGGTTGTAAGGATCAAACCTCTGCAACTGTGTTTTCAGAGGCCACCAGCAGAGCCCAGTAATCCTGCCCAGAGCTCCATTGCCCCCAGCTGCCTTATTTCTGCAGCAGATGTCAAGGATTTGTTAGCGATTGCCTTATGGCCCTGGCCCCACAGCTCTCCCGCCATTTCACCATGCCCAGCACCATATTCCCTTGCGCTCTTCCCTCCCTTTTTGACCTCCCTCCTCCCCACCTCCAACCTAAGTATTGCAAAGATCCTGTATTGTATAACATTGGGAGTCTTTGATAAGAGGTTGCATGGTGTTTTGATGTATCCTCCTTTTTTCTTCCTTGCTTTCACATAGATGGATAGCTTATGAGGGATCCAATTTCTTGGGACGACAAATACTACTTGAGCCCAATGAGATCCCAAATTGGACAGCATTCAGTGGATGGAAAACCATTGGTTCACTCCGCCCTATGAAGCAGGTAAGGAGTAAAGGGCCATGGAATCCGAAATAGCTGTTTTCTAGTAGAAATGTCATAAGCCAAAGCATCTGAAATATTTAGTTAGATTTGCCATTTGTGTTGCAGAGAAGTCAGATTTGGATAAAGACTTAATTAGAAACTGTATCTAGTCCATAAGATTGTACTTAAGGTCCACACAGTCCTATTGACCTTGTGCTTTTCCATGACAAAATACTATTAAGTTCTCTGAAAAGCAATGCGAAGTCATGAACTCTTGAGATGGTATTAGCTTTACTTCCTAAGTGTTTGGATTTTCTCCCTACTTACATAATACCCACGATGGATCCTGGCAGTTGAGTTAAAATAGTATTTTACTCTCCCACGACGTGTCAGTCTTCAGCCGCTTCGCCTGCTCTAGGATACAGTCTGAAGTCGGCAGCCTGGTCTCTGAGCGCTGCTCCTGCCTCTCTAGCGCCTCTGACCAGTTTTCTTCCCCGTGGCCCAGTACCGAGTACTGTGCTGCTTAGGTTCTGAATAGCCCTGCCCCGGCTAGGCACTGCTGACCTTCCTCTGTGCTAGCTAGTTTTTACTTATCCCTCTTATTCCCCCTCTCTCCATGTCAATTATAAAACATCCCTGGTCGTCCACCTACGAGACACTCGCTGCACGTGCTCTGTAACCACGCAGTTGCGGGTGACAAGGCTTGCAGGAGCGCCAGCGCGCCCAGAGAGAGTAGAGGCTGATTTTTGTTCCTCGCGCCTGTCACAGTGTCCAGCATGTTGTAGGGACTATTTGTTTATTTTAAGAACTTAATGTGTTAAGTTGATAAATGTTTAGTGTTACGCCTAGGGGCTTTACATGACTTCTTCCTAGTCGAAGCTTACTTGCTTGCTGGGTAAAATATGGTCACTCAAAGCAAAAACAAAATGCAAAACAATGTGTAAGCCACACACAGGCAATGACTAGGTCAGAGAAGGAAAACAGGAACATGAGAGTAGTGGGAGGCTCACTGAGGGTGGGAACCCAAGCGAGGCTGTTACAGTCAGGGACATACCATCTGCAGTTCTCTCTAATCCCTCTTAAGCATGTTGTCACTTGATTGCAGCCAGTCATTTAAGGTAGACTTTTTTTTTTATATAGATTTATTTATTGATTGATACAGAACCGGGGTACAGGCCACAGATGCGGAGGGTGAGAGGATTCACCAGAGACAGAGTGGGGAGCAGAACAGGCAGATCAACGAAGTACATTGCTGAGGGGAGCAGCGGGCGGGTCAGGAGAGGTCTGCCATGCCATGTGGTCACCTCTGGGGCAGGCGGGCATCAAACTCATGCGGAAGTGGCTTAAGCTTCTTAGTGCGAACTTTAACCCGCTGCGCCACCAGGGAAGGCCCATTTAAGGTAGGCTTTAACACTCCCATTTTACAGATAGAAAAAGAAGCCTCAGAGAAATAAAGCAAGTTGGCAAATCTCATTCGAGTGTCAGAACCAGAATTCAAATCTCAGTCTGTTATGCTGTAAAATCTTTGTTCTTAAGCAACCATTCCCTGCTTGCCTCCAAGATTAATACTGATACTCATCTTGCAAATGCTAAGTGTAGCCCAGTAACGACCAGCTCTGAGAAATGCCAAGGTCGTGATGTGGAGTGTTACACAGATGGGAGCCGGCCTTCCACCCATTCTCACGGTGGGTCAGACCCACGCTCTGCCACTTGTAAGTGGGGTGCCTGTAGGTGAGCCTTCATTTCTTGCCACCTCAAGGTCGCTTAATGATGAACAATGTTTATTTTTCTGACTGTCAGGATAAAATAATGCATATAAAGACCGCAACACAGTATCTACCTGGTGTCCCCAAGATGTTCTCTGACAATTGCTGCCTGTGTGTGGGTTTCCTTGCCGCTGTGTGGTACAGGATTCTACTCTTCACATTCTGCTTACCTCACTCCTGTCACCTAGGATAATTGCTGATCCCAGTGGACAGCCTGGGTAAAGCGAGGTAGAGGTGAGGATTCAGTTCTGTTAGAAATTTTAGAAGCCCAGATGGGCACCAAGAATCTTACTCTCACTTTTAAAAGGTGATTTCATGCTGGGAAAGATTCCTTGCCTGTTGTTCAATGTGCTGAGATAAACAGGACTTAGCACAACAGATGGAAGTTTTTTTCTTACAACTAACATTGTTATTCTTGCATTAGAAAATTACCTTATTTCTATTTTGGTTAAACAGTTCATTTCAAAGTATCTTAAGTGTTCCTTATTTATTCAGACCACAGCTTTGAAACCCAACAAAAGATTACTAGGTTTGTGACACAGAATTATGGGTCCTGTTTCCTTTTTGGTAAGGCTATTGGTACACCTTTACTTCATACTCTAGAAACTGTGTAATAAGGGTAATTAGTACCTTGCTTGAGTTGAATTCAAAACTCATATTTGGACCTAACGTGATCGAACCGCTGTCCCCTGTACAAGGTAAGGAAACTGTAATATACACTGAAGCCTCAACAATTAATAGTTGTGGGAGACCAAGCCAAATTAGAGAAATTTAAGTATATTACTGTTGCATTATGAATGTGGAAGCAGTGGTTTGAGACATTTAAAATACTTGCCAAGAATTCTTCTTGATGTACTTTTGAGTATCAGATAAAAAGGTGCTCTTCAATTTGCTTACTTAAATGTTCCATGTCTGTTTCTTTACCGTGGCAATAATTTACCAAAATAGAACTGACTTCATGTTGATCTGAGTTTTGAAAAAGTGAGAAAACCACTAGTGGTCTTAGAAAGGGCATCCTGTTACAGTGGTTTTAGTGAAGTGTTCCTTGACTAAGTAACAGGTCATTCCTTGCTACTTAGCAGGATTCATTGGGGCTATACGTGATGGGTGGGGGTGCTGGGACTGTTACAAGATGGGAGGCATGAGGCCAGAGCTCAGCGAATGGTTTCTGTGGAGCCTCAGTTGTGTGCTATTTCATCATCTTTAAATCACATTGCCCCTTCTGGAGTTAAGTCTAATATTCCTGGTGAGCATTTTAGCAAATGCCTTTACAGCACACTGGTTAAAACAAGGGTTTGAGTGCAGAGAGACCTGGCTTCTCCATGTCTGGGTTAAACCTTATTTATAAAATTAGGGTCATTATCTACTTAAAATGATATTCTGGTTAATTCCCAGAGATGACAATGGTCCAGAAAGCCTTTAGCACACTGCTTGACATTTACTAAGCTTTCAATAAATACTAGCTTTTATCTTTAGAGGTAAGTCCTAGATCTTATTATTTTACAACTTCAGTTGTACATTCCAGGGCTGGGGATTAAGTCCTATGCTACTCAATTTTTGAATACCTCAAGCAGTGATTAAACATACAGGAGCTCTTCCTATGAAGAAAAACGAAAGTCAGCAAGTGATAATCTGAACAAAGAGGCTACAGTGGCCCTCAGGTAGCTGGGTTTCTCATGATCTCCCACAATAGTCATTTGGTACTTAGTACAATAATCAGAAATATTGACACTGTGACTTTACCAAATTCAGTTCTTATACGTGGAGCCTTATACTTCGTACATACTGGGCTAAGGACTTGTCAATAGAAAAGTAGGAATTTATAAATAATTGCTAAAGTACTGTTGCCTCTCACGTTCCCTCAAGCTTTCCGTTTGGAAAGCTCCACATTTAGGTTCTTCCCTAATGGTCTGTTTCTTTTTCCCTGCCAGCCTGCAGTGTACATCAGAATAAAGAACCGAGCCCAGGATGAGTATCTGACCGTCACTGGAAATACTGCTGACACCAGGGCTTCGTCCGTGTGCATTTCTCCCTACAGTGGAAAGAACAATCAGATCTGGCACTACTGCCGGGGACTCTTTAAATCCAAGGTAAGCAGCCACACTGATACTGCCGTACCATATCACTTTGGAAACCAGAATCTTGCCAAATCTAATGTCATGATAAGTGTATTTGTTTCTATACTGTGAAGTAAAAGAAACTGGAGAAATTTTTGTTTTTCTGTACCATCTTCTGATGTCCCAGGGAATAGAACACCAATTTAAAAACATTAAATCCTGATTTTCTGTGTCACGCATGGATCATTTACCTTCTTCCTCACAGTTCGAAAATGAAAAGTATTTTATTGTCTGAATGTAGCAAGTCAGTGTTTATGAAAGGAAATCAAGTCCCTGTTTGCTGAGATGTGGTAGTTTGAGCTTAACATTTAATTCAACAGGCTAGCATTGAACATCCGTTGTTGGATGCAGATTTCCTTTAAGGAAGATTTAATGAAAAAAAAAAGTTATCACACTTCAAACAGTGCTTACCGCCAGTTTATTTCTTAATCCTTTCAGGCCAGTGATACATGTCTCGATGTGATTGGTGGCCGGGATACACCCGGGGCTAAAGTGGCCTTGTGGACTGAGCATGGGCAGTTCAGGCAGAAGTGGAGACTGAACAGAAATGGAACCATCAGCTCTTATCTCAGTGATCAACTGGTCCTTGATGTTAAAGGTGGGCCTGCTCAGTGTTCCGTGTCCCAGAGGCCATCTTATATGCTAGACCTCTTTCTCTTAGGTGAAAGAAATTTTTACATAAGAAAAGTAATTATGCTTGAATAAAAAAAGAAAGGTAAGTCATTTTGAAAAGCACAACAATTATGGAACAAGCAGAAGAAAGGACAATATGTAAGGTCTTTGTTCTTTAGTACAGATATAAAACCTCTACTTGCTACATGATCTTTAAGAACAATTGTAACTTTGAAGACTCAACAACCTCAGCATGGATGTCTATTTCTTGGAAATATTTGTAACATTTTGCCCTAAATTGCTGTAATCCTTAAAAGCCCGCAGTTAAAATTTACACTAAGTATTACAGCCTCAGGGTCAATATTATTCACGGCTGTTGCTTGTAATTGGTTTTAGTCACAGCCACCAAAAGGGACAAAAACATTGTACCTGTCAGTGCACAATGGTTATGCAATCATCTGTTATACCTTCTAGTTCTTCAATTTGAGATGAGTAATTGCTAAACCTAGTTAAATTCAGTTTCCCAATTCAAACTACTTTGTCTGTACAAACAGTGGGCTGAATAGAAGCTGATGAAAACTAAAAGTAGTTAAGCACCTATGGTGAAAAATAACCTTTTCTTTTACAACTTCTATTTTAGGAGGAAATTATTATGACAAGACTCATGTTATTGTAAATCAGCCCCTGGAGGGAGAAGATACACAGAAATGGGACATTGAAATATTATGAGAATCCACAATCTCTCTAGAAAGAGCAAAGGAAGGAAATTTGTTTCATGGGAAGGAAGCCTCTTGTCCTCACACTCCTGGATCACTGAGTGGAATGAACTTTGTCCCCAAGACTATCTGTTATTTATCCAGTGAAGACTACATTATGATTTCTGGGAGAAAGGTTCTGTTCCTCCTGGATCTCCAGTTTTGGTGAGCGTTTCATGAGGCTGTTTTTTTTTCCTTTCTGTCCATCAAACATGAATCCTAGTAGTGACAGCCATTATATATCTAAGGCACAGGGAAACCAAAATTCCTGTTATACTTTTTCAAAAAGATGAACAATTTCTTTTCCTATATTAACCTTTAAAGGTTCTTTATTAAGTTTTTTTATACTTGTAGCTGATCCCAGGAGGTAACTCAAGTGTTGTGATTGTTTCAGTGGACACTGTTTCCTCAGGCCTTCAGACTAGAATAACAGAAATAATGTGAGGCCATCCTAATACTCTAATAAGTTGACCATTCTGGGCAGTGAGACTCTACCTGGTGCTGTGCTACGATTTCATCTTTCCACACCTGCCCTCAAAGAAGTATTTTTATAAAGACTTACCAACATAAGAGTCTTTTTCTTCTTTATGCTACTGAGGGAAAGTTCAGGTTAAAAAAGGAAGTATTTTTAGCTTTGCTCATAAGTGGAACAGTGATAGAAAACTTGGTTTTTCACTCAATTTGAAGTAATCACTATATAATTCACAAGCATTTTTCCTTCTGAGTTGGTTTTAAACATATTTAGGCAAGTGATCTTTTATTACCCCAACTTTTGCCAAATTAATCTATTTTATTTTTATATAGAAATTGTGTCAACCTGTATGCACTTTAGAATGTAAAATAACATTGAACTGTTTAACCTCAAAAAGCCACTATCTTAAGTATTTTTTATAGAGACTTGGGTATTTCCATGTAAATACTGAGTTTTCCCCCTTCAATCTCAGGATCCTTTGTCATTCAGTAGCATCTGTTAAACTTCCTTCAGCCCACAGATGTTGAGTGCCTCTCATTAGCAGGGCAGTATTTAATGGAATGGGCTTGCATAGACAACAAAGGTATGTATATTTTTATTGTAAAAACCAAGTAAATATTTGTTTTTTCATGTTGTTTAAAAAGCCTCATCAATTCTACAATTTTAAGGAAATTGCTTTTCCCAAAGACAAAAATCTAAGTAACATTCTCTAAATTTAAATGATACCTTTACTGAAGTTGTGCCTTTTCTACCACACTGGACTAATAAACTTGTAAAAAGTACAGTGTTGTCACTTTCTGGATTATTTAGTGCACGCACGTAAGGACAGCTGTGCTTAGCCATGCCTCCCACCCAGTCTGTTCACTTAAGGTTAGTATGAAATACTAGATTACTTGGATTAAACATTCTGTCCAGAGGGATAATACCAGGTTTTCCTTTTCCTCATCTGAATTAAGTTTCAGGTCCTTGACAGGAATAGCTGAACTGTTCCAAATCTGTTTCAGTGCATCCATGTGTGATAAAGAAAAGCGAAGTCCATGAGACTGAAAAGAAAAGTGCAATCAAATACTACTAATTAGGTCATTTATGGTGCGTTTTCAATGAAACTTAAAGCTTCACAATGATTACACCTTTCCCAAAGGCTACAGGTCCCAGTTATATTCTTTTCATGCATGTATATCACCCCCTTTCAAAGTTGTCAATTATATGAAATGTTAAATGCACATTAAAGTCATAAGTAAAGGATATTACCCATAAATCAAAGGGAAATGTTTTAGGTTGGAACAAACCTGTGTTTCTTCATTTCCCATCATGTGTATCTCTCTCCTATTCTTTAACGAATGATAGATATAAATCATCTTTTCTCGAGTTCCATCCTGTGAAAAGAAGAAAAGTTAACATCTTAAGTCATAAAAAAACATTGAGGGCTTTGTTAATTGATTTCACAAACTCTATATAGAAGCCTATCAGCAAGAACACTATGCTAAGTTGAATAGTTGCACAATATATTAGAACAACTCTATAAACTTGATTTATACTGTTGGGTACCTCTCACGAAAGGTCTTTAGTAGGAACACAGGGCAGTAAAACCAGGATGGTTCCCAACTTCCTAAATAAGTTATCTAAATTTTCAAGTTGATTCTAGGCTCAGTTTGGGAAGTGTTCTAGCTATAGAGCAAAGATCAGCCAGAAGGGAGGATTTGCCCTGAGCTGTTAAATAAGCAGGAAACTTAAGAACAGAGCGATATGGACAATCTGACCTAAACCTGAGACGGGAAACCTCTTCCAGTCTGATACTCACAGATGGGTCTTGGTCCGGCCCCAGGGTGAAGATGATGTGGTCTTTGAACTGCAGTCTCACTGTGCTGTCCAGTCTTGGTAACTGTCCAGCTAGAAAACCCAGAAAGAAAGTCAGCCTCCAACCTGTTTAACATCCTTAGAGAGGTCCACTCAGACAGCTAAATACATCAGACAATACCATCAAAGCAAGAAAGCTATCACAACACAGAGATCGAGGTGCCTTGTCCCCTCACTCGCACCTGTATCTGCTGCTGGGACCACAGCAACTCGTCTGTGAAGGTCACACAATAAAGTTCACAGAAAATAATACTCCTATCAAGCTGGATTTAATCTTTCTGAAAAAGCAGCCCCTAAACCCAGATTTGTCTTACAGGGTCATGTGGCTGGGGAAAATATACTGAGGGAGCACAATGGCTTAGGCTAGGAAAACCTTGCAGGTAAGACATTCTGAGCCATAAGCTGGAAACTCAGAAAAACTGTTCTGCTACAGATTAAAATATGTAGACTTGAAAATGTGCTATTTAAGAAAATCAAACATACTCCAAAGATAATAAAAATGGAAACATTACCAAGGTATGAAAGGAGCATAGATTTTTTAAAGCTTTCTTAAAAGTTGGTAAATATATGCTTGCTCAAACCTTACTAAGAAAAACAGGTCAAGTGGTCTAGAACTCACAACTCTGTTAAACAATTTCATAGAACACCCAAATTACACATTAAGGCTTCTACTTCTGTAACAACAAGATCACTTCATAATCATATCAGAACTCAGGAGAAAGCAGAACATCTCATTCAAACCACAAAATGACCAAACATCTATCCTGGCTGATTATAGCTGCAGTACATCCCTCCTGCCTAGTAGCTAAGGCTTGGAGGAGACTCCATAATCCCGCCTATGTCGTCAAAGCATCCAAATCTACAGCACAGCTTCCTTGATGACAATCATGCAATTCATGTCCAAATCCTATTAAATTACCCATCCACTTTTTTACTGTGGTGGCCACAGTTCCCAGTGCTCCTTCCTGTAGCCACAAGTCAACAACAAACCACTTCTGACTACATCAGCGTGGTTTTTGAAATCGTTGACACCATTCATTCAGCAGCGTATTTAGGTAATGTGCAGTCCAAACCTGTCACCAATTAACCACCTAGGACTTGGGGAAGCTCAGTGGTAACTTTAGGCATTCTTGTATTTTACCCACCCCTGAGCTAAGTCCATGTTAATTCTTAGGTGCTCCATACTTTCCATGTGCCCAAGTGAGGGGCCCACCCAGCAAAGCCTCAGCTATGGGAAGAAAATGATAATCTCCACCTGGTGTTGAAAGCTCATCTCCGTCTCCTCCGTGGTAAGGCGGGAGTCTGTTCACAATGAAATCCTTCTTCATGTCTGCAGAAAGCAGTTCCTTGGTGCCCTCCAGCCGGTCTGCAAGCATCCTCAGAAAACCACTTAATCTTGTTGCAACAGTTGTGGTTTCTGCCTGCTACGAACACAGAAGTGAGTTCCGGTCTGGACTTCACCAGAACTTGCTGCCCAGGCCCCAGTCTCCGGAGTAGAGAGCACAGAAATGAGCACCAGGGCAGGAAGAATGGGTCTTTAAAAACTCTAAGAGTCCATTATTTCCTTGTCACCAATGCTTATAAGTTGCTTAGTTTGCCAAAAAAAGCAACTTCCAGGAATTTGCTTGCAAAGAAGAGATCCCTTCATTTTTAAAATGTTATCATCCCAACATGACATATTCAGACAACAAAGCAAACTTTGCCTGACTCAGTACTAATATACTTATCGTATAGCCAGCCACGCAGTGCTTGCTACTGGTTCAAAGGTAAAGCAGGGTGGGTCACAGCCAGGACCCCCCCCCAGTAATCTCATTATGCCGAATCGCCAGTTCTCCATGCTGTGTTAGTCACTGTCGTTTACTGAGCGAACACAGTGCTGCTCTTGCCCCCACGGAAGAGCTGTGTACAGAACACAACGTGCAATACTCCGTGTTCTGCAAACCATGCAGCTGTGGGAGGGGGCAGCCTGGCTGGTGGGGGACCGACCCCCGGCCCCTGCAAGTGGGCCACCGCTTTGGGTGGCCTGGGCTGTGCTAGCACCCCACCGTGCCACCTGCTTTCCCTCCTTACCAGGAGCAGCTGCCGGGGGATGCCGGCCCGTAACTCCAGGTCTTCCTTTGCGGCATCAAACACAAGCCCCGAGACGGTGTCCAAAAGGAAATCTCCCCAGGAACTGGAACACGTGCCAGAGAGCAAGCAGTGAACACACACAACACATACACAAAATACTACCAGTAAAGCTGGAAGCTACATACTGCATGTCAACTCTGCTGCCTGCGCATTCAGAGTACAAATTGACATCATTCACCATTACTGACTTCAATCATTCCAGACACTTGTGTGGAACATTAGAAGTGGGAAGCTGGACTTCATGTGTGATTTTTCTTAAAATTAAAAAAACAATAAATTGTACACTGACATAAGCAGGGAGTTAAGGGGATCACTTTTTTAAAAATGTTTTCAATGTACCTCAAGTATATGAGAACTTGGTAAGAAAATTTAAGTCAATCACAGGACCTAAAAAAAGTTATGTGCAAAAAAACTCAAAAGCGATACACTTTAGGTAACCACAAGTTCAGCAGGATGTGTAATAATTCAACTAGTTAAATATTACTTTCCTATGTGTTGTTCCTCAGTAAAATATGCAACATTTAACAATGTCAGAACAATTGATTTCGTGCCATACTAAGCCAAAGCATGGCTTTAATGAGGCATAAGCCAGGCGCCGAAATCACGGAGGCCTGAGCATTGGGGTTCAAAATTACCTTTGCTCTCTTGGGGTATTTACAATGAGCCCAGCCCAGATGTGTATCAATGTGGATGTACACAGTGGGGCTGTTCTCTTTAAACAAGTGTTAGCTGTTTAAAATTCTCCTGGGACCAGGGGATTCCAGCTGCCAGCTATGTGCAAAATGGAAACTCACAGGAAGACTTTTGTTTCTCAGTACACAAAATTGAACTCTTTGATGCTTCCCTCCTGGAAAAGTAGCAAAGGACAAAAGTGACCAGAGAGACACTTTCCCAAGACATCCATTATGGGCCTGCCTCACCACTCTGCAACTAAATGTAACACGCCACCCCCCTCACTCTGACTTCCATGTGAGGTCACATCCAGATCCTTCAGCAGCACCCAGTAAATACTGTCTCTGCAAGGTCCCAGGTGTCAGTCACTCATGCAGCAACAGCTCAAAGAGGAATTTAACTGCACCACACTCTTCAGACTCAGAATAGCTTCTGGAGTGCTCAACTTGGATATAACACCTGTTGGGGGATTCACGGTAGTCAGACCACCAGTCAACAACCTGCTGCTGTCCCACAGGGAAGGCCCCCAAATGTTCCAGCAACGCTACCCTGGAGGGCTATGAGGAAGAGCGCAGAGCCCCACTCTGTCACGGGGCTCTAAGGAGCATGAGAGGACCAAGGCATGGGAGCGATGGTCCTCCAGTTACAGCTACCCTGCGGGAGCCCCAAGTCAGTCTGCCCAAAACAAATCAGCCGCTCTGCCTACCCATACCCTGAGAAGGCCACTTCTCTAACCTGGCTTCGGATCTAGAAGGAAGTGGGAGATCCACCTCATGGCCCCACCCTTCTCCAGTTCCTCAACCCACTTTCCAGTCACCCCTGCTGTTCCTGAATGGGCTTTGGAGACTTTCTCTTGCTATAGAAGTTACTAGTAGTTGCTAGTCACAGCAACAAGACATTCCTCATAAAGGGATCAAACACAGCTTTGGCCTTCTAGTTGTGGGCAAAGAACGGTAACTTCGGGCCAGGTTCCAGCTAGACCTCCCTGTATGGGAAAGCGAGGCACGGAGGCAGAGGTCCACTTACCAACATGCTTCCCAAATCTTAGCTGGAAAGTGGAGGGGGATTTGCTGTCCTTTGGACTGGAATGGCCTCTCGTGTGCTTCTCACCTCCCTCCACTTACTCATGCTTTAAGCCACTCAGCTCGGGTGTTGAGTGATTTCCGAAACTTCCCCCAACGCCCAACTTAGTGAAGCACATCCCGCTGTGCTCTGCTCCTAGTGCGATGAAACCTGTAACAGGACTTACACCCCGCTCACCTCCACTCCCAGACTATGAGTTCACACAGAGCCCTTCAGTACACTGCTGCATGTCCCACAATTAATGAGTGGTATTTTTAATGGAATGTGTATCATCAGCAAGGTCACTGCTATTCAAAAAAGGGCGCTGCTGCCCGGGTCCTGACATAAGGGCACCCAAGGAAACGATGTTAAGTAGAACTGTTTTCAGCACCTGTGCTTTTAGGCCTCACTGCTCCAGAATGCCTTTCTACCTGAAGTTCAACTGTAAAATGTGGAAATCTTAATAGAAACCAAGAGTTTTCAGTGTTTATGGAGTTTGTTTGGGTGATAAAAATATTCTGGAAACAGTGGTGAAAGTCACAGTGTGAACACAATTAATGATTAAAATGCCATGTTTTATGTTATATAAACCGTCACAATTTTTAAAAATTTAAAAATAAAGCAGAAACTATGAGCCCAGCGTGGTCTCAGTCACAGCCACACCCTCAACTTCAGTCCTGTCTCCAAACTGTGGGAGCCTTTATTTAGGCAACTTCCCATGTCCTTCAGTCAGAAGCAGCCCAGGTAGCCCAAAGGCACCCACGGGTCACTGAAGGATATGAGGTCAGCAGGGAAGTCTAAACCCAAGTGGGATAAGCTTCAGGGTGGTGCCCATCACTGCCTCCCACCACCACCCAGGTCCCTCCTGAAGGCAGCTACTGTGAGCCACAACTTGATGGCCAGGCCAGTAAGCAGAGTGCTCACGTGTTCTGGTATGTGCTGATGGTCACATGTGTGGAGTGGGCCAGCCCTGGAGGAGTGTCCGCTTGATGGATGGTCCCTCTGGGGAAGTAGAGCAAATCACCTGGCTAAACAAGAACAAGAAAGGGGTATGGGAGTTGATGAGGAGTCTATCCTCTCAGTCCTCTATGTTTTAAGGAGACAGGCTTTTAAGTTTCAGTCCCTCTTCCTGGAAACCTCTACTTAGTAATTCAAGAAGATGTCTGTGTGCTGGATTCTTGGGGTGTCCAACTCGTCTAGTTCCATGACTGAGCCTCTCACTGTGAACCCCATCCCTAGAGAGGCTTTCAGAACCTGAAGTCACTTTCTTAATTCACAAGCTGAGACCAGATATACCTGAAACCACCCTGTCTGGTTAAGCAGGTGACATCCTGTGCCAGGGAAGTCAGTTCCCTCCCTTTCCATGCTTCAAGGGTCAAGAGTAGGACTCCAGCAAATTACAGAACACCTTAAAGCCTCAATTTGTTTATCTGTGAAATGGAAGCAACATCCTCATATCTCATAGGATTATTTTGAAGAGTAAAGATGCAATAATGGGCTGGTGCTCACACTGTTACCTATTTCATCTGCCAGTTCCCAACCCCAACAGTTTTTCAGCTCTTCCAGACAGGGTCGATATTTCATATATCCAGAGCCTAAACTATCCAAACATTACTGTATAACAGAGGTGCCAGGTGTGTTTGAATGGCTGCAAAGCCATGTAGCCCTTCACTTGAACCTAAAAGCCAGACATAACCAAAGATGCAGTGGCCTTTCCTCTAAATCAGTGGACACAAATCACACCTGCGCTAAACTATAGCATCTTAGTCTCATCTAGATGGAAAACATTCCATGTAGTAACAGCAGAGGAGTGGGAAACCTGAGAGCCATTATCTTGTCCCTGCAACCACAGGAAGTGGTGTGGCTCAGTGGTTAAGAGCACAGGTCCTAGGGGGAGATTTCAATAGTACCCAATTTAAAAACTAAAGAAATAAGGTTTTCCTTAAAGCAAAATCCAATGTATCTCTCTCTCTGTCTATATTCCTAAGGGATATCTTGATGGCTCATTTACCCTGAATGACACCAAACTGACAGTAAATAAATGCCTCGGCTCATAATCATGGCATCATTTGCTGTCAAATATATTTCACTCACCCATTCATTTATTCATCCCACAAACTTTGCTCGCCCACCCCATGGCAGGCACCATGCAAAGCCCCGGGATAGAGCAATGAACACAACAAAGACCTAACCTTATGCAGGACATTCCAGAAGACAAGACAAGCAGTTGAGTAGGGAGAAGAGACAATACATACAATGAAGACAAAATCAGTTGGGAGGGGGGAGGATGGAGAGGAATGCAAATGGAAATAGAAATGGACGGGCAGGGCCCTGTTAAGAATAAATGTTCTGAGCAGGGAAGTGTGAACAGAGCAAAGCTGCTGCAGGCCCCTGGCGCCCACCTGAGCACTGGAATCAAGCTGAACTGGGGTCCGCCCTCAAAGTGAACTCAGGGCACCACACCAGGAGAGTACAATCCCTGCACCACTGTTGGAAGTCAGGAACCCCCACAACCACCCTCTGGATCTGAAAAAGGGGGCGGGCCCCAAAACGGGAGTCAGTAGGGAAGTGTGCATGGAGCAAAGTCGCTGCAGCCTCTGGAGACTGCCTGGGCTTTGGAACTGAGTTTAACTGAGGGATCTTCCAGCAAGGCAAACTGCAGACACCAGGAAAGCACAGCACCAGATCCTTTGTTGGAAGACGAGGACCCCGCAAAGCCCTTGTGTAACTAAGTACCTACAGAGTGAGGGGATATTCAGGGACAGCACTCACCAGCATTGCTACCTTTGTGGTGTTTCAATGAACAATGCTGGATTCGATCTGGCCACCAGTTCCCAACATGCCAGAAGGAGCACACCAAAGAGATGCCCACCAATGCCAGTAGCACAGTGTCCCCGTGCACTGAACAAATTAGAAAACAAACAGCCGAGATAAGGAAAGATTCACAAAACCAAGCAAGCCCTCAGGGGAAGGGCATACACAGAAAGAAAATCAGCACCCAGAACAGAACAACAATGACATGGAAGAATTTCTCTGCCTACCAGATGGAGAATTTAATATTATCAGAATTAAGAAAACATGAAGACCAAAAGAAAAGAGAACAACAGGAGAAAAATAATTAATGAACTGAAGAATGAAACTGAGTCCCTAAAAAAGGAAGTGACAAACACAGGAAATCAAGAGTAAGGAGAAGCTAAGGAAATCTGGGAAAAGCAATGAAAACAGAATTGATGAAATGGAAGAATCAGTACTCTCGAAGTAACAAAGAACCAAAAAAAAGAAAAGGAAAGAGAAGTACAAAGGAAAAAGAATAAACACTTTGAGAACTATCTGACACCATGAGGAGAAGTGGTGTAAGAGTTACAGGAATCCCAGATGGTAAGGCGAGACACCAAGAAACTGAGAAACTATTTAAGGAGATCATCGAAAAGGACTTTCCAAGCATGAAGGAGGACATGAGAATAGACATACAAAGGAGGACATGAAAATAGACATACAAGAGGTAAGAACACCACCACATTACCACAATTAAAGGAAAATTAAGCGAGACTCAGAACAGTAAAGCTTTTAAGACTCCAAAACAAGGAAAAAATAATGAAGCTGACAAGGGGGAAGAAGCCGATAAGCTCTAACGGAAAACTAATCAGGCTGACATCAAACTTCTCCAAAGAAACACCATGGGCAAGCACAGAGTGGAGTGGCACATTCAACAAACTCAAAGACAGCAAATATCAACCAGGAATACCCTGCAACTTTCTCCTTCCTCTATAAAGAAAAAATAAGCTCCTTCTTATACAAACTCCAGAAATTCATTACAACTAAGTTCCCAATCCCCCCCCCCCCAAAAGGCTACAAGTCCTAAAGCCAAACCAACAGAATAAGACAAGGAATAAAATACAAAAGGACAGACAAAATGTCTAACACACCACTGAATCAATATTAATTGTAAATGTAACTGGACTAAACTCATCAATAAAAAAAAGAGCATGCAGGATTAAAAGGCAAAATATAGCCTTTTTCTGTCTACAAAAATCACATTTAACTACAAAAGTTAAACATAGATGGAAAGTAAAAGGTTGGAAAATAATCCTACAAGCCAATGGACCAAAAAGAAGGTAGGAATAGCTACACTTATATTGGGTGAAACAGGCTAAAAAAAGCAAAAAGAGACAAAGATGGTCACTACATTATGATCACGGGGACAAAACATCAGAAGGTATAACACTCATCAACATATACTCACCATGAAGGACACCAAAATATGTAAGACAATTACTATCAGCTCTGAAAACTGACATTAGTGAAAATACATATATAGTGGGAGATTGCAACACCCCACTTGCACCAAGGACAGATCAATGAGGCAAAAGATAAGACACCAGAGCCCTAAATAAAGACCTAGATCTCATGGGCTTAACATACATCTAAAGGACACTGCACCCCAAAAAAATCTGAGCATACATTCTTCTCAAGTATGCATGGAACATTCTCCAGAATCGATCACACACTGGGCCACAAGACAACTATCAACAGATAAAGATTAAAATCACTCCGTCTTCTCTAACGGCATCAAAATAGAAATAAACCATGAGGCCCTCCCTGGAGGCGCAGCGGGTTAAAGCACAGCACTGAGAATCTAAAGCCGCTTCTGCATGAGTTCAATTCCTGCCTGCCCCGGAGGTGACCACATGGCGTGGCAGACCTCTCCTGACCCGCCCGCTGCTCCCCTCAGCAGTGTACTTCGTCGATCTGCCTGTTCTGCTCCCCACTCTGTCTCTGGTGAAGCCTCTCACCGCCCCTGAGCCTCTGGCCTATACCCCAGTTCTGTATGCACAAATAAATAAATCTTTAAAAAAAAAAAAGAAAGAAAGAAAGAAACCATGAAAAGAAAGCAAGGAATCCTCCCACATCGCTCAGGTTGAAATCCACAACACTGGAAGGCCACAGACTTAAAGAGGAGATCAAAGGACAAATTTAAAAATACTTTGAGTGACAATGAAGACACCACTTTCCAGAAGATATGGGATACAACAAAAGCAGTAATAAGAGGAGAGTATATAACAATACAGGCTCACATCAAGACACAAGAAAGAACTCAAAGAAACAACCAAATCTCCCATTTTGAAAAATTAGAAAAAGAACCAAAAAACCCCAAAACCAGTAGAAATAGTGCAAATCAAAGCAGAAATGAAATAGAAATAAAAAAATCCAAAAGATCAACAAAACCAAAGGTTGATTCTTCTAAAAAGCAGACAAAAAAAAACAAAAAACTAAACAAAACAAAACCCTCTAGCCAGCCTCACAAATAAAAAATGAGAGAAAACACAAATAGGATCATAAATGAAAAAGGAGAAATTACAACAGACTCAGCTGAACTCAAAAGCATAATCAAAGATTACTATGAACATTTATATGCAATCAAGTTCAAAAATTTAGAAGAGATGGACAAATTCTTCAATGATATAATTATACAATGCAGATCAAGAATAGAACACCTAAACAGACCAATTATAAGCAGTGAAATTGAAACAGTAATCAAAACACTCCCCCCAAAACTCAGAACCAGACAGCATAACAAATGAATTCTACCATATGTTCAGAAATGAATTAGTGCCCATCCTACACATAAATAAACTTTCAAAAACCTGTAATACAAAAAATTCATTCTATGACACCAACATTACACTATTACCAGACACACACACACACAGAAAAAACACAATTTCCCTAATGAACACTGATAAAAAATCTTCAACAAAATCAAAAGGATAATATAATCAAACGGGATTCATCCCAGGAGCACAAAGAAAGTTCTACATGTGAAAATCAAGTAATATAATCCAACACATCAACAAAAGAAAAAGAAAAAGAAAAACCATATGATCATATAATGAAGGCCCTTGAAATTCTTGGGGTAGAAGGCACATACTTTAACATGATAAAAGCCATATACCCAAACCCACAGCCAGTATTATTCTCAATGGTGAAAAGCGAAAAGCCTTTCCCATAAGATCAGGAACTAGACAAGGATGTCCACTCTTAGCACTGCTTTTCAGTATAATACTGAAGTCCTAACCAGAGCAACAAGAGAAAGACATACAAGGAATCCAAATAAGTAGGCAAAGAAGTAAAACAATCACTATCTGCAGGTAATATGATATCTACAGAGAGCCCTAAAAACACAGAAGGGCCCTCCCTGGTGATGCAATGGGTTGGGGCATAGCACTGCAAGCTAACTGCAGCTGCTTCAGTGCAAGTTTGATCCCTGCCCCAGAGGTGACCCACATGGTGCAGCAAACCTATCCTGCCTCGCCCCTTGCTCCCCTCAGCAGTGTTTTAGTCGATCTCCCCATTCTCTCTGGTGAATCCTCTCATTGCCTCCACACCTCTGGCCTGTACCTCAGTTCTATATGCAAAAATAAAGCTAAAAAAAAAAAAAAAAAAAAAAAAAGAATCAGTGACCTAAAAATTAGTAAAAAAAAACTCCACAGAAATAATCAACCAGTTTAATAAAGTAGCAAGATACAAAATCAACACAGAAAAACCAGTAGCCTTCCTATATACAATTAATTTGAAGAATAAGAAATCAAGAAACTGTCCCTTTTATAATTGAAACAAAAAATTCAAATATTTGAAAATAAACACAGCAAAAGAGGTGAAGGATCTTTACAAAGAAAATTATAAAACACGGTTAAAAGTGACCACATGGCGTGGCAGACCTCTCCTGGCCCGCCCGCTGCTCCCCTCAGCAGTGTACTTCGTCGATCTGCCTGTTCTGTTCCCCACTCTGTCTCTGGTGAAGCCTCTCGCCGCCCCTGAGCTTCTGGCCTGTACCCCAGTTCTGTATTTACAAATAAATAAATCTTTAAAAAAAAAAAAAAGAAAGAAATAGCAGACACAAAGAAGTAGAAAAACATCCCTGCTCATGGAGTGGAAAGATCAACATTGTTAAGATAGTCATCCTACCAAAAACAATTTACAGATTCAATGTTATTCCTATAAAAGTCTCAATAGCATTCTTCAAAGAAAAAAAAAAACAAATATTGACAAAATTCACATGGAGCCACAAAAAAACCCACAAATAGCCAAAGCTTTCCTGATGTAAACAAATGGGAATGGATGTATCACACTCCCAGACTTCAAACTATTCTATAAAGCCTTAATTACCACTACCTCACACCATGCACAAAAATCATCTCAAAAATGGATAAAAGCTCTCAACAAAAGACCATAAATATATAGAATAAAATATACATAAAACAGTGTAAGCAGACATCTCAGTAACATTTTAAAGACTCATCATCCCCCAAAGCAAAGAAAGTGAAGGAAACGATAAAACAACTGAGATTACATCAAACACAAAAGCTTCCATACAACAAAAGGGACATTGGGAGAAAAGTTGTGCACTCCATACAACTAAAAAGGGAGTGAACACAAAGATATCCAAAGAACACAAATGACAACAAAAGCAAAGTAAATAATCCAGACAAAAAAATGAGCAGAACTTGGGCCCTCCCTGGTGGTGCAATGAGTTAAAACATAGCGCTATGAAGCTATCCATAGCCGCTGCAAGCATGAGTTTGATCCCTGGCCAGGGAGGTGACCCACATGGTCTGGCAGACCTCGCCTGTTCCACTCACTGTTCTTCTCAGCAGTGTATTTCAGTCAGTCTGCCTGTTCTACTCCTCACTCTTGTCTCCGGTGATTCCTCTCCCACCCCCCACAAACCTCTGACCTGTAACCTGTTGGGGACCGAGGCCGGCATCTGGCATCTGTCAGCACCCATAAAAAGGTGAAATGGAGTCCGGATAGAGAAAAACATCCGGGTTGCAAAAGGCATGCGGGAGGAGCTCCCTGCCTCCACCTTTTCCTTTTCCTCTTTCTTTTCTCGCCCACTTTCGCCCCTCGCGAGACCAACTGCCACCAAAAAACATGTTGCATTTCTATTGGCCTTCTCCCTTCCTGGCATCCCTCTCCTCCTGTATAAAGCTGAGATAAAACCCAATAAAGAGCTCTTTCTTTGTTCTGCTACATGTGTGTGACTGCTTCCTTTGTTCGCCGGACCTGGGGCCCCAAATCTCCGGCCTTGCTGGGCAAGGTCCCCCGCAGTAACCCAGCTGTTGTATGCATAAATAAATAAATCTTTTAAAAAAAAAAATAGGCAGAACTTAAAAGAGACATTTACAAGGAAGAAATGCAAATGGCCTCCAGGTATATGAAAAAATGTTCAACATCCCTCATAAACAGGAAAATGCAAATCAAAACCACAATGAAATATCACCTTACACTAGTAAGAATGGTACATACTGAAAAAACTAGCAACAAATGTTGGTGAGGATGTGGTGAAAAGGGAATTCCCCTCCACTGCTGGTGGGAATGCAAACTGGTCCAACCACTAAGAAAAGCTGTATGAAGGATCCTCAGAGTACTAAAAATGGCACTACCATATGAACCAGCAAAAGACACAAAAACACTAATTCAAAAGAATTAGTACCCCTATGTTTATTGTAGCACTGTTTATAATAGGTCTTAGAAACAATTAAAATGCCCAAAAATGGATAACTGGATCAAGAAAATGTGATA
>NW_004567104.1:49117851-49134097 GCF_000260355.1 Condylura cristata | reverse complement strand
AGTGAGATAAGCCAGAAAGAGAAAGAAAAATACCGGATGGTTTCACTCATAGCAGGAGTATAATGGACCAGGCGAGAAAATAACAAGAATAACGAACAGCCATATACCAGAGACATTTTGTGGAGGTGGAGTGGGGAATGGGATCCAAAACGGGGAGGTGGGGAGGGAAGTACACGGATTATGGTGATGGCACATAGGTGACTTGGTGATGGAAACCCGCAGGGATTACAACTGAGAAAGAAAAAAAAAATGTACAAAATGATGTAAAAATAAACTTTTATAAAATTTTTTTAAAAAGGAAAAAAATAATAAATGATATATATATAAAAAAAGGAACTGTTCTACCCAGGTCAATCAGTGAACCCTTGCTTTGCTAGTGACATTTCAGGAGAGGTTTTAGGAAAGGAGAAAGCCAGCCATGTGACTACCAGGGAAGGATTCCAGGCTGTCAGGGGAGCGAGCACAGGGCCTGAGGCTGGACGTGCCTCGCATAGTTGAGAGCATGGGGAGGCCTGTGTGGCTAGAGGGCAGAGAGTGAGGTGGAGGCAACAGGAAGGGAAGGAGAAGGCAGCAGAGAACCCAGATCACAGGGCCTTCGGGACTGTTCTAAGGACTTGGCTTTTCTCTGAATTTAAGAGAATGCCACTGGAGGAGTGGGTAAAGGTTCACAGGATCGCAAAAGAATTATTATGGCTGTTATACCAGCATAAGTCTAAAAATAATATACCAAAAAGGTGGCTTTCCTATAATCCAAAGTCCAAGGGTATTTGTACAGAACAAGCAGAAGACTGGTGAGGCCTTTACAGGGAGGAGGAGGCTGGTAGGCGGGAGTCCGGTTTGCAGAATATTAAACTTGTGGTATCTTTTATCTTCCAGTGGAGCCATTAAGAAGGCAGCTGGATATGTGACTAGTTTACAGACATGAACTAGAGACATAAAACAGCATTTAAAATACATCTCATTTAAAATCATGAAGGTAGATGTGGATTACAAAAAGAGGTCCAGAAAATGAGCTCTGGCACCCTAACTTTTAGAAATGGAAAGACCAACTGAGGACAGTGCAACAAAAATGAACAGAACAGTCAATAAGGTGGAAAGAACCAAGAGAATGTGGCATCCTGGGAGCCCAGCAAGATGCAGGAATGACCATGGCGTCAGCCACTGTTGACAGGCAGGCTGAGAGAGGGAGCACAACCCTACGCTGACAAAGGGACAGTGGTTCTAAAGGGATGGTGGGGATAAAAGTCTGCAGGGGAGGGCTCTGAGAACAGAGAAAAAGAGGAAACAAACACAGGGCATTGTGTCAGGTCGCCAAAGATGTCTGCCCCCTAATCAGGTACCTGTGAATATTTAAGTTGCATGGACAAAATGAATGAAGGTTGTAAATGGAGTTAAGATGATAGGGAGATCAATCTTGAACATCTAGGTAGGTCAATCTTGAACATCTAGGTAGGTCAACTAACCACAAGCTCCTTAAAAGTAGAAGAGGACAAGAGGAAAGAGAAACAGAGCAAGGTCAGGGTGAGAGAGACCAGGCTTCGTGCTGTGGATGTGGAGGAGGAAGAAGGGTGATGAGCCAAGGTAAACAGGCGGCCCCTAGAAGCTGGGAGAGACAAGGAAACGCATTCTGCCCTGGAGCCATTACAAGCAACAGTCCTGCTGATGTTCATGATTTCGGCCAAGCAAAACCCCTACTGAACTTCTGACCTGCTTAGAACTATGAAATGTGTTGTTTCCAGGCCCTGGGTTTGTGCTAACTTGATAAGCAGCAAGAGGAAAACAAATGCAAACAGACATGTCTTTTAGTCATTTCACTGTAAACTTCAAAGTAATCTTTTTCATACCTCACAACCTACAAGGTAAACTTTATGATCTCCATGTTAAAAAGAAACTGGCATTTAGAAAAGTCTTCTGACCAAGAACATGCATCCCCTTAAGCGACAGCTGCTAAATTCAAACTCAGATCTGTCAGCTCCAAGTCATAGGATGGAAATGTTACTACTCTAGGGAAGGTCTTCGCTCCAAGGTCCCAAGTTGGGAGTGGTGCTCACTGCACAGGCTGCCACCTGAGTGGACAGAAGAGGGGTGGAAGGAGCTCCAAGCCTCCTACTGCACTCCCACCACAATGCCTCTCCCAGGGAGCCCAAGCTTTTCTGTTTTTCATAGTAAACATTTAAACGCAGAAGTCGTTAACAAAGTCCCCTCATTAAAACTCACGCCCTATACACAGACAACTTGAGAAACTTTATGCTATGCGCTAGTGCTCTCTCCCTCTCTCCTTCCAGACCTGGGCTTCTCTTAATGAACTGCAGTGAGAACGGGTGCAGTTAACAGGTACTCCACCCCCTACCTTGGAAGACCTGATGAAGCCTGACCTTCAAAGAGTCAGTGTGCCTAACTCAGCTCTGGCTGAGCCTCAGCTTAGTCTTCAGCCTAAAAATAATCGACCCAGAGCCTAAATAAACATGTTCACCATGGCTGAAGGTTGCCAACTTTCTGTAAAAGGCCAGTTAGTGAATATTCCTGACATGTGACCACACGGTCTCTGGCAGCTCGCAGGCTCTGCCATGGTAATGTGATGCAGCCCTAGACAGCACATCAGGAGTCTGTCCTGTTCCAACAAACTGTATTTACAAAATAGGCAGCAAGCCAGATTTTTGACATATAGGTCACAGTTTGCTGACAAGAGCACAGCAAATAAAGAAGATAGCACCTTTACTGTCGTATTTAAGTCTGCAGAAGTGGAAGTGCCCACTCAAACCGGGAGATTGCTTCCTCAGCTATTAGCAGGCAGGCAAAGATTGTAAAATCAAGAAAGGCACACATTACAGTGAGTAACAATCCGAAAAAAATTCTTTAAAACATGAGAAATATAAAAACTACTTCTATATGTCACATTGGTAGACTCTTTGGAGTGGTTCATGTTACCTATTATAGATACAGAAGGAAATTAAATTTGTGTTTTTTAGGAAAAGGGAGTTTGAATTGTGGAGCAATTCCTTTTCAGCAACAACCTCATGTGCTGGGAAATGACTATCATGTGGCTATAATGCTGTCCAAACTTTCTCATCAGCAAGTTGCCCACTAACCAGCACTTGACCAGCCACCTGGCTTCCTGGAGGAGAATACAAGCACCTTCATAATTACCAGAGGCAGGGGAGGAGAGCACAGAGAGAATTTTCTACACCACATAATCAGAGCAAAATGGGTCAAGTTGAAACTTTACTGAGAAATAACTTCAGTGGTCCCTGAGAGGCTCTGCCCAAGCAACCTAGAATCCAGCACTCACCGTGCTCTCGGACACAACAAAAGGTGCCCACTTTTACACTAAAAAAATCGGTAGCCACTGAATTCATAATTCATTCCTGTTGAAACTGGAAGACATTTGGAGACAGCGACTGGGAAAATGAACTTAACACTTCCTCAGCTCCCTTTACAAGTACAAAGTACCAAGTCTCCTTCAGAAGCCTCATGTGCAGGCTGACCAGAGTGACAGCCCCCCACTGTCTCTTGGGTACATTCTCCTGGGGACCATTACACCAACACGAAAACCTGGCTCCTGTACCTTCAACGTGAACTCATGTGTCGGTCGCCCAATCCTGTCCTCCGACTCCACGCTGTACTCTCGCGCCAGGGGCACAGTGGGGTGGTAGAGGCGCCAGTGTTTCTCTCCCTCCAGCTGCAGGATGAAAACCTATAGTCACAGGAACAGAGTGTCAGAGCGCTTCCAACAACTCATGGGCGAAGCGCTTCTACAATACTAGCCTTCCAAGAGTCAGACAAAGTACAAGTTTCAGATGAAAAATAAAAATGAAAGATCAGGGTCTCTCCTGGTGGCGCACAAGGTTGGGACGCAGCACTGCAAGCTGGCCGCAGCCACTTCAGTGCAGTTCAATACCACGCTCCGGAGGTGACCACATGGTGCAGCAGACCTCTCCTGACCCGCCCGCTGCTCCCCTCAGCAGTATACTTTGTTGATCTGCCTGTTCTGCTCCCCACTCTATCTCTGGTGAAGCCTCTCACCGCCCCTGTACCCCTGGTTTGTACCCCAGTTCTGTATGTACAAATAAATAATAAATCTTTATAAAAAAGTGTAAGATCAGAGATGAATTTTCACACCACACATATAAAAGTGGTCACTACTGGTTTTTCCTTTTAAAAACAGGTAACCAGCAGCCCTGATACTGGAAGATTATTCATAATTTTCACCTTCATAAAGCCTTGCTACATTTGTTATATCCTACTGTGTACCCACTATCTCATTCACTCAAATCTTCTATATGTTATAAACCCATACATAATCTGTACCCATTTAATTTAGATAGCAAATGTCTAAAATCCTGAACATAATAGCTGGCAGGAAAGAAAACTTCCAGTTTTTAATTCTTCATTCAAAGAATTGTAATGCTTTGTTAATAAAAATATTGTAAAACACTTTTTGGAAAATGTTTTGATGCCAATTGCTCTCAAAGGGGAAAATATTTTTTTACTACTAACTATTCATATCATGTATTGGTACAAAAATAAAACCATAAAGTACCTACATCAAAGAGTTAACTTTTTTTGGCAGCCACATAACAGTGAAATCAACATTTGTCACAGTTCCAGTGTTTAAGTGAAACCAAGACCTTCATCCAAACTGCCCTAAGACTTTCACAAATTAAAAAAAAAAATACCTATTTTGGGCAGCTACAAAGAAAGGGACGAAATGAAAGCACATTAAGGATTGTGACCTTACCTTATTAAAGACCATATGTTATAAAATTAACAAAAAAGTCGATCACACTTTCCACAGATAAATTTTAAAAATAACTTTCGCAGGAATGTTTATATTAGTATGGTTGGAAACAATCTCTCCCTTGGAGAAGGAGCAGGAAACCAGTTTGGTGGAATTAATTTTGGCTAACAATCAGATGAGGTCAAGATCTACAGAGACCATAAAGCGCAGACAAAGACCTAGCCCAAGCGTTCAACTGAACCCTGACAATTACACTAACTGGGCTCGAAGCAACCCCAACTTGCTTCCCGTTTCAAGCAAGTTTCTTACCTCCACATCATCATAATGGGGTGGCAGGCCCTGAGAGCCGGCAGGGGTTATGTACACATTAGAGCCAACCAAGGAGCCAAAGTAGCATTCTAGCTTCTCTTGGATCCTCCAAAGCTCATCCTTTGAAAGAAAAAAGTGGGGAGAAAGGTGTGAAAATATATTGGAAAAAAGAGAACATTTTTAATTCACTTAACAAGTCTTCATCACACAGCTATTACACTGCAGGTACTAGAAATTCAGCAGTGAAAAGCCAACACCTCTGCCATCAAGAATTTTGCATTTTAAAGAAAGGATGTGAGCAGATAAAGTGAAAGACTGGCAATGCAGGCAATCTTTGGAAAGGACTTTAAGCAGGACAATGACATGAACCAACTTACATTTTAAAAGCTCACTATAGACCCTCCCTGGTGGCGCAGCAGGTTGGAGCACAGCACTATGAATCTGGCAGCAGCCACTTTAGTGCGAGTTCCATCCCTGGCCCCATAGGTGATCCACATGGTGCAGCAGACCATTCTTGACCCGCCCTCTGCTCCCCTGAGCAATGTACTTCATTACCTGCCTGTTCCCACTCTTTCTCTGGTGAATCCTCTCCCTGCCCCTGCACGTGTATCCCAGTTCTGTATGCATAAAAAAAATAAAATCTTTAACAACAAAAAAGCTCTCTCAGAGCCTAATTTCATTTATTAAAATGGGGAAAGACATGCAAAAGAATAAATGTTTAAGAAAGAAAAGGAAGAGATAGGTATTAGAAATGTTGACTCTGAGTTGCTAAGATTCCCATGTGGAGATTTCATTTGGGAACTGCCTACACAAAATTGATATTTAAAGCCATGGAAAGATGGCAAAATAGAGTAATTTTTACTTTGCTCCCCCACACAAAAGGAACAGTTAACTATTAAGGAACGATTAAGAGAATCCTATAGAAATATCAGGCATATTTTCAAATCACAATTATGTGAAACTAGAAATCATCCAAATGAATATTCAAGTTATAAGAACCTACAGGATATAGCAAAATTTAGAACATCATTGTTCAATATAGTAAAGAGTTAGAAACAACCTAGGTACGCATTAGCACATCATTGTTTAAAATAGCAAAGAGTTAGAAACAACCTAGGTACGCATCAACAGATGACTGGATAAAGGAGATCTGGCACAGACATACAATGGAACACTACCTGGCTATTAAAAGAAAGATGAAATACTATTTACAATAAGGATGAATCTAGAAGGTATTATTCTTAGAAGTCAGATGACAAAACACAAACACTGTATAATTTCATTCACTCATATGAGCATACATAAGTGAACAAGCTAAAACAAAAATAAAATGTGATTTACCTTCCCAGAAGGGAAGGTAAATCAGGTGAATCAACTGTAGAGTGAAGGATGGAATTAGACTTTTAGTGGTACACTTAGTATGGCATATACAGAAGACTTACAACACTAACCTATCTTACGTGATAAACCAGTGTTGCTTCAATTTTAAAAAAAGCAACAGGAGCAGTGGGACTAACCAGGAGGAGAGCACAGAGAGGAAGAGAACAGGGCTGAGTAATGCTCCCTCTCTTTAGCAATAAACCACTGGGCAAGCGGCCATTCAGAGGAAGGGGCCTAACGAGGAGCTATATGTTCCTGCAAGAAGAAAACTAATTTTTCCAGGGAGATGTGGAGAGAGAACAATAAGGTCATGTAGATATTAGCACTTCCTAGTGCTGGGCACTGCTTCTAAGGGCTGGATGTACATTTATTACATAAGCTTCCAACAACTCTACCCTTTAAGAGGCACTGATGGGGAAACCAAGACAAGAACACAGATAAAAAGTGATGGGGGGCCCTCCCTGGTGGCACAGCGGGTTAAAGCACAGCACTAAGAAGCTTAAGCCACTTCCGCATGAGTTCGATCCCCACCTGCCCTGGAGGCGACCACATGGCGTGGCAGACCTCTCCTGACCCGCCCGTTGCTCCCCTCAGCAGTGTACTTCGTCTGCACCCCGCTTTGTCTCTGGTGAATCCTCTCACCCTCCGCATCTCTGGCCTGTACCCCAGTTCTGTACAAATAAATAAATAAATAAATCTTTAAAAATAAAAAAGTGATGGGGCCAGAATTCAAATCTAGGCAGCTTGGTTCCAGAGTTGATAAATTTAAACACAAGTCTACTGCCTCTCTCTCTTAAAATGACTTGCAGAGGACACTGAAGAGGCCAAAGTTTCAAGCATGTGAATGTACAGAACCTGGCGCATCAAAGACACTAGTACATATTTAAAATATTTGCCAACTGACTTCCTGACCACAGTTGTAGAGTCAATTGTACCATGAGACTGAAAAGAGAACTTATAGTATTAAAATTATCAAATGGGATACAACTGGGCCAGCATTTGAATGGGAGACATCTTTGTATAATTCTCTATAGATTTTAGAGCTTCTACTAAAAACAGGAAGAATTGTATGACATCTGAATGGTTCCAGTTAACAAAACTCCCAAGTGGCCTAACTGATACCAAGGAGGGGCCAGCAGGCCTGGCTCTATAGTTATGCTCACATAGTGACTATAACCTCTGAAGGACCAGGGCTTCTCTGATGACCTGAGAAGTGTCTCAGGACCCTGAGTGGCTTTCTGGCTCCTCACTCAGCAGGTGGGTATGTAATTGATGCAGATACTGTGCATTTTTCCATTTTCCTGTACCACTAGCTCTGGATCTAAGTGTGGCCTACTAGAATGAGGTCTAGAGTCCAAATTGTAGTTACAAGCTTGGTGACTTCAGGTTCTTTTGTAAAACAAAGTCTCCTGTACTTAAGATTGTGGATAACAACCAAAATAGCTTATCTCAAATACTATTTAAATTGCAGAGCAGGTGACAAATATTCCTGCTTTATCAATGTTTGGCAGGCACAAACAAAAATCTGTCTTCATAACTTCTGACACCCAGCTATGTGTAAAGAAGCCAAGGAATAGGACGCAGTCGCCTCTGGCCTGGTTAGGAACAACCTCCTCACAGCTTCACTCCCCAATCCTCACTGAATGCTGGGTAAGACCATGTATAGGCCTAAAGAAAGGCAGTAACAAACATGCCAAAAGCCCTACAACATCTAAATTACACCTTTCATAGTACTTTAGGGAAATTCTGTATTTTTGGAGTCAGAAAAGTTTGTTTGAAAAAAAATAGTCCTTATAAAAAGTCACCTCCGTGAAATCCTGCTTCCTTACATATAAAACAGGGGCCACAGTGACTACCATAATTATTTTAAATGTCTGTGGATGTTTCAAAGAGGCCACAGTGACTAACATAATTATTTTAAATGTCTGTGGATGTTTCAAGGTGAACACATGTCTAAATACTGGGTAAATTCACCAGGACTTCTGATCTGTGAATTCCCAACACAGGTGGGAAACAATTTATAGCTCTGGTTACCTACTCCCTCATCTGCAGGCTCCTAGAATAAGCTGTACATGTTCACAGAAATAAGGGGTGGTTTGTCTCAACCTAACTACCCTAACTGGTGATAACTGCCTTAGACTTTCTATCCCAACAGTAATATGCTGATTACTAAAGAACCCACAATGCTAATCCTCCTAATACGAATTTCAAACCCCAGTCTCTAGTGTAAAAAGATTAGCTGTACAGCTCATGGCTCTTTCTGGTAGTTGTGGTGGAAATAGAAAAATGAAACAGATTGCATCTTTTCTGTTTTAATAAACCTGGCCAAAGAGCTCCATCAACAAGGTCAGGGTACAGAAATGACAGTCAGGACACCACACACACCAACTTTCTGCTGGTCTGTGACCAAATCACAAAGTATCAACTTCACTAATCTTTTGTGGTCATAGACATAGGTTGCTAAAAAATACTTTTTTTAAAAAAGATTTATTTATTTATTCATACAGAACTGGGGTACAGGCCAGAGATGTGGAGGGTGAGAGGATTCACCAGAGACAGAGCGAGGAGCAGAACAGGCAGACAAATGAAGTACACTGCTGAGGGGAGCAGTGGACGAGTCAGGAGAGGTCTGCCGCGCCATGTGGTCACCTCCGGGGCAGGCGGGGATCGAACTCATGAGGAAGTGGCTTTAGCTTCTTAGTGCTGCGCTTTAACCCGCTGCACCACCAGGGAGGGCCCACTAAAAACCACTTTTAAAAGGTGCTGTTTTTATCCAGAAAGAGCCAAGGACCAGGTTTTCAAGGAAAAACACCATGCTATCCCTATTTATAAATTCCTGTTGGGGCTAGGGCCAAAGAGCTGCTTTCCAGGAACATTTCAACTTCTGATTAACTGAGATGGAGTATCTGGAAAATCTCAACACTATTTATACTTCATTCAGAGTACAAACAGGTTCAGGATCTTTTAGAAAGACAAAGAGCAGATGAGGCCTAATGGGACCTAACAGGGCAACCTTCCAATTCTGTCCCGGGAAACATTACGAAGGACCGTATCTCAGGAGCCACCAACACAGCCAGAATTTACTCCCTTTGATACGAAACCTCACAAACCATTTTCCTCTCACAGTAACATTCTGTTTCAGACATGGGTCACAGAAGGGCTTTCTGAATCTGGATAAAATTTTATCTAAAACTCAAAATAGGACTCATAAAAATTTCAAACCTGTATGAAAAAGACTGGTTTATCCTAAGTCTGCATGTGATAAATGCAGAGACTAAGTACAGAGCAGGAAAGTTATTTCTCAAATGTTAATCAGTGATGTAGAAAAATTACAAAGTAAGCCAATCTTCAAGACTTGCAAAACAACACTATTCTCCACCTAGGACTACCTCTGCAGAACAGTTCCAGGGTCTTGCACCTCAATGTGAAGTCTTTTTCCTGAACATGCACCTGGCATGATCTAGTCACAGCTCTTAAGTCTCCACTTGGGTGTAGGCAGTAAAGGGAGATAACTTCAAGAACATGATTATCTTGATGCTATCTTGTGTTGCAGTGATGGAGTAAACCAAACAGATACATTTGCCATATCTCAAAACACAAACCAAGGAACATGCTCGTTCCTGGAGGTGTAATGCTCTTTAATAAGCTTTTCAGATTGGCAATATAACTATAGTTTTTGCAGCTCAATGGTACCTGTATCCATCCTGAGTTGCTGGGAGATTCTAACAGTTCCGTAAAAGGATAACAGAAAACTGGTCCTCCCTGGTGGCGCAGAGGGTTAAAGCACAGCACTGAGAAGCTAAAGCCACATCAGCATGAGTTCGATCCCCGCCTGCCCCGGAGGTGACCACATGGCGTGGCAGACCTCTCCTGACCCGCCCGCTGCTCCCCTCAGCAGTGCATTTGGTTGATCTGCCTGTTCTGCTCCCCACTCTTTCTCTGGTGAAGTCTCTCGCCGCCCCTGAGCCTCTGGCCTGTACTCCAGTTCTATATACACAAATAAATAAATCTTAAAAAAAAAAAAAGGATAACAGAAATCACCTAAGGTGGAAATATCTGTGAGGACACAGCCACCTCTTCTCAAACTAGCAGGAGGCTAATCATGAACCCACAGGTTCATTCCTGAGCTCAACTGTGGCCAAATGTTAGCAATTGAATACACATGCTGATTCTTCACTGGGGAGAACCTATTACCTTAAATCTCTGTGGCTGGTGAAACTGAATTGTTGCCCTTTTCTGATCAAAATCTTTTCGCAGCTGAAGAAAGTGTGCCTTGCCATCTTTATTTAAAACCTTCTTCTTGCCATTGACACACCGGCAGACATTGACATCTCTTCCGTAGTACATACCCTGGCCACACAGACTCTTCAGATCTGACAGCCTGAACAGTGCCTGGTAGTATGTGGCCAGGGCAGGATCATCTCTCTGAATGAGAAGGGGCTTCTGCTCCCAAAACTCCTTAAAAAACGTCTCTGTCTTGATGGGTGAGATTAAACTTTCAAACAGCCCACTGGGACTGTCAAAGTTTAAAGCAAAAACTTCACCAGCTGCCTCCACTTTCACCTGTTTACAAGGCACAGGCCCCTCTTCCTTCCCATTCCCTGCAGCCTTCGCTTTCTTTGGCATTGTTCTGTCTTCAAGACAAAGCACGGAAACCTACCAAAAGAACACAACACACGTGGTTAGGTTTACCAAGAATGCCAGTATTGGTTAGCAAATTATGCACACACAATGTGCGTGAACATTATGCCTTCATGAGAACCGTTTATAAGTCAATGCTATTTCCTCCAGGATAAGATACATCCTTAAGATAATACCATTTGTTCCAAGAAATGATTCAACCTCAAACACTAGTCACTTAAAGGAAAACACGTTTTTCTTGTACACAGCACTGAGCTGTGGAATTAATTATCCATTTATAAGAAGGGATAATTATCCAAATTAAATTATTTGAGAACCTCAGCAGTTCCTAATTACAGTTTTAACCTGGGCAGCTGATACAGCAAAATCAACAATTAGAATTTGGCTTCACTTAGTACTAGGTCCAAAATCTCATTAAATGCACTCTGAGTAACAAATGCTGGGTGGAGAATTACCAACAAATGCCACACCACCTGCTGTTCAGGAGGTCAAACAACAGGCCTTAGGCCACAGGCCTCATCAGGAGGTTAGGGCACAAATCTCTGCCTAACTAGAGCACTTCCAAATTTCAGCTTATTCTGAAAATAGATATTTTATCAAACCCTCCCCAACCCTCAATTAAAAAAATAAGGCACTGAAAATTGAAGGCTAAACACAGTTACATACCAAATCTTTAATAACAATAAACAACTTTTTAAATAGGACATAAAAAATACCAACATTATCACCCTGTAACAGTTCTTCTCCAACATTAGTTGTAGACATATGACCTGGGCAGCAAGATCTAAGGTTGGGCTTGAGATTCTGACCTTCTAAGAAGCTTGCAAGAGGGCACTCCCTGGTGGCACAGCAGGTTAAAGCACAGCACTAAGAAGCTAAAATGCCACTTCAGTATGAGTTCGAACCCCGCCTGCCCCGGAGGTGATCCACGTGAGGAGGGAGACCTCTCCTGACCCGCCCACTGCTCCCCTCAGCAGTGTACTTCCTGGATCTGCCTGTTCTGTTCCCCTCTCTCTCTGGTGAGTCCTCTCGCTGCTTGCAAGTAAGGTTGCTGCTGCTGGTCCACAGTCCACACTTTGTAGCTAGGTGAGGACATGCCCAGCATGGCCGAGCTTTTCTCAGAACTACCTCAAACTCACTTTATAATGCAGGTAGTTCCTCCTCTGAGCCTCAAAAATGGTAATTCAAAATGCATGAAGTTCCTGACACCACAAATTCTATCTTAAATACTTTTTTTTTTCTTCTGAAAAGGGGGGGGGGGTGGGTAGCAAGAATTGCTTTCACCAAATTCCTAAAGTTATCCACGTCACCACTGAAGAATTACTTCTGTGCTTATAAAAAGCAACTTCCAAGACCAGTAACTTGTCTATATCTGTTATTGTTTTGTACAGTAATGGGCTATCAGAATTGCAAAGACACTGTTTTCTGGTGTCTTGTTATTATACCTAAACTGTATTTCAGCAATACTGTGGGGTAAGAATGATACAATGATAAAATAATTAACATTTTTAAAATTATAATAGTGTGATAAGACTCCCTTTCTGCCCCACCAGATAAGCATTTCTATCTCCTTTCCATTCCCAAGGGAAAAAAGCATCATTAGGAAGGTAACATTCTGAATTGCTAACCACACTGTGTGGAATTGCTAATCACCAGGTGATGGCATCAACAGATTGCAAAGATAAACACGCAGACCCCTGCCCACCCCCCCTTCCACTCCTATGTAACTCTGGATAAATCCCCTGCCCTCAGCCAAAGTGCAGGACTGTGGGCTTTCAGACATGAGTCTGCTGGCCTGCATCAGTCTGTCGACAAATTAAACTACTGAGTATCTTCCTTTTCAAGTTGACTGCTTTTATTAGCTAAGGGAAATGGAAACCCGCATTGGTAACAGATGGAACCTGGAAAGCATGCATCCTGGAACAATGTGTCACACTGCCAACAACTAATTTATAAAAAGAATGCATCGCAACTTAAAGTGAACAAATTAGGAAGTGTAAATATCAGAACACAAAACTCTAAAGGTCTCATTTTTTAGCATCTAAATTTTGTACCCACAAATAGCTCAGTTCCTTCAAAAGATGCAGTACTTATGGTGAAACACGGGCCGACAGGGGAACCAACACTAAAAGTTAACACTTAGATATAAACTTTAGTATTTTAAGATATGTCATGAAGTTTTTAAAAAAATGTTTTCTATCCTTTTAAGTTATTAGACCAGCTTAATTTCTCAACTAAAGAATCAAGGCTTCCATGATACAAAGTATTGCTGCTCTTTAAAACCCAGAGCCAATGGAGAAATACAGGAGATAAGAACAGATTCAGCAAAGGTATCGCATGTGCAGGAGTTATTATCATCCCTTTGAAAGACCAGCTTGTAGTTGACTTTTGTGGAATTTAAATAACCACCAGTAACTTATAAGAGCAATTCACTGTGCTTAAACTGTACAAAGTGATTATACTGAACACCTGCTTTCTTTCTGGAAATTCTGATAAACCTCAGGCAGTGTATGCCTATATGACCCTGGGCACTGAGTATCTAATGAGTTCCCTAGGCTAGCAATTTCACATGTGTTTTCACAACTAGCTGCTGGAAGGAATTAAGAGCTTGGCCTCATTTTGCTATAATAAATCACCTGTAAGTCTTAACAAATGACCAAACCAAGAGACTGGTCTTAGGGATCCCCTAATAAACTGCTCATATCTATTTTTTAAAACAAAGTATTAGACTAGTTCATAAGGTTGGTATCATTAAAGGTACTTAAGATGAAAAAAAAATTTTTATTCACACACCTCTTATCCTTATCTTATGTCAGCTTAAGGGATGTGTGAAAGCTTAATTTCTTTAAACACAGTATATAAGTATATATAAGTACATTCATCAAAACCTATGGTTAAGTGTGCAAGATACTTCTTAATCAGAAATAAAGCAATTTTCCATCTACAATCACTATAAAAATACCACCACTAATGCAAAACAAGTACTTTGTTAAAACACAAATTTCACTAGTTAAACTGCCAAATGATATACCACTTACTGTTACCAACATCGGTACTGAAATGGCCAGTGGCTCAGTTAACTGTAAACTAGCTTAGAGTTATTGGGCAAATTTACTATTTCTCTAATCCTCATACGACCCATATTGTAAGACAATCAATCCTTAATAACTTTTGGGGAGTGGACAATCCTACCACATTTTAAAGTTGTCGAACTCATTACCATTTCAGAAACCATGAAAATAAAAAAGCGTGTTTTAGAATCTGACAAATATAGTTAAACAAAAAAATGTTAAACAAAAAAATGTGGGATCAGGAAAGAATAGCCAACACAAGTCTGCCTGACTTCACAGACCACCCAAACAACAATTAGTGTTTTTATATGGTAACAGAGTAAATATGCCAGTAACTATTTTTATACAATGTTTCCAATGTGAGCTGCAACTGTATTAAAAGAGTTAAAAAAAAAAAAAGCAAAGAGTAAGTCAAAAGATTACAGTTCATATTTTAGTCACTGCCCAGAGAACTTTGAAGGATTAAAAGTAGGAGAAAATCAATATTGAAATCCATTCTATGGCCAGCAAATTTAACACAGCCTTTATATTTTTAAGTGCATACTGTTTCTTCTGTAGTAATGACATGGCTTCCGGAGAGGATAACTATCTGACTATTCTCAGAGGCTGGGACAGGCTGTGGCACAAAGTCCTCAAGAAATGCCTGCTGTTTCCCTTTTACATCTTTTGTATTAATTTGAGAGAAGGGGGTTTCTCAAAAAAGCCTTATACAGGAGTTGGGAGAAAACAAATGCTTAGTTTGGGGATTGTTCTTCTGGATACAGCTGCTTTCTTGAGCATTTAACAGATAAAAGACTCAGGCATCAGGTAAAAATTACCAACCAGAAGACGGGGGGTGTGCGTGTCTTTCTAAACTGCCAATCAGTGTTTTTCAGTCATCAGGAACACTAGTCTACACACAAATTTCTGGGTCTTATTGGATTAACACTTCTGGTAGCTGGGTCTTCTGAATACTGGATTAACATTTCAGAAACCTGCACTAACATACTTAAGTGCTCCACATGAATTTTAGTTCCAGTAACAGAGAACACAAACTCAACTCATTTAAAAGTACCCTTTACACAAATGACAGAAATTGTTGCCTTTAACAAGGTGCTGAGGCTTCTATAAGAAAAAAAAAAAGCTGGTTCAGAAACATTGATCAATACAAAGAGGAATAACTGGCATCCTGTGGATGATGCTCTGATTGGCATTACCTTTTCAGTTCTATTTTAAAAAGAGAAAATGGACTGGTTATCGTGAATATATTTTAGTGACCATGACTTTGCAATGGATGAGGCCTGGGAGGCGAAGATGGAAGAAGCTGGGCAAATCAGGCTGTTCCCATTTAAAGATGAGGCCAGTGAAATCAACGCCTGCACCTGATTTACCGCCAGCTAGTGGCAGAATCCCAGGCAAATCACCGTCCAGGGCCCATGCTTCCTGACAACACAGCCAAGAAACTGGTGTTAACTGTTAACCTGTTGGACAACCCAACCTTGGTTCTAGAAACATGATTGCCAAATGAAAGAATAGTCCGATAAAATGTAATTTTCAAGTCACCCGAGGAGAGAGGAAAGAGGGGCAGCCGCACCCCGCTTAGGGGGTCCCAGCTGTCAAGCCAACCCCACCCAAACGACCTGACAGCAGGAAAGCACAACACACGTGGTGACGCTCCCGAGAGCCGCTGGGGCCCAGGCTCGCCTTGGCCTGCCAGATGATGAACCCCAAACTTTCTTCCCGCTTCTCCCCAGTTTCGAAACCTCCCGCCAAGCACGTGCGCTACTCTGGGTGCCCAGGCCACCGTGGCACGTCCCCGGGGCCAGCAGCCCCCGGCCCGGCGTGCGCAACCCGCCCGCGTGGCCGGGTCGCGGAGCACGTTGGCGCGCGTCCCGGGTCCCGTCCCCACCGCACCCGCCCCCTGACTCCGGAGCCCCAAGCCCCAGGCTCAGTCCGCCCCTCGGCCCGCGCTCGAGCCCCAAGTAGAAGCCCCTGAACCCCGCCGCCCAAAGCGCGGAGCCGCGGGCCAGAGCCACCCCCACTCACCGGTTCGGCCTGTTGCGCGCGACCACGAGACAACCGGCGGCTCCTCGGCTGGGGGCGGGACGGCGTGCGCACGCCGCGGGGC
>NW_004567104.1:49025872-49117583 GCF_000260355.1 Condylura cristata | reverse complement strand
GGTGCCGAGGGGCAAACACCGTGGGCGCGCAGGGGGCGGAGCGGGTAGGGCAGAGCGCGGTGGTGGGTGCGTGTGGGAGGAGCACGGAAGGAGGGGCGCGGAGGGGTGTGGCGTCCGTCTTGGCGCCCGCCCCCTGGCCTCCAGGAGTCAGAGGTTAAGGGGTGCTTGCCGCGCTGGGATGCCGAAGAAGGTTCCGTATTCACGCCTGCATGCTTCTTCCATGGGTTACATGAAATCTTTTTTTGTTTATCTGATATTGTCTTCATAAGGGGAGGCGGTATGAGCTTCTGAAATTGGGGGAATCTTCTGCTACAACCCAGGTCCTTCTATGAAAGGAAACTGAAGCCCAGAGAAAGGAGGCAAGCTGCCCAAGTTTGGGGAACTGGTACTCAGGTTCTGTCATGGCTTTTTCATCAGCAATCGCTGTGCTTATTTGCAGCTTGTCTCGTGTTACCCTCAGAGAGAATCCTGGCTTTAAAAGGATACTGGGAGTGCTTTGGGACTGTAGTTAAAGACACAAAGAACAAAAGCAATTACGTAAGTAATTGAGGCCTGAGACTGACTCCTTTTGACTGTCCCGTGGGAATGTTAGCGCTGGAGAGGCTCTAGATCTAACCAGCTGTCCTGAACACCAGCACACCTCTACCTACATTACACAGACCCAGAAATCTTTCATTCTGTCAAGCTGAGACCAGTAGCTATTCTGATGGTCCAGTACGGTAAACACGTGAGTGTATGGAACACGTTACACCTTTGTCTAATACTTGTCCGAAACTAACAATAATAAGCCTGAGTTGAGTTCTTCTTGTCTCAGGTACCATGGTAGTTGTTTCATAGACTCCTCACCTTTTCTTCACATTAGCTCCATTTTACAGCGGGGCAACTGACTGTTAGGAGAAATTAAGGAACTTGCACAAAGTCACAGGTCAGAGAAGAAACTAGATTGGAGCCAAACCCAGCAAGTAAACTATTCTTTTCCACTGTTATCTGCCTTCCACCAAAACTGACAAAGCTTCCAGTTAAGTGTGGTCAGAAAAAGTCAGGCGTTCACATTAAATCTACCCTTTTCGAAGAGACTATTAAAAATAATCTTTCCATGATATTGGTAACTTTTGACCTCAAAATATCTACTAGAGATTATGTAGAACAGTATTGGTATTACAGTCAGTCTGGCTTATAGCAGGATCCTTAACTCAGTATGGTTGACATTTTTGACTGATAATTCTTTGTTGTGGGGCCTGTTCTGTACATAAAAGACTGAAACCAGCACCCATGGTCTCTACCCATTAAATACCAGGTATATCCATACCTCTAGTTGTAGCAACTTAGAATGTCTCTAGACGTTATCAGATTTCTCCTGAGAGAAACTAGTGCTTTAGATGTAGCTTCTACCCCAGCGTTTAACCTTACGCGTTCTATAGTTAGCTACTACCACTTAGTACACTGTGGGAGATCTTGTAAGACATTGCCATTTAGGATGAGTCCAAACAGTGTGATGATCGTCACCCCTATTAAGCATTAGGAGCTGTGCATCTAAGGAAAGGAAACAGCAGGTCACCTGAGGTCAGCTAGAGATCTCAAGGTGACAGGGAATGTGTGTACAGCTCCAGGAGAATTTTCAACTGCATCCCTCTAGCGCTTTAATATTTAAATATCTACCACTAAGATGGACTGAATGATTAGTGAAATGAAGTAAAATGAAAATATGCTTCTTAGTCCAAAAGTAGGGGAAACATGTCTTTAAAGATACTAAGATATAAAATGATTCTTTTTTTTTTTTTTTTTTGCATTTTCACTCTTCACCACAATGGTGTCTTTATTTGCTCTGTAATGTCACACTCTAGTCAGCACAGAGATACTTGAACAGTGAGCACTGACCATCACAATTCGTATGTTGCTAAGTTCCTCCTCTTGCTACACACTGGACCAACACTATTGTGTCTTGTGGGTATCAACCCCGATAGAATGGTCAGGGTCCCAACCACCTGCAGATGGGTGAACCCCAGAAGACTACAACTTCCCACTCATGGTATACTTGTTACCTAAATCCTCCAAACACACCAGGATGCTGCCGCGGAGAATGGGGAAAGGACACGGAATGTGGGCCCCACCCCAAACCTCTTGCTTCTGTATACAGGCCCCTTCCATGGTGGACAGTAGACGAGGCAGTTGGGAAAGCCAAGTCCAAAACGCAACTCACAGGGGGCAAAAGGCAAAATTACACATGACAAGCCACATCAACAAGTTCTGTTGTTCCAACAGACAAGCAAAACAAATTCAAAGACTACATTATAACTTTCATGATGGCAACTACAAAGCATTAAGCCACAAGGGTAAGAGCCTAGATGATCAGCTTGTCTGCATTTTCATGAAGCTAGTCCCACCTGCTGCTCAGAGGACATCTAGAAACCAAGAAAACTAAAATGTGTATCATTTAAACAAGAAATTCATTTGCCAATATTTTTTCTAACCCTCCCATCCAAGGTAAAATAGCGGTATGTATTATCCCCAAGCTAAAATAGCGGTATGTATTAAAGAGCAGATCTTGTCTTCTTCCTAGGCCAATTTCTTCAGTACAGGGGGAAGATGGGGAAAGGAAAAAACAGACTTCAGTCAATCTGGGCTTTATATATGAAAATGAATATTGTTAAAATGATTGGTTAGTATATCTGTATTTATCAACATTTTTGCTGTTGATTGCTTAATAAAGTATTCAAAAAACTGCGGGATCTACCTGAGATGCCAGCAAGTGGGAGAGGTGGAATAGCCAACACTTAGAGCGTATTTGGCATGAATTCTGAAAAATAAAGTCATTTTCTGTGTGTAGAGTTACAAAGTAGGATCGTTCATGTAAAATATGATTCAGCAGTATAATAAATGGACACCCACATTAACCAAAGTAGAATGCATCAGAAACTCTATCAGTACATTCACTGAATAAAAGTTAAGTGATACTGTCAGGATAAACTCAAGTGAATGTAATAACTTGAATAATTTGAAATGAGGTAATTATTTTAGTTGTGTTGATATACTGTATTGATGACTTGGTGACCATCATGTAATTAATTGCTTTGATTGCCCAAAGACACACACTGTTTTGTGCAAATGAGTAATAATCATCTGATTAGCATTAATTCAGACTGGGATATTATTCAAAATTATTAAATAGAATTAATTATACATTCAAATTCAAATCTTCCCCCAAAATATATGCCACAGGACTTTATGGAGTTCATTTTCTTGACTAACCATAAATGTTTAGCTTCCACCCTTGTCTTTGCTATGACTTCTTTTTTTCTCTCCCATTTCTAATTCAAATTATCTTTATAAATCACATTAAATTACTAGAGCTCGTTTTCTCGAAACATTTTATTTATCTTCTGTCTGCCTAAAGTGCAGATTGACTTAAAAGCTGTCTAGCAGGTCCTGAGGGTCCTTTCACATTGATGCACCATTAAATTTAGATATGACCTCATCAAGATGCAACCTAATTAACAAAATATATTTTAAGTTAGTTTGTGGTTATGTGATTGTTCTAAAAATGTGTTTGATGTGTGATGTGTGTTTATGACACTATTTTAAAGTGCAAAGCATTTGAGGCACCTGCATTAATTTTCTCTCAAGACGTAATAGAAAAAAATTATGTGGGCTCAAGCACTTCCTTTTTAGACTTCTGGCTTCTCCCCCCAGCAATGTACTTTGTCAGTCGGCTTGTTCTGCTCCCCACTCTGTCTCTGATGAATCCTCTCACTGCCCCTGCACCTCTGGACTTAACCCCAGCTCTGAATGCATAAATAAATAAATCTTTAAAAAAAAAAAAAGACAAAGGTTTGTGTATTAAACTCCAGAAAGTCATATTACTTCACAATGGATTTAAAAATAGTCATTAATGATATTGTAATGTCATCTCTTCGATTGCCTAAGGCAAGTGATCTAATTGCAGTACAATTTTGTCAGAAAACTCTGGTGCACTCTTGTAGAAAATAAATTTCTATAATTCTGAATTGCATTGATCTGTACTCTATAATTCTGTAAAGAATTGTGTTGATTCTAGGATTAAAAGTAATATCTAATCATTCAAATGACCTAGTTAGTAAAATCTCACTCAGTATTCCCTGCAACAGAGTAGTAATATATTGAAAAGACAACTTTTCTCCCAGAGGCTGGACACCTCTCGTCCACGCTTGGCCCTGTCATTGATAGAAAACACTACCACACAGAGTGGATAAAAGCGGAACAGTGGACGTGGTGAGCATCCTCCAAGCCTCAATTCTCCTGGGAAGAAGCACAAGCTGAGAGATAACCCCACCAACTTGTATTCTGAAAAATGAGCACCCTGTCCACATGTACTAAGAGAAAAGACCTCCTTCTCTAGATAATGACTGCCTTGATTACCTGCTTCTTTGGATTTCTGAGGTCCTTTCCTTTTCTTTGAAATGCTTTAACACAATGTTTACAAGAGAAAAAAAAAGGTGGCTCCATTCTCTAAATTAGTCATTGGGGCTACTTTGCCTGAGGCCCTGCCAGGAAATAACAGCAGCACCAGGTACAGAACTGTAGTAGAAATAGCTATTTTCTTGCTTGTTTTTGTTGCTTCTTTGAAGATTTTGATTAATCTTACTGGAATTAATAATTAATAATGTGTATAGAGTTAGGTGCAATTCCATTCACCATTAATCTCCTTGATAAAAAAAAAAAAGTGATGTGTGGGCCCTCCCTGGTGGTGCAACAGGTTAACAAGTGCTGCACTATGAAGCTAGCCACAGCCCCTTCAGCACAAGTTCTCTTTCTAACCAGGGAGGTGACCCACATAGCTATGCAGATCTCTCCTGTCTTACCCACTGTTCCTCTCAGCAGTGTACTTTGACAATCTGCCTGTTCTGCTCACCTCTGGTGAATCTTCTCACTGCCCCTGCACCTCAGCCTGTACCCCAGTTCTGTATGCATAAATAAATAAATCTTTTTTTTATTTATCTTTTTTTTTAAGATTTATTTATTTATGCATACAGAACTGGGGTACAAGCCAGAGATGCGGAGGGTGAGAGGATTCACCAGAGACAGAGCGGGGAGCAGTAAAGGCAGATTGACCAAGTACACTGCTGAGGGGAGCAGTGGGCGAGTCAGGAGAGGTCTGCCGCGCCATGTGGTCACCTCCGGGGCAGGCAGGGATCAAACTCATGGTGAAGTGGCTTTAGCTTCTTAGTGCAGTGCTTTAACCCGCTGCACCACCAGGGAGGGCCAATAAATAAATCTTTAAAAAAAAAAAAGTTATGTGCTTCTCTGAGTGTGTACATGTGTGATTTGAATGGTTTTATAAGTGGCACAGTATAAAATGATAGACCTTACTCATGAAAACAAATCCCCTGCAAGGATTAAGATAATGTAACCTTAATGATTATGTAGTAACTAATATACAATTATTTGCAATCTCAGTTACTCTCCTCCTTACAAAGATGTGGTGGCAATTGCAATCATGGAAGAAGGCAGGTTTTCAATACATAAAACTGCTTTAAAATAGTACATGATGCACTGTGAAAACTTATTTTATACAAAGAGAATGCCAGTGGATCAGTCCATCTATTTAGGTATCTATCTGTGAACGAAAGTTCTGCTTTGGGTGTAAATAAATGAAAAACAAATTTTCTTCAGTTACAGTCATTTATACCCTGGAGCCTCTAGACAGACAGCTTAAAGAAACTAACAAGATGTAGAAATTTGAATATAGCTAAAAATTTTGTTTGTAAAATAATTTCATTTTTAAATACTCTTTATGTTGCATATCACAACCCACTATAATAACACAATAGGAGATAAAGTGAATGTCCCACAGGAGGAGATAGGTTAAGTAAACTTTATGCACCTAAGTGGTGATGCATTTATAGCTCTGAAACCAAAACAAAATAAAAAAATTTTAACATTTGAAAAAGAATGAAATGAAAAAACATTGTTTATAATCCAGACAAGAAAATTATGACTGCAACTGGCATAATTTATAGACATTATCAAATAGAATTAAGTTCAGTAATTTCTAACTTTGCTTAATGTATGCCAGTGAAAGGTTTGACAAATGTGTTTAAACTAGTAAATGAAATATGCACAAAATGATTCTGCTAGAAAAACAGACATTACTCATAGAAAAACTAAAAAATATACATTAAAATGTTAACAAATTCTGAATGGATGTTTGCCAATTGGGTGTTTTTAATTTTTAAAATGTAATTATTTTTTATAATCAGAGAAGAAGGTTAAGATGTATTTTTTCTTAGGTTTTCCACAGCAGTTCCTGTAAAGTAGCCAATTTCTGTATTTAGGTAGTTTAGAGTGCTGACTGTGTTTTTCTTCTTAATATTAGAAAGCAGATTATTTCTGTAATGCTAGAATTTTATCCAAGCTTATCCCTCAGTGAAGAATCACGTGTACTCTGTTCTGGATTGTGATCAGCAAATGAGGTGAAAATCAAAGGGAGTTAACTGTTACATGCTGTCCATCACTCATATATTTCCTAAGTGACTATGATTTCTGCTCTTCCTGAAAAAATAACCAGAACCAGAAATCTTGCTGCTTGTTAGTAAAAATGAAGTGAATATGATCAGCTAGGTCTCAGTCTTTTCCAAGATCTGAAATGAAAACTGGCTAAACCTGGGAGCACATTCTGAAAGTTCTAACAATTCCCTTGAGGAGAAAACATATTTTAGATATTTATTACTGGACAATGAGATGCCTGTGTTTCTAGACATTAACAAAAGTTACATTTGATTGGCCAGCAATAGCACATTAATGTTCCTCAGGAGGAATGCTGAGTGTATGTGTGGTGTGATAGAGACACAGTCTTCACGCCTACATTGCCAGGTATGTTCATTGATGCATTTGATTTAAAATGTGAAATGAATATGCCCAGGGGAAGCATTAGATAGCCAAATGGTATAGTTCAACGAAGAAGAAAACAGTAATGCCTGAAGAACCAGAATTGGAAGAAGGTAACAATATAGATTTGTTCTGTTTATTAGTAGATTTATCTGTTCTCCACCAATTATAAACAGTATGTCAGAATCAGAAATGTGAACTCAGCTGGGGTATTTTGCCTAAATAATAGCTATAAATTCTCAAAAAAAAAAAAAAAAAACACCTAAGAAGTTAACCTGCATTTTGAAAATAGAGTTCATAAGAGATAATCCCTTTAAAGTCAAGGTTAATTAGTATTAAGTAGTTTAATATTTTACATGGTTAATCTGCAATTAAGTTGAATTAAGTTGACAGGGACTTTAAAATAAGTTATATAAGCTCAATTTTGGACCAATTTCCTAGAAAAATACAATCCTTGGAAAGTTGTGAAGAATTGGAAAAGTCGTATTAAGAAACTAGAATGAAGTATCCAGAATAAGCCTGCCTTAATGGAATTCATAACAGAGAAAGAATTTGCCTTTAAGTACTTTCCACCCAAGAGATAGAGCAATTTCAAGAAACCCCTGTTATTGACAACAGAGAACCAAAACCGATATCACCAGTAAACAAGCAAAGATATTTGTCTCTTCACCTGACATAAAATAATTCACATCTTTTTGGTTCACTTTATAGTAAAATAAATGCAAATATATTGAAAGTTAACACACCAATTAATTTAGTTCTCTTCCTTCAACCTTAGAAATCAAAATAGGAAGGAAAATGTTTCATACTTTCTACCAAAGCTTATCTCTAAATGGAAACTTTTCCATAAAATATTCAACACAAAAGCATGCACACTACCAATTACAAATTGAATATTGATTATTGGAGGTTTTCTACTTAACATTTACTTAAAACTCACCTGGCCTGATTTACTTGGTTCAGCGAAAGTTACTAATGATTACCATGGGATACATACACTTTATTCAGCTTCTACTGATGTCTGGGAGCATCTTCAGTTGTTTATAAGTAGAGAGTTCACATGCCTTTGCAGATATTCTTTTCCTGCTTTTTGTAGCCCCTTTTCATAACCCAGATTAGCACAGTGTGCCCAACTCTTTAATACAGTACATGAATCATTTATTATTGCTACCTGCTCACTGTTCCTCCTGGGCTGTGCACTCACTCAGGACAGGAATTGCCATTTGGTATTTTTTCTTCAGCTTATGACACTTAATGAAGTTCTTGGTACATATGGATGGTAAATAAACATCTATTGGATAAAGTAACTAAATAGCTCCTGAAAAATTATGAAAGTTGGCCCTCCCTGGTGTCACAGCGGGTTAAAGCACTGCACTGAGAATCTAAAAGTCACTTCCTCATGAGTTCGATTCCCACCTGCCCCGGAGGTGACCACATGGCGTGGCAGACCTCTCCTGACCCGCCCACTGCTCCCCTCAGCAGTGTACTTCATTGATCTGCCTGTTCTGCTCCCCACTCTGTCTCTGGTGAAGCTTCTCACCGCCCCTGAGCCTCTGGCCTGTACCCCAGTTCTGTATGCACAAATAAATAAATCTTTAAAAAAAAATTATGAAAGTTGACCTCATCTGCAAAATACAAGATGTTATTACTGAAGACTGAGGGACTGAAGTGTTAATATAGTGTTAATAGCGTTAGGTTGGGAAGATTGTAGATTGTCTTTGCACACCTTGGATTCAGTATCATAAAACTTGATACTGAAGTAAGATAAAAGACTAATTGAAGATCAGAAAGGGAGATGCTTCATGGGAATTTCAGCTATGTGAGTGTCATGGTTCCACCTGAATGGAGATGATCTTCTTTAGGAGGATTCAGCTCTGTTAGGTGAGATAGCACTAAGCCCTAAGACAGCACTAAGGAACAAACTCTCCTTGAGTTATTGTCATAGTCCAAATTTATACCTTTGTTAAATATAAAACATTTACATTTAGAAGTAAGGAGAGCTCAAATAAAATAGTTCCAAAGTACTTCCTATGGAAATTGTTTTTCCATAATATGCATGTCTATGCCTCTTATTTATGGAGTAAAGGTCTTCAAGGACCTGAACTCTTTCGTAAATGTAAATCAGTCAGCTTTCAAATCTTCTCTAGGCCAGGAGGGGTGACAGCCTATCTCCCACTTCAGTCTGGTATTTTCCAACTTCTTAGTCAAGAGGTCTTTTTTACTTATATTCTGACTTCAAACAAGTTTTCTACCTGAGGAATTCCTCTTCATAGATATATAGCCAAGTAAAGCAAGTTAAATCCAATATACACAATGGGAAATAATATCCTTGAATAGGTATCAATGACATGACTGTTCTCCAGATTTATTCTACCAAATTGTCATCGAAGGGACTTTCTTCTCTTTATCCAAAACAAAGCTGTGCTGGGCTGCCTGTGGATTGCCGGCGAATGGAGTCCTCTTCTGAGTAGAGAGAAGGAAGTCTGGCCCTTGTCAATCTCACTGCCACAGTAACAGCCACCAAAGGCTATGACTTGAACTGAATCAATTCTGTACATCTCAAAATATGACAAAAATATTTTTGTTATTAAGCCATGAGGGTGTTTTTATGGGTAGGAATTAAACTAAAAATCTAAACAAATATTTTAAAGCAAGTTTCAATAAATTTTCGAAATGTTTTGCTTGCTTTAAAGAATAGAATTCTGTTTTGTCTTTGGTATTGATTAAGTCATTTAGAGATTTATTTTTAATAGCAATTTAGGGAAGTTTATACTTATTTCCATAGAGATATCTGAGCTTGATGCAAATAAATATTATGTAACTGTAATATCAGTATTTTTTAATTAAGTCCTGGCCTGGTAGACTGCTATGTTCATTTTGTGTTTCCCCAGAAGGAAACAGTTTCAGGTTTTCCCTTTTGCTTCTGAGTAGAATGAATTGTTTGCATAAGTCTGTGAGCTAAAATTGAATATGATGTATAAGAAGAACAATATAACTCAATTTGATTTGCTTTTCAATATATTTTTCCTCTTTAGAGAAAACATAGTAGTATGCCCGTTCACTGTTTTTTTAATTCAAAAAACAGTACAATATCATCTGATGATCCCCTTATGTTTAAATTTAGGGTGGGAATAGGAAATGATTTTAGATGCTTTTTTAAAATGCTAATTGGCCAAGCCTTACCATTTTTGCTGACAATGCTGTAAATGATGCTATCGCCGCCCAATTAAGCAACATGAAATTGGCTTTTTTTTTTTTTTTAGGGGGAACTCATAGATGCTCTCTGGCTGCAGGGCCTGACTCATTCTAAACTATTTTTCTCTAAGACTTTATTCTCTGGAAGATAGAAATTCTCACCAGTACAATGCTATGTTGAGGAAGTAACTATTACTAATTGCATTCTGAGAAAACAGAATCACTTCTCAATCTGTAGGGAAGTTTAGAGTGAACAAATATGAGCAGTTACTACTAGGTGGAATTATGCAAAGTTCAAATTGGGGACTACAGAATGAATGTTGCAAAAGTAGGTATTTGAGTTATAGTAATTTATAAAACCTAATATTTTTCTGAATTCAAAAGACACAGAATCTATTTTGTGATGTCAGTAAGCTAACCAGGGACCCAAATTCTATTTATGTTGTCTTTTTTTGTTTTATTTGTGGAAGCTTTCAATAATAAAATGGAATTGGACAAAGTAAACATGAAGACTGAGTAACTTCAGGTATCCAATAACATTAGTAATATATTCAACTGATTTGAGGTGAGAATAAGTATGTCCAGTCCCTTCAGTGATTCCCTTGCTGTCCAGAACACTGATAGTCACCAACGCATTTTTATTTTATTGTAACAAAAATGGCACTAGTATGTTAAAGAAGACAGCTTCCTTAAAGAGCAAAGGTACCTTTTGTTTCTCCATTACCAAAATTTAGAACTATCTACATATTAATTAAATCAATTTACCACTAGAATGACAATTTTTAAAAAAAGCTGATTTTTAACAAGAACTATGCTTTGGTACTATGCTTTTGGTATACAAAAAGATTGTATACAGTGAAGAAAATTCAGGTAGTATAGACACATATTATGAGAAAAACAGCAGCAAAGAGGAGTATTTGGAAGTCAAGGACCAGAGAGCAGTGGTGTCACAGGGCAGCCTCAACATGAAATGGTAACCAGTGCAAGGAAAGTTACTTGGGCTGGTCAATCATGGGTGTACCGTGGTCAACCTCTTTGGGTACCAAACTGTTATAGAGCAACCCTGATGTGAAATATGTTGCTGACCCACTTCACCTGTGTGCTTAAAAGGGATTATAAGACCCAACTGCAGACACACACTAAAAAGTTAATAAAGGGTTTGTTTACAAAAGGGGAAATGAAATTAACAACTCAGGGAGAAAGAGAGAGATAAATAGGCGAAAGCGCCCTACCAGTTCCACTGAGCTGGAACGCCAACAACTCACTGAAAGCCGGCAAAAAGTCAAGAGGCCCCCAAGCCCACGTGTCTACTTATATACCAAACCTGGCTGCTTACCTCCACCCTCAGTTTCCAGCAGTCTCCCTTTGGTGATGACATTATGGGATTTGTAATTTGTGATGTCTTGGATCTTTTTGGTTTAGAATGGGGGTGCAGTCCATAAAATCTGTAGTTCATCAAGGACATCCTTTCCCCCCAACAGTGGATCAAAATTATGTTAGTCTGTCTTTCTTGGGTTAACCATTTCCTCTGGAAAAACAAAAACACCCCAAGAACATCAAAATCCTTCACCAAGCACTTTTCTTTGTCATCTTTCATGTCACTGACGATCTGAATCATTGCTATTCACAGTATGAGTGATGGATCAGCAGTACCTGAAGTTTGTTAGAAAAGCCTGTTAAAAAAAATGGGTGCTCACAATTGGAAAGACATGGAAACAGCCCAAATGCCCAAAGTGGATGATTGGATTAAAAAGATGTGGTACATATGCACAATGGAATATTATTCAGCAACCAAAAAAAAAAAGAAACACATATCTTTTGCAGCAACATGGAGGGAGCTGGAAAAGATCGTGCTTAGTGAAATAAGCTAGAAAGAAAAGGAAAAATACTGGATGGTTTCACTCATAGCAGCAGTATAACGCACCAGGCGAGAAAATAATGATAATGATGAACAGCTATATACCAGAGACATTTTGTGGGGGTGGAGTAGGGAATGGGATCAAGAACAGTTGGGGGAGGGAAATGCATGGGATTATGGTGATGGCACAAGGGTGATTTGGTGTTGGGAAGCTCAAGGGGATTGCAATTGAGATGGGAAAATGCACAAAAATATGTAAAAATAAACTAATATTAAAAAGAAAGAAAAAAATGGGTGCTCAGCTCTCCCCCCAGAGTTACTGATTGAAAACTGTAACAAAACCACGTGATGCTTACGCATCTACTGCCACCTACCGGTCTAAACACTGCTTGTGTTCTCATAACTTCCAGCAGCCGCTGTGGGTGTAGATGTGACAGGCATGCACATTCACATTTTGCCAAACCAATAGACTGAAGCATCCGCAATAAAGCAACATCAGCTCCTCTTTGCCTCAAATGATATAAAAGAATGAAGATGGAGTACAGGAGATCTGAAATCCAGTTGCTGCTTTGATGGCTTGGATTTTTGGAAAGTTAATTTCACTAAAACTCTGTGTCTCCATTTCAGAACAGAGACCATCTTTGTGAGGCTTATGTTAGGGAGCTGAGATGAGGGTTCAATGCAGAAGAGAATATAAAAACACTCTGAAAAGTATGAAGTGTGTTACTAGAAGTATTAAAATAGTAAATAATATTTTGGGTGAATATAAATGCTCTTTTAAGAATTTCTTAAGCCAATGTGGATATATCTCATTAAAGTTACATGTATATGTATATATGAATATATCATATACTTACATGGTCTCTTAAGTATAGATTAGCAACGAAGTGAATTAATTTGAATAATTTGATCAATAGATTTTTGAGGTACAGTACCACAACAGAGCACCCAAACATTTGTGAAATGAAGCAAATAGAGGCCAATCCATAGTTGGTAAGCAATGCCACAAGAAACATGTAGCAACATTTAGAGTCCAGAGTTACCTTATTCCTAATATACTGTCCAGAAAGGAACCTCCCTTTATGTCCTACTACTGTCCAAAGTGACAAGAAGGAAAAAACAAATTCTACCTCTTGGTGAAGAAAAACAGATTCGCTTCTTGATAAAGGGGCACAGTCTTGGGAATCAAGGAGACCCAAAATCAAAGCCTGATTCCTTTTGAGTTCTATGACTTGACTACTTCATTACCTGTATGTTCGTATTTCACTTCTGTAAAATGAGGGTGACTAAGCTCTCAGAAATACTTCAATAATTGAATGGCATAGTTGTTATGTGGTTGGTACAATGCCAATACATAATAAACTCTCATTAAATGTTAGCTATTATCACCACACCCACTTGAAAGGTATGTTTGTACATCAACCCTTTCTATTCAAGGGGTGAGGTCAGCAGAAAGGGGCATCCTGAGATAATTCTTCACACCAAAATACTCCTGGCAAAGAGAAATGTGGACTTTGATTGGAAACCAGCTAGCAAGGAGCAGAGACTAAATTTCAATTTACATTGTCACCATCCTGTGACTTGCATCTTGCCCAGGCATTTGGACTGAATACAAGGAGGGAGTTAGAGATGAAGAGTCTTTTCCGTTCCAAATGGGATCTGGTTCTCAAAGTAAGGCAGTACCTTCTCTGTCTTCTTACACTGTTTCCACTCTTTCACGGTGGTGGGGCAGCTCAGCGCTGCCAACTCAGTGACCCCAGGAATGCAAAGTGGGAGCTGGCCGCAGGCGCATATCGGCAGCCGCGATGTGGGACCCCTGGTCCACGGAGGTGCTCACATCAGACGTGACCGCGGACATGGTCAGCGCCCTGGTGATTCCTGTGACATAACCATTTAGTTCTGGGTTACCCGAGGGGAAACATTTAATAATTATAAAACACACACTGGAGGAGGAGAACCCCTGCTTGCTAATTTAGTACACATCTTGCCTTAAGCAAGAAGTACTCAGGGAGTTCTCTTTCCACACCTTTTCTTGCCTCCATACCTTTCCTCAGAGGCAGACATGTATTTTTTTTTAAATAATAGTTTATTTTTACATATTTTTGTGCATTTTCCTTTCTCAGTTGTAATCGCCTTGGGTTTCCCATCACCAGATCACCCACATGCCATCATCATAATCCAGTGCATTTCCCTCCCCCCACTGTTTTTGATCCCATTCTCCATTCAACTCCCAGAAAACAGACATGTCTTTTAGAGGCCACTGCTAACCCTCCTAGAAAGGTAAAGTTTAATTTAGTTTTTAAAAATTCTCCTGAGGAATTAATTGCCAAGCCAAGTCCGCTAACCTTCCCCAGCATTTCACAAATTACACTGTTCAGGAACGGTCTTTGTGTCCACCTTTAATATTTCATTCGCTGGGGAAGGCTTTTCCTCCCTCCGTAGCATTAAAGATTGCTATTCTCTGTATTTTTCTTTCATATCAAATACTTCAAAGCTTACATTGTTGCTCTCTAACTTTGTTCTTTGTTACTGAAACAACAGTTCAACTGCGATTTGAATGGCAGGGCAGTGATGGTGGCTGCGCTCAGTGTAAACATTCACAGAGTAACTGAAATGCCAGTTCATTTTCTCACTTATCTTCCCCTTCCCACCTACCCTTCCTTCCCCTCCCCATTGCCTTCCGGTTTCCTTTCCTTTTAGGTCTCTTCCTGCCTATTTAATGCTCTGGCATGAGCATTGAAGGTAATGAGATCAGGGTTCTGGGAGACCATGGAGAAAGAAGGAAATCCACGATTTCCTTAATAAAATGCTGGCCTCACGGAGAACTGTTCTGTGCCTACACTAATTTCTCAGAGGGATACTACAAGAGTACTGCCTGGAGGGAAAGTACAGTATTGTAAATATTAGAAATGTGTACTGACTGGCCTGGTTTTATTTCTTAAATTCCCACCAGGGAAGTGCAAATGGAATCCTTAATGATTTTTATAAGTTGTGAGGACATTTTAATGTCAACAGACAGAGCACTGAACAGCAGGAAGAGTACTGTGATTTACTCCTAAATGTACAGACACAGCATGTGGACAGCTTTTACCAACACATTTCTACCCTTTCTGCAGTAATTCTGCAAGCTTCTCAACCATAGGAGGCCTGTATCAAAGGCAGTGACAACTCAATTTCAAAAGAAGTTTTTCCTTTTGTACGATCAAGACCAATACAAGTTGACAATTTGACAATCACCCTGGGAGGGCCTGAAATCTAACCTTCACATTGATGAAATGCCAAAAAAAAAAGAAAATTAAATATTTTTTCAGGTCTCACTACCCTCACAGGCCACTCTTTTAGGGTCCCTGCTTTCTCCCGAAAACCATGATATTAGTGTGCCAGAGGATGCTGCTTGCCTTTCCTGCTACATAAACATGGTGCTACGGAATTGTTACTAATGTGCAGGTATACAGGTAGCTGAAGCCAAGATTATTCAATAAAACTTGCTTGGATTCATTGAATGTTTACTCCCTGAATATCTAGGTAAATATTATTGCTGCATGTTGCAGAAAAGAAATATGAACTGGAGTAAGCAAAGTATTTAGCCTAAGTTTAGTCAAGAGCAGGACTGAAATATTTCTCTCTGGATGCAAAACTCCTGCCTTTCACAGACTAACCTGCTGCATCTCACCCTAGACCTTTTGTTTTTAGATATATATCACCCACATATATCACGCATCTCTGGACAAAAATATTATAAAACTCAGTACAGGATTATTTTAGGAGGTATGAAGGTACTCTGTCAACAGGTCAAAAATCTCATTGCCTTCAAGAATTTATCGATAAAACAGCAAGAGTAAAAAAAAAAAAAAAAAAAACAGCATGAGACCTGAGTTAACATTTAACATTTAATTAGTTTACCTCCCTAGTTCCAAAACTTTTAATGTCTTCTCTTGCTGGTTTCTTAAGATATGGAAGATAGTTTGATTTTTTTTTTCAATAGGCAATATGGGGCTTAGTGGACAAAGCAGGGTTTAGAATGAACACAAAGTTTATGTGCCAGCCAAATAGGCCTTATCGTGTATTTTAAATTGATGACTTTTGGATCAACAAAAGGGAATTGCATTTTCTATATTTGCTAGGACTACCAGTCATTTTCTTTAAAAGGGTACTTAGTAAATTAAGTGCTAAGATTTCCCCTGTTTAAAGTGATCAATAAAAATAGAGTGGGGGAGAGGAGTCATTGAGTACAGGAAATAAGAAAACTAACACTGTAGTTATCTGTATTTAATGAAGGGGTTGGAGGAGAGGGACACTTCTGATTTGTATATTATTTTACATAAATCTGCTTATGGATGGGGGGACTAGTAGCAAAAAGCACAGGATTTCAGGGGTGACTTAAATGCACTTCAGTGTTCTCATTCAGCCCAAACGGCCAGGGCACCAGCTCTTAGGGCTGTCATTTTCAGATGTCAGAGTGGAGCAGTCAGCTTCAGAATTCAACTAAAAATCAGATTTAGATACTGAATGCCTTCTTCATTCTCACTCAAGGACCAGAAATGTGTCTTTAGTCAACTTTTTGGATCTCCATTACCCAACTGTTGTACTGAGGTCAGGGCACAGAAACTATGATGTGAAGTCACAGCTACAATAATGTAATTACTCAGGCCAATGATTTTTTTATTCCATTGAAGCTATTCAAATCTCAAATGCTTGTGGATTGAAGCTTTTAATAGGGGAGAGAGGTGAACAAATTATTAATATTAATGACCATTTATGTCTTTCAAATGATCTTTTGAAGTATGCATATAATTTGTGAACATTAACTTAGAAATCACCCTTTCGAGAATGAATTGTGTGATCATTATAATGAGTGTAAATCACTTCTAACAATCTTCCCTCTAGATAGAGTGTTACAGATGAAAGAATGAAATCACTAGAAATGAGGATGTACTGCCCTGAACCAGCCAACAAGATGCCTGGGTTCTTACTAAGTGACATGTTATCTAAATGCTTAGTTTGGCACCTTTCACTTTGTGCGAGCTCAATAACTTCTATGTGGATCTTAAATGGTTCTTATACATTAGAATTGTGTGACAGGGGCATAGAAAATGCTAAGTGGAGTAAATAATCACATCTGCATGGTGACTTCATGAAGTGTGCTATGTTTCTCTACCTGAAATTCTCTTGCCAAGGAAAGTGTCCCAATAGCTCAAGTTTCACTATGACTGACTCTGATTTGGCCGTTAGTGAAGCCCTAAATTTTAAAATTGATGAACATGTCTAAGTTCAGGCATATTCCTAAGAAGTAGGCTAGTAAGACACCAGTAGTGTATTGAGAATTAGTTTGCAGGTTCTTCTGTGACCTAGCAGTTTGTCATGTAAAGCAAAATAGAGTTGGGCAAGGGATGGGGAGGTTTCCTGAAGAGGAGAAGAGATAGGTTAGTTAAGTGAGACCGATTACGGTTCACTATTCCACCCTCTCTCCTTATTATCATCTAGCTGCCTGTCAGTCACTGCACTAGTCATAATGTTTGGGTTCCCAAGAAAGCGCTGAATTACAGTTTGCCCTTGAAGCTGTCAACATAAATACTTGAACCTGAGTTCAAGCTCTAGTTATCCCTACTAAACTACATCTGTCTTTTCCTCTTATCATCCCTGTTCATTTTCCTCCCTGAGCTTTTACCCATGTTAACTTTTCACAAAGATAATGGAAAGATTTACCCAAGGAAACTCTTGCAGGAACAGCTCTTGAGTCAATCCAAAATGAAGCCCATGAGAGCACTCCATCAACACAGCTGGTTTTGCAGTATGAAGAGGAAAGCATATCTCCTCAGCACAAAATTGATGAAAAGCCTGTTGTACCAACCTATAAGAAGAAGCCAAAATTTTCATCAGAACAGGTTTCCTTATGGAAAAGCCACAGACAATGAAATGAAAGCTTCTTAGACTCCGAGCTCTTTGGGGAAATGACACTTAACACACTGATTTGTAAGGACAGGACCTGGGTCTGCACTTGCTGAGAACTTGTGGAACTAACTGCAGTGCCCTTAGCTGTGTGACACAAACTTTCCCTTTAAGTTTCATACACACAGTTCAGGAATGAACTGTGCTTATATACTGTGAGCTGGCCTTTAGTGACTTCTCTCCAAAATATATTGTGCTTGTAGTATTCCCGCAAGTCTTTAGTACATCACCAATGACTGCATGAAAGAGGCAAAAAGCTATCTGTTATAACAAGCAGTCTAATGAAGTGTTTTATCTGCAGGAAAGGATTCACAGTTGATGCTAGGTCATGGGATCCTAAGTTGGGACCAGACAGCAAAGGATGCAAAGGGAAGGAATAGCCATATATGACATTTATTTTAAAGTCTCATGGGCAATATTAATTTATCGGTGATAAATATGCATAAAAAAGGTGACCCAATGATGATGTTTCTTTGCTTCTTACTGGAACACATGCACCTAATACTCATTACTTTGCTCAGATTCAAAAGCACTAACCATGGTCACAGCCACACACATATTTTGCTTAGGTTTTTCCCCCAATACCTGTAAGGAAGTATAGGCAATTTGGGGACCATCTCTATGTGCCTCTCCTCAATAACTACATACTGGATTCTATATATTATCTCACCTTGTTTTCCAATTTTCTTTCTCATACATTTCTAACTCATATTATCTTGATTTATTCCACAATCACTTTAATGCCAATTTTATTAGGTCTTTACTAAATTAAGACAAATGAAATGAATAAAAATGAAAATACACCTTTTATGAATTAGTGGCAAGGTTTTTCGGTAATAGTCACCTACTTTGAGACAAAATTATTCAAAACACGGGCACTGCTGGCTAAAAAGTATAAAAGCATAGGTATTGCTAAGTTACAGTGTTTTTACTAATCTCAGTGTAAATTTTGCAGAAACTGAGATGGCAAACCCATTACATGCATCAGGTAAATATTTAGGCATTTGGCTTAACGTGTCTACTTAGTATTCTTGGTAAACTTTGCTCCAAGTATTCCATTCTTAAGTAGACAGTTCAGTCACACCAACAAAGCTTCATTTAGCTTATTTTGCCAGACTAAGTGACCAGGTTCATTTCTTATTTATGCATTCAAAGGACAAGCAAAAAACCCACTTACCAATGTTGATATTAGGTGGCCAATGGTCAATTCCTACGATTTAGGAGGTGTCTGATATAGTGAATCCCTGTGAAGAACAAGCAGTGACTGGCTCTCCTATCTGTGTAAGCTGCTGTTAGCAAAATGCCCCTGAGCCTCATTCCATGTTTTGGTTAAATATCCTCTGTCTTTTCTTGGTGTGTGCACATAAACTTTTACCTATTACTACTTTAGTGATTCATTGGTTTTATGGTCGCTATCTCTGAACTACTGACAAAGCTAATATATATAAAGGGGACACTAATATGAGAAAAACACTTGTGTTTGGCTCTCAGGAAACCATGCTTAATAATCATGACTAATGTGAGGTAGAATTATCACTTCTTGTAAGCTAAAATAATTTTCTAAACCCTTAGCCTTCTGAAAAAATAAAAAATGGTTGAATGAATCCAGACATGATTATTAACTTGCTATTTAAATATGACTACCAAAGCTCTTTACTCTTGCACACTTAAAGTAAACTTAGTACCAATTTAAACCATTCTCATTAAAAATGTGCATATGGCAACCAATTAAAAGTATAGAAATGTTGAAATAAAATTGAAAGTCTCTCAAGTCTATACCCAGTTCTCAAAGATATTGTTAACCTTTATATATGTATTTTATATATATGTATATATGATGTACAATATATAATACATAAGGCTATTAAAAATTTTAATTAAAAAATAAAATTTTAATTAATTATGGCTAATACTATCTCATGCAACCCACACCATGTACATTTAAAATTAATTTTTATCCACTTTTCTTAAAAACCAAAAATCTTCATGCTTGAATGTAAAATTTTTTAGTTTATCTTAAAAAATCCCTCTGTGAAGTGATGTTTTTCAATACAAGTATTTTGTATGCCTTTAGACAGACTTTAAAATATGACTATCAGAAGATAAAAATCAAGAGCTGAGCCTGCCTGGCAGGGCTCAAAAAGTCTAACAAATAAAGAGTGTTGTCAGTGGAATGGCTTATCAGTGAAGCTATTATTGGAAGTGAAATTTAACTACTTCGTTTCAGGAAGATAGGTGGATGTTTATCAACGGATGAATATTAATGTATATACTTGTCGTTCAATATCTGAAGAAATGCCATTGCTATAATTAAGATATGTTCCATATTTTCTTGTAGGAAATAATAGTTTGGTATTTCTATGTTTGTTCTGTATCTTATTTTAATGTCATCAAACATTGCAAAGTCCTGTTCACAATCTGTCAAGTATGAAAGCTATTTCATCTTAACAATAATCAAGTTTAAAAAATGTAAAGTATACTTTAAGTGTAAATCACAATGCAATCATGATAAAAGTATATTGTAAAAGCTAATTATAAAACTATAATGTAATTTGCATAATTATAAAATATAATTAATTATATTTAATTATATTTTTAAAAATAAATTATACTCTAATAAGTATCATTGTTCATTACATGTATTCCTTTGTTTAAATATTAATTTAACTTATGATGAAGATCATTGAAAATCCTGGAAAAAGTATGTCTATAATTACTTAATGAAGACAAGGAAAAGGAGAAGGAACAGAAAACATATCAAAATAAACACATAATTTATTTCTAAGCAGAAGGATTATAAAGACCTTTTCTTTGAAGTTTTCAAAATCCTTTCTAAATTATCTACTATTCATTCATTTATTTGACAATTAACAATTGAGCATTTACTATGTGGCTAGGCTCTATCACTGATCAAGAATTAATTATTACTTATATAGCAAGAAAAAGCAATAAACATTGCCATTAACAGCATTATCTGCTAAGTCCCAAGCAATATAGATCAAGTAATAGAGAGAAATAGAGCATTTCTTCTGGATCAATTAAACAGCTGTTGGTCCTAGAAAATTCTTTAGATGTAATTTTTAAAAGTGCCTTGGATAAATGTTGCTAAACCAAAGTACTTCTGTCCTAAAAGAGTGAATAATATTGGCCCAATTTTGAAAGGCTTTTCTATTTGGGACAATAACATACATTATTTATGGACCCGGTAATTTAGTTTTACAGAGCATGTATCCTGTGCAGATGCATTCCAAACAAGAGTGAGTACCTGTACTCTTCCAGCCAGGCTCTCAACAGGCAGGTAAGGGTGTATTCAGGTAGTGGTATGTGCTGTGAAGATAATCAGAAAAGGGATGATGATGAAGGAGGCCTAACTTAGAGAGGACAATTAGGAAAGCACTCTTTGGAGGAGATGCTCTTTGAACAAATCCCTGAGTGAGATGACGGAGCTGTTCATAAAAAGTTCGGAGGGAAAGCATTCCAGGAAGTGGGAGGAAAGGGCCAAAGCAGAATGCCTGCACATGAACAACACAGATGTGGCCGAGGACCAGCAAGTAGGAGGCGGTGGGTCAGGGGAGTGGGTGAGGTCAGAGATAGATCGTAGGGTCTTGGAGATCATGGCAGAAGGCCTGAAAATTGCTGTCAGTGTGATGGGAAAACACTGGAATGTTTTGCACGGGAAAAATAATGTGACATTCATGCTTTTGAAAAAGCCTCTCTTTCTGATATAGCTGATATATTGAGAGCAGATTGCAGGGGCAAAGAGTGGAAACCTGGCATCTAGTTAAAGGCAGTTACTTGTAGAGAAGAGGAATGATGTGTTGGAAAGGTGGAGGTGTTTGCCTATAAGGGAAGGATGCTGTTATTGGTCAAATGGATCATCTTTTAGATTTAGGTCTCTTTATATGTTGTGATGCTTTGCATATAGTAGGTGCGCAATAAATGTTGATGAGTTGTCCATATAAAATACCTTACCTGTACTGCTGTAGAAAGTAAATGCATTGAATGCACTGAACTTCTCAATGAAGAACTGAGACAGGAAAATATGCTCATCAATATGGAGGGACTTGTTTCAATGTTTCCAGTATAGCATTAGAGCCTCCTAATTGTAGTCATCTAAGACAAGAAAATAACATTCCTTCACTAGAATAATCTTACAACCTCCATGAGGTCTAGAGCCATGTTGAATAGAGCTCTGTATTCCCACTTCCTGGTTCAAGGTCATGTATATATTTGGTGCCCAAAATGTTTGCCAATAAGCTGATTATAATCTTCAGAAAGAAAAAAATCTGGACCCTCCCTCATAGTACAAGGGATTAAAGCACAACACTGTGAGGCTATTTACAGTCATGGCCAGGCAGGTGACCCACATGGTGCAGCATGTGGGTCACCCAACCCATCCATTGCTCCCCTCAGCAGTGTATTTCAGTGGATCTGGCTGTTCTGCTCCACGCTAGGTCTCTGGTGAATCCTGTCATCCCCATACCTCTGGCCTGTACCCCAGATCTTTTATGCATAAATATAAAATCTTTCAAAGGTCTCCAAAGATTAGACTCTGACAATGCATAGCATGGAGGTCTTACTTATACCCTTGGGATAAGTTAAAGAACCTAGACAGCCACACACATTGAGAGCAACATATGTGCCCTTGGGGGAGCCACCACATCGTCACACATCCAGGCCTGAGCATGGGCGTGTAGTCACTGTTAGTTACATAGTTCTCTTGCATAAAATTCTAAAGTGAGGTGACTCATGAAAAATTTTCTTCCAAAATTAAATGGCTATATTAAAAATTTCTCAATAGATTTAGGAAGAACATCTATTTAGGAGACATCCAGCATTTAGACACATTCTGAAAAACAGTAGCTTTTAAGATGTCATATCTAAAACAGCTGATGTGTCAATGTGATTGACAGGGAGTTGAGTCAGATTAATGGCTTTGATGAAGGAATATAGATATCTAGAGTTAAGATTTTCTGGGGAACTGGGCCCTTCCTGGTGGCGCAATGGGTTAAAGCACCTCACTATGAAGCTCTCTGAAGCCACTGCAGCATGAGTTTGATCCCTGGCCAGGGAGGTGACCCACATGGCTCTACAGACCTCATCTGTCTCACCCACTGCTCCCCTCAGCAGTATACTTCATCAATCTGCCTGTTCTGCCCCCCACTCTGTCTCTTACTGCCCCTGCTTCTCTGGCTTGTACCCCAATTCTGTGTGCATAAATAAAAATAAATAAATCTTTAAATTTTTTTTTCTGGGGAACCCTAGTATAAGGAATGGGAGCTTGTGATTCATACCAGAACATGAATTCCTCACCTTTCCAAATTTGAAATCTCTGTCAATCTATGTTAATACCGTTGGCAAGAATATACCTTTTTAGGAAACTGTTCCTTTATAACCTTTGTGAAAACTGCAGATTAATTATCAAAACAATTTTTCCCCTGAATCTTCTCATTTGACAGACATTCTGCCATCAACCATAGGGCAAAACAAAACAAAAACAATGATATTGGACAAATACATTTAACTTAAACTTGTGTTTGGTGCTTGTTAAGCATATATTTATTTATTTACAAGCATGTAAGTGATGATATGTTGTGAATCAGAGAACAAGACTTATAGCTCTCCAGTTCCAGGGAATCATTTTGAGTATCCAGAGGAAACCTGCTGAAATCCATAAAGCACATGGCTGAAACAGTGATCCTATAAATAGACAACGAAGCTGCAACTCACTTCACCATGTGGTCAGACAGACTTGCACCACAGCTACTTTCTGAGTGTTTACTGTCTTGTGTGCCTTTCAAGATTCATGCAAAACAGGTATTTGATCTGAATAACATAGAAGGAAGCAAGTCTGGAAAGCAGGGTAATTTGCTTAAGACTTCGGGTGAATGAGAAAATTCCTGTTCTAGTAATTGCTTCTGATCACCACTTCCTGGTCAGTGACCTCTGTGTTTCCTGGAGCTGCTATTGTCAGAAAAACACACTTCAAGGTGAGAAGAATTTTAAACAGACTGAAGTATTTTCTGCTTTCTGGAAGATCCAAACTTAAATAATTTCTAGTAATAAAAGACTGAGATGGTGGTAATAAAAACTCATGGGTAAAGGTTTCCCTCACTAAGCTCGTTTACCTGAGGAAATTCTCTTTCTAAGACTGATGGAAAAGCCCAAAGCATTTTCAGTTACAAGATTTATGAGCACAATACATAATTCAGGTGCTATTAAGTCAAAAGACTTGCATACTGATGAGGATTGTTTTTCACATTTTATATCCTCCTGATTTTCCTGGCTTCAGGCAGTGGCACAAAGGACTATGGATCCTGTCTCAAAGTAAAACTTTTGGTATATACAATAGCAGATCAGAGAATCCTAAAAAGGCCTTTAGCAAGTCTGCAAAAAACAAAAGCAACAGCTTCTCCTACCCACTGTGCCCCCACTAATCAGAGAAGTCGAATCCTTTTTTCTTTCAAGGGTTGAAGTCTAGTCTTGCAGCAGGAGGGCAGTCAGAGAGGTGTCTGGCTGATTCTGTGTCACAAACATAGTCATTTTGGCATATTGCTAGTACGTTAGGACTGGAAGGACCTCTGAAGTCTTCAGGTTTACCTCTTGCTCGCCCACCTGAATAAACTAACGACCAAAAAATTTAGGCTGGTAGTGTTAAAAGTTATGCCTGACACCATTTAAAGAAGAATGAGGAGAAACATCCTTGGATTTTTAGTAGGGAAGAGCAATTGGACTCAACTCCAAATACAAGAAGAAATGAGAATTTATAGCCAAAGAGGAGGAAGAAGGGGATTAAGGTTGGAAAATTACTCAGAGGAAATACCAGTTTCCAGGGATTCTGAAGCTAACAGGATTCCCGCTGAAAGCCGGCCAGGGCGATCAGGATGAGGAGCCTGATCAGGAATAGAGGGTGAACAGACACTGAGGCAATTCCAGCTAAATGGATTAGCGGAGATAAACATGGAAGCTCAAAATTGAGACATAGATGACAAACACGTTCAGAGGAGCCTGAGTGGAGTTTGCTTAAGTAGAGAATTTTTGTCAGTAGATCAAATCAGAACCAGGTGACCTGGCTTTGAGCTAGGACTAGCTTTCTGTCAGCTGAAAAAACTGTCCAAAACCAATTTGATTCTGCCTGTGTTCAGGAGTCACCAAGAACCCCTCTAGTTCAATGATTCCCTTAAGGGACTCACCAAATTCACTAAACCTCATCCTTTCCTGCTTACAACTGGGATACACGTTATCAATTCAAATCCCTGAGCCATACTGAATCAGAATGTCTAGGAACCAGTTTCTGAGGGATGTGCCTTTTTAACAAATCCACAAGTGATTTTCTATTACCCAGAATTTGAGAACCACTGTGTTATGGCTCAGTTTCTCAAGCTAAACATTTTCTCTTTCCCAGGACCACTGACAACTCTAAAAATTCTGTGCCCAGGTTTTTATGGAGCCATGGATTATTCAACTTGGGGGCTCTTCTTGAACAAAACCAATGTAATTTCATATCCATAAATTTATGAATGAAATCAACTGTCAAATTGAATATTTATTGGAAATGAGAAAAGAAATCAAAATGAATTACTATACCAATGCTGTATGAACATTATGTTAGCAGGAAACAAAAAAGGATTGTCAATACAATAATATGAGTTTTGGTTGGCTCTCACGAGCTACATTCAACATTTTGTTTGTTCAAATAGAAACACTCCTAGCTTCACAACGGGGTTACCTTTCACAATTATTTACCTCTTACTATAATTTATTTCCCAAAGGTACTCACTTTTTAAAAAAAAAAATTATTTATTTATAGAACTGCGGTACAGGCCAGAGGTGCAGGGGCAGTAAAAGGATTCTCCAGAGACAGAATGGGGAGCAGAACAGGCAAATCAAAAAAGTACACTGCTGAGGGGAGCAGCTGAGCAAGACAGGAGAGGTCTGTCGCACCATGTGGGTCACCTCCCCAGCCAGGGAGCGAACTCGCACTGAAGCAGCTGCAGCCAGCTTGCACCTTAACCTGCTGCACCACCATTAAGGTTTTCTTTTTTGAAAGAAGATTTATTTATTTATGCATAGAAGGACTAGGGTACAGGTCAGAGGTGTGAGGAGTGAGAAGAGTCACCAGAGACAGAGTGGGGAGCAGAACAGGCAGATCAAATGAAATACACTGCTGAAGGGCACGGTGGGGGTTCAGGAGAGGTGTGCCTCGCCATGAGGGGATCCCACAGTTTTATAAGTATATGCTAGATGCACAGAGCAGTTTCTCCATAATCCCCGCAGACGATCAAAGAGTCCTAGAACCCTCAGTGTCTTTTTCCAACTTTCAATAATCTTTCTACACTGTTTCTAGTGAGGCAACCAGGTGCAGGGCAGTCAGGGAAGCAGGGCCAGGAGGCAGGAGGCCTCTGGCGCCTGTGGAATCTTCACTCTTTTCTGGGTTCTTAAGCTTTCTCTAGAGCTCTCTTCGCATGTCTCTCTTGCACCCCACCAATGTCCTCTGCCGCCAAGCTCTGTATGCCCAGTCTCTCGTCTCAGGGGCGCCCACTCACGCCGCCCACATCACACTCCAGGGGCCACCACCAAGCAGCGTGCAAGCCCACAGGTGTCGATCATAGATGTTAATGGCGGGAGGGCGGAAAAGCCCGCTAACCTCCATTTGCCCTACAGCATAGATCTCATGAGTCAGGGAAATGTGGGAGTCTTGTTTCTCCTGCTATAAATCCAGCCTCCTTTACCTGGGCAGAGCTTGGCAGGCTAAAGGAACACAGATAACAGTACAGGGACACAGGGACACAGTCAGAAATGATGCTTCCCAGATCATGGGTAAATCACGGTCTGCATTTGTGATGAAGCAAACACCCCTAAAAATGAGGTTGATTAGAATATACTGAAGTCAGAACAGCAGCAACAGAGAATGGCTGAGCATTTATTTGTAGTTGGATCTTGCAGCTCAGGCTCGTAGGCTGAGAAAACCTGAATGACACCACCAGAAAATCAAAACCAGACTGAGATTGACACATTTCTTTGTCATACTTCACAGAAGATTCCACAAGCCCTGATTAAGGGGGATATTGATGTTAAAATCTTTGTAGTACTGTGTGAAATTTAATGCATATATGTTAAAAATGGACATGTTTATATATAAAGCCATCATACGCTGTCTTTCGAATTCTCACCTAAATTTATTTTGCCCCTGTGTACTCTTGAAAAAACAAAAACAAAAACAAAAACCTTTAACTTTTGCTGAAAAAAATAGAAATTTCTTGTAGGAATCCTGTGTAGCTGTTTTAGTCAAGATTCTAGGATTTAGAAGGGTCAGGCCAGGAAAGTTTCCCTACTGAGGCTAATTAATGTCTGTATGTACTACATAAGGCAGATATGTAGACATAATTTAATAATGGAATAGGGGTGTTATGTATCTGACATGTATACATACCTTTAACAGAAATCATATTATTGTACATTATCTCATGTTATTGTTGCAGCTATTTGTTAGCTGGGGAGAAGTGATGTTAGCTCCATTTGACATGTAAGAGGAATCACACCCAGCGAGGTTAGAGAACTTCCCAGAAATCTAAAGTTAGTTATACAGCCCTATGGAATGGGTTGAAACCTAAAGCTAGTTAATACAGCACATCCATCAGGCTCCCAGAATAGTCCTCTTATTTGACAAGCAGAGACTATACGAGCAATTTTTTTTTTTTTTACAACTTTTTAAACTTTTGTCTTGACTTAGTAGCAAGTATCTAGACATGATTTCACTTTAAGGAAACAAAGAAATGATCATTTGTAAGACTACAACCAAAATAAAAATCGCTTAGTTATGGGAGATGTAAAGGGTAGGGAAAACATAAATAAAGAAAATGAGCTGCAATTTATAACCCAAGTTAAACAAAAGCTCCCCTAAATTTATATCCTCCTGTTTCCACATAATGAGTCAATTAATCTTCTAATGCTTTACAAAAGTAAGAAACACTGCAGTAGCAGCTGGTTTTAATGTTAAAGCTAATTAGGAAAACACATTAAGGCAACAGAGTGCTGAAGTTACATTTAGCTCGAGAGGAAAGAAGTATGTGTGCGTGTTTGTGTTTTGGACAAGTGGAAAGAAAGAGAGGGCAAGTGAAAAGCTGGTCTTCATGATGCTACAGTCTGATTTCCCCCAGAAAGGCAGTCTTGAGAAAACTGAGAAATGGGTCACTGGCATAAGAAGCTGTTCTGAGCAAGACAAGAGGAGGTTAAGGACTCTACTTCCCAGAGCTACCAGATTGACACTCTGACTCAATTTATAGATTTTTTCTGCCTGAGTGGAGTGAATACCATTCAGCCCCAGTTCATGATTGTCAGAAAAATTACTTAATCTCGGGATGATTGGTCATTTTTCACTAAGTAGAACTTTGCAACAGCATTTTAAATAAACCCACAGAACAGCCTCAGGGAAAAAAACTTTTAAACTAAAAACGATTCTCACTAAAATAATTCTTACCATGTCTCTAACAGATCAAGAGAAGTAGACTGGTGAAGTCAATTTTGTGTTCTGTTGGGGGTGGGATGATATTGGGGAGGCATGAATGTTTTAGGTAACAGTCATGGCTTGGCTCAGTAATCTACAGCAATGTTTCTCTAAATGTACAGTGTATTCAAATCACCTGGGGATCTTGTCCAAAAGCAGGTTTTGATTCAGGAAGCCCGGGGTGGGGCCTGAGCTTCTGTATGGATAACTAATTCCCAGCTGATTCTGCCGGTGGCCCTTGGACCACTTTGAGCCACAAAGTCTTCCTAGACTGTCCAAATTCAAGGACAGCCATTTTTCTCTCTCTGACTTCCAACAGTCTAAAATAGTCCCATAAAACAACTTTCCTCTAGAATAGGAATTCATTTAATTGGGAACCTAACCTGACAGGAATTAGGGCAGCTTTTTCAATTGGTATTGAAAGAATACATCATTTTGAGCTTATAATTGCTGCGCTGAGATGTCAGCTCCAAGCCATTTCCGTGTGACGGGCGCCCCCTTGTGGCTCAAAAGACCCATAGCCGGACAAGTTTATCTTCCCAAGATTTTCTCCGACTAAATGAATGTAACGGGAAAAAAATTAGATATTTTATAGAATCATAGAGATAAAGATATAACCATGTGATAGTTGTAAAGTGTGTCACCAAAACCTTGGAGAAATTTGGGAAGAAACTGTCTACTGGGATTGGTAGTTAAGAGCACTGCAATCTTTAGAATTTTGGTAAGGATGACATCTAAAAAATTGTGCCTGGCTCCATATTTCAATCAATTTTAATTGCCAAAAGTGGTAAAAAGAAAAAAAAACCTTAGCAGTAATGGTTCATAAGAAACACAACTTTTGGCGTATTCCTTCCATGAAGGCTGGACACTCTAGCTTATAAGAATATTCCACATATAACTCAACCACAGGCTTTAGCCAAAACAATAAATGTCATATAACTCAACCACAGGCTTTAGCCAAAACAATAAATTGCTGTATAGGCAGAATAAATAGGCCATTTTCTATTGATTGGAAATACAGAATTTTAACAGTGAATATAAAAGAAAAATGAGTATATGAAATCAATTTAAAATGCATAAATTATTAATTTTTCTCTTTCAAGAGAAGATCATTGTAAAACATTTTTTTAAATTGATGTCATGGTTTCATTTGCTTCAAATTTTCCTAAATTCACATTTTCAAAACTCAGTTTTGACTGTGCAATGAATGGATTGTGATATATGAGTTTTATAAAGAAAATATTCACCTCCAAATCCAGACCTTGTTGTAAACTCATGGCCCTCTCTGAAGCAGGTGTTCGTATTTCAGGAGATGCACTTCTGTACTATATTGCTTCCTCTTTGTAGCTTCCTGTTGGCTGTTCCAAAAGTGGGGTGTAAGGGGATGCTTTTCAGAAACATATTCTTCTGGATATTTTGCTTTAGGTTAGCTTTCGATGTTCAACATGGTATTCATGAAATATGCATATGAAAGTTCATTTGTTTTATGTATCTAAAAGCTTGTTTTATCAATTCATGTAACATATAACTAAAGATTGGTCATCATTTAGCTTTTATTATATAAGGGTAGGCCAATTAATGTAAATTTTGGAGCACCTTAAATGATAAATAGAATTTCGACATGATGTACTGACTGTTTTTCAGAATATAGTTTTTAGAACAGGAAAACTTGGTTACTACCAGCTGGGTGGACAATACCAAAATGGATTCGAACCCATACAACTAAATCAGAATCCCAGAAAATATGGTCTAAGAATCTGCATTAAACATGCTGCCTATAGGATTCTTGGAGTCACTGAAATAAAACTACTTCTGCACTAAGCCAGTAAGAAAGGAAAAATTTTGCAAAATTGTAAACTGTTGAAAATAACAAAGTTTGACAAAGACAAGATCAGTGGAAAGAATATGTGCAGGTTGAGCTGAGAGGTAGAATCCTGATAATACCTTGTAGAATTTGCTGGACGGCAATGGGAATGCAGAAGCATCCAAAGGAAAAGTGGATGGACTTTGAGAACTGACTGACCTGATGTGACGCAGGTAAAGAATTTTAAGTAAACTTCTCTGAGACAAAGGCAAAGTGGTGGGTGGCCTCTGCCAGACCTGACATGGCAGTGAGCCCTGTTACTCCCTGGGAACTTGGCAAGTTGCTGACTCATCTCCCTAACTCACTTTGGTCTCCCTAACTACTTCTGGAGATAATTTAAATGTGGAAACAGAATGTCTGTAAAAGCACAGCTCCTCTTTATGGGCCATGCAGTAGGTGCTATTGTGGCCTCTGCTCAGCATTTCCTTTCAGCAAAATATTTCATTCATTTTCTCCGGTAGGAGCAGCAGCAGCAGTAACACAAACCATGGGTGGAGGAGAGGATGTGGGGAGGGATTGATTTCTAGTTACTCTACTTCCTGATATACTTTTGCATTAGTAAGTGTTTTCTCCCAGAAACAGATGTAAATTTTAACATGAGGTTTATTGCTGCTTTATTTACAATTGGAAAGACATGGAACCAACCCAAATGTCCAAAATGACTGGATTAAAAAGATGTGGTACATATACACAATGGAATATTACTCAGCAACCAAAAAAAATAAACACATGCCTTTTGCAGCAACATGGATGGAGCTGGAAGGGATTGTGCTTAGTGGAATAAGCTAGAAGGAAAAGGAAACATACCGGATGGTTTCACTCAGAGCAGGAGTATAAAGGACCAGGGGAGAAAATAATAATAACAATGAACAGCTGTCTACCAGAGACATTTTATGGGGGTGGAGTGGGAATGGGATCAAAGACGGTGGGGGGAGGGAAGTGCACTGGACTATGGTGATGGCACACGGGTGATTTGGTGATGGGAAGCCCACGGGGATTATAACTGATATGGCAAAAGGCACAAAACAATGTAAAAATAAACTACTATATTATTTTAAAAATTTAACATGAGACTTGTGGATGTAATTTCTTAACTCAGTAAAGTGACTTTGAGGGTGTGACCTTCATACCCTGAAGCATCTGATAGAAGATGCTTCCAGGATTAGACGTACTTGACATCACCCAGAATGGCCTTTGAACAGATCAGTTTCTAGGTGAATCACTCAGAGATTTATGTGTTTATTTTTGTCTTTGATGGAAATGGGGAAGTTGAAGGCATACATCTGTTTTGGGTAGGAAACAATGAGTTTGATGTTAAGTGTGTTATGCCACTATATCCTGTGAATAATTGAACACATGGAACTCTTTCTTTCAAGGCTCTAGAACTAACTAGAAAACCTCTTTCAAGGAGCTATTGAAAAAGTAATAGCAGTTCATTTTTATTAAATGCTTACTATGTTCAAGGCCCCGTGCCAGATGTTTTGTAAATAGCATCTTCTTTGGCATGCATCTGAATCTCCTAAATTTTGGGCCCCATGCCCAGAGTTTCTGACTCAATATGTTTGGAATATGAGCATTTCCATTTATAACAATTTCTGAGGAGAACCGCTCATTTGGAAAATAGTAGACACTTGATGAAAGTTAGCTGTTTTATTTTAAGAAAAATAGGAATGCAACTTTGAGTAAAAACTCATAAAAATTTGCAAGCTTATTTGGTAAATGTCACATCATTAATGTACCTTTTCAGAAGCATACCTCTCCATGAGATGGAAAAGTATAAATATTAATCAAGAATCTCAAGAACACTGAAAACAGAGCCTCAGTGAAAGGTGCTGATGGCAGTACTTCAAAGCACACACACCTGTTCTTACCTGAGGGCCCTTCTGTTGCACAGTGTGATGTTACATAGTTACTTAGTTTTCAGTTAATTTATATCTCATCTCATAATTTATATCCTCCCCAAATTATGTGCTTTATAGACCCTCTTAAAAAATTTTAAAATCAAAGTACTGCCTCACACATATTTATGTAGACAGTTACAAGCTTTCAATATAAATTTTTAAATTAACTAAATATTGATAACTTAAAATAAAATTTAGATTCCTTTTCCAGATGTCCCTGATTAATCTATATAGCAACAATATACATTTGAAGATATATGAGTATACTCCTCTTGAAAAATCAGAAAATTTGTATCATTCCTTGTTTTCTTTGAAATATATTTTCATTTCCTCTTAGAACTTTATCACCCCATCACACTTCTTTGTAAGAATATACATATATGTAAAAATTAGCTATTTTAGTTTCTATATGACTATTATACGTGACTATTATAAAGACAGCAAAACATATGATTCTTGATAAATGTTATTAAAATTATGAATAAATTCATATTTGAAAGTGTATTTTCTTAGTGAAGTAATGGTACATTTCCCCCACTTACTTCATGTATAGGCGAATTCATTGCTAGGAAAAATCTAGATTTATGCTAAATTACATTCTTGTTTTTTAATTTTATAAATGAAAATATTGAAAAACCGGTCATATTTATATAAATATACAGAATTTGAAGAAAGACATTTCAGCACAGAAACTTAATAGTTTAAATTCCTTCCTATTTATTTTCCAAAATTCATTTTATTATCTATCATCACCATTTACTTCTAAGAATTTGTAACCTTCCAATTTAATTAGTTTCTTCATTCAATTTTGTGGAAAGTAATAAAATAGGAAGTCACCTCATTCAGGAAAGAATGCATCATTTACATTAAAGTTGGCTACTATCTCAACAATATTTGTAGTAGACTCTGTATGCATGAAGAATTATACTGGGAAACATACATAATAAGAATGAAGTGATGCAAGCAAGTTTTTTGTGAATCAATTTTAGGAAAAAGGTCAAAAGCAATCAAGGTCCAGAAATAGTTTAGGTGAAACATGTTCCTCCCACAGTTTGTGTGTGCCCTGAGTAGCACATTGTACTCCAGAAACATAGACCCCGGCTTTAAAATAGAATAAGACACACACACACACACACACACACACACACACACAAATAAAATAGAGAATGAAACAGAAAACACAAAGGTGAGAGAAGCAAAGATGCTTAAATAAGGGGATTCATTTAAAACAGAGCATTATATTTAGTTCAGAACTTTTTGATTATATCCATATATGTATCATTTTAAATCACATTGAACTATACAACTAAAGCATATACAGTGTTATAAATCAGTATTACCTCAAAAGCAAAGTTTGAGAAAAAAAAAGATAAGAGCTAAAATCTTCCAGCTTAACACACACAATCGTCCCTGTGTCTTCCGCCCACCCCGTTTTCCAGAGAAACTTTTTCCTTCCTGAGTGAAACAAGGCAATGTATTTCTGTGTTCTCCAGCTTCTCAATATTAGAAACTGTATTTTGTTACCAGGAATGTGAATCTGGAGGGAAGGGAAGGCTAGGTAGTGAATGGTCCTGAGGGGACAAAGTAGATTTTTGAAGAGGACATATTAGGCAAGGAATTAAAAAGTAATTGAACTGGTTGAGGAAAAGCACCTACACCCAACTCACTGTGATTCATTGGAGTTTAATAAGTAGAATGACAAAAACTCATTTTCGTTGAGTCATAAAAACTCAGCTGGCTGCTTTATAAGCTTGCCTTCCCAGAAGTGTCTATATTTGATTAGTTTACTGGAATCAGACCTTGACAGTTTGAGCTGACTGAATAGAATATATACCCAAAGGAGGACATAATTATCAAGCAAATGAAAAGAAATTATCTAGAGTTAATAACAAGATAGCAATTAAAATAACTGCCATTTTATACCTTTTTCCTAGTTTTTGTTTTTTGTAACTACCATTTTACGTATTCAATGAGGAAACAAAAGCTCTTAATCCCCAATGCTGTTAAGGATATGCAATGGAAACATTTATACTTTGCTACAAATATCTTTAAAAAGTATTTGGAAATCAATTTTAAGAGCTTTGAAGATAACTTATATGCTTTGATTCAATAATTCAACTCCAAAAATAGTATAATTTTTATTGTAAAGGGAGAATTAAATGCACAACAATATTTATAGCTATTATTTATAATAGTACAGAGTTTGAAAATAAATGTTCAATAATAAACTAGATAATTCTGGTCTTTAAATTAATAATATGGAGTGATTAAAAATACCACTGTGATGTCTACGAAACAACATGCAAGATGTTTAACTAAAGACAAAATAGGGGCCTCCCTGGTGGTGCAGGGGTTATGTCTCAGAGATATCAAGCTATTGCCAGCCACGGAAGCACCAATTTGATCCCAGCTAGGGAACTTATCCACATGGCACAGCAGACCTCTCCTTTCTGGCCCCCAGCTTACCTCAGCAGTGTTATTTCAGTCCATCTGCCTGTTCTGCTCCCCACTCTGTCTCTGGTGAATCTTCTCACCCCCCTATACCTCTGCCTACACCCCAGATTTAGTTGCATGAATAAATAAAAATAAAACTTTTTTAAAAAGAAAAGACAGAATAGTTTCTGTTCTATAATTTTAAGCGTGAAGAAATCTTGTAGGCATTTATAGGATTAGACTAAACTTGGAAAAGGGAAAGCATAATTAAGAGTCTCAGTACAGTTTTCCACGTAAATATCCATGACTGGACTTGCGTAATACATGCTTTATAAATTATCTAAACTAAATATCTTTGCCATCTAGAACTTATTCCAAATAAGGCTCCACGCAGTCTCCAACTTTATCGTTCTGATCCCCTTGTCATTCAGAAGCATACCCAGCTGCTAATATGGACTATCCCCAGCCCCTTGAGTTTCACTAGGAACCAGTGGGCATTGACTAGAGCCCAGTCTCCCATCAAACAAAACATAGGCAAAATTTTAAAATTATAGACTTGGGTTTCCTCAGGGAAAAAAAAAAAGGAAATAAAAAAATTCTATTAGGCTGCATAATGAAAATCCAAGGAACACTGTAGAGTGAGGCAAAGTCAGTACAGAGAGATGAGCCACCTCTCAACGGGAGCTCAGTGATAGGTCTGTTTCCTCCCTGTAAAATGAGGAAATTGGACCAGACTTGGAACTCATCTCTACAGTCATTATTTTGTTTCACTATTTTAAACATTTAGTTGGTATGTATTAATCTTAGAATTTAATTTAAAAGTCGTTAGTAATGCTTTAGTGTATTATACTGGCTTACAACGTGGGCTATGGCTTAGAAATACAGGAAGCATCTCTTCAGATGTGGGCTACCCCACTGATGCGAAAGAAAAGGCTGGAATTGGCCAGCACAGTGACCACGCCCTTGTCTCACTCACAGTAGCAATTGAATTGCCATCCCTAGACCCTCTCAACTTTTACATTACGTTCAGGATGTGCTGGTAAATGTTTAATGAGTGGTTTTCCAGGGAAAAAATAAGCCCTACATGTAAGGCTTACTGATTTCCATGATGTAAATACCCTCACGAAGGCTGATTATAAGCTACGGACGCGACAGAGATGTGAGGAGCCCAGTTCTGCTTGGTAAGTGAGCATATAAGGCAGCGTGACATAACATCATATGATGCCACGCCATACCATACTATACAAAATTACAACATGATGTGACATAACTAGAATGTAATATGGCATAATTTAATGTTGTATTGTATAGTGTAGTATTTTGATGACAAAGATACATTAGCTAAGTAACCTCAGAACAAAGATACTAATAAAATAATAAAATAATTAAGAAACTGTTTTAGGTCTTTTTTGACTTGTTTTAAGAATAATTAATTTCAGTGTACGTTTGAATTTTTAATAAAGTTTATTTTTAACAGTCAGCTCCTTGATTTCCTAGAAATTTAACCATTGGTCAATTGGTTCTTTATTTTTTTTTTAAAGATTTATTTATTTATGCATACAGAGCTGGGGTACAGGCCAGGTGTGCGGGAGTGGTGAGAGGCTTCACCCAAGACTGAGTGGGGAGTAAAACAGGCAGATCACGAAGTACACTGCTGAGGGGAGCAGCAGGCGGGTCAGGAGAGGTCTGCTGCGCCATGTGGGTCAGCTCCCTGGTAAAGCCATCTGGTGATAGTGCCGAGACTTAACCTCTAGGCCACCAGGGAGGCCCTAACAGTTGGTTCCTATAAGGTGATTTTTTGCAGACTCCTGTTCTCTGCTGATTATCCTTAAAGCCAAGACAGAGTGTTATTTTCCTAACTCCCTTAACCACCAACCATGTACTTGGCATATAAAGGACACCCGATATAATTACGGAAAGACTGAATAAACATTCAGTGATTCTTTATTCCTAAACCTTTTTGCACCCTGAGAAGACAAATTTCTTCTCTAGGCAAAACAGGGGCATTTTCTCACCTACCATAACAGTACTTTATTCACCAAATCTGTCTCCCCCTCATTTTATTAGTAAGAAGTAAAGGATTTCTTTAGATAAATGATTAAATAGTACTCTGATAATAAAGGAATTTGGGGGTTAAAAGTAAGATTATATTGAGTGAAAATAGTTAACAGCAGAGCATGAGAAGACCCGATTGTATGAAAGCTGGCTCAAAATAATGTGCACAAAGGTGAGATAATGTATAGAAATTTTCTTCATAATTTTTATTTTAAAATCATGCGTTTCTTCCATAAGTTTTTTTCCTTTAGTTATCTTGCATAATGAACGAGTCAATTACTAATTCATCCATTCATTTTGTATTTAGTTAGTGAGAGGTTGGGTGGGACAAAAAACTTTGCAGTATTTATTCACTTAACAATTCTATTCAGTAATTTCTGCCTTTTTCTTAGAATCTATGTGAGAGTGCCAAGTGACAGCTCAGAAATTGGCAGGCTGGATTACTCTGTTCACAGGAAAATGCTTGGCTTTCATTTAAGTGGCTACTTCTAAGCCAGGACTGACGGTTCACTCAGCCCCTAGTGCCCTAGAGGATTTTTCCTTGAAGAAGAAAAGAACCAGATATAAATTTTAATGAATCATATTCTAGTTTATCACTGAAAATCACCCCTCACTTAGGATACAGAGAGGTCAAAATAAACAAGCTTTACCCCATGCAGCAGAAACCTCAGTACTCTCTTTTAAACAATAGCTAAAACTAAGACATATAGCATAAGAAAAAATATCCCACCCCACCTCAGAGAACACCTCTTCTATCATCCCTTTTATTATAAAAAAAAAAAAAAGACACATATGGTAGATTTTTCTGAAGCAACTCTGCCACTGAGGTGGCCAGCGTGAATGAAAAGCACCAGAGCACCAGAGACAATTTCCATTCTCTTCTAGACGCACACAAAATGGACTGGAGAAATAGCCTCATGCTGAGTGGGAAGTGGTATTTCAAGCATTCTTTACCTGTTTTAAGTTTTGGTAAAATGTACTACACAGGGGCCCTCCCTGCAGGCACAGTGGTTTGGGACGCAGCACTGCAAGCTGGCCGCAGCGGCTTCAGTTGGAGTTCAATCCCGAGCCCTGGAACTGATCCACATGGGGGGGCACCAGACCTCTCCTGTCTCGCCCACAGCTCCCCTCAGCAATGTACTTCATTGATCTACCTGTTCTGCTCCCCACTCTGTCCTGGTGAATCTTCTCACTGTCCCTGCCCCTCTGGCCTGTACCCCAGTTCTGTATGCACAAATAAAATATTTTTTAAAAATACTACATAGATATTATAGCAACCTGAATAAAATTTTGTATGAATCTGGTAGCATAATCCACATTCCCCAAATATTACCTTGAAGAAGTTTCAGAAAGTCTACAAACTGGACTAGACTTCACACCTCCTCAGATCTGGAAGTAGAAACAGAAGCAGGGAAGGCAAATATGGGAGGAGGTCCTTTCTTGTGCACACTCTCTCAGAAATATTTACTTGATAAAAACTTTGTTTTGGGGCCCTCCCTGGTGGCGCAGCAGGTTAAAGCACAGCACTGAGAATCTAAAGCCGCTTCCGCATGAGTTCGATTCCCACCTGCCCCGGAGGTGACCACATGGCGTGGCAGACCTCTCCTGACCCGCCCGCTGCTCCCCTCAGCAGTGTACTTCGTAGATCTGCCTGTTCTGCTCCCCACTCTGTCTCTGGTGAAGCCTCTCACCACCCTTGAGCCTCTGGCCTGTACCCCAGTTCTGTATGCACAAATAAATAAATCTTTAAAAAAAAAAAAAACTTTGTTTTAACATTAGATGATTTTGATCCCACACATGCAGTAAATAAATCTTTGGAGATCACAGATTACCCAGGGTATTTCTATTAAACCCTTTCTATTAGAAGGAAATGACACAAATATACTAAGACACCCCACATACTCCTTCCCCACCCCATCCCCAGCTTCCCTCCAGGCAAGTTTGCTTCTTGAGCAGAGCAGGAATCAGGAATCTAGTAACTTCTTTCTCCTCAATTTTGTTTTTGTTCATTAAATCTAAGGCTTCAAAAGGATTTATCAATTTTAATGTTTTCTTTACTAATCTTATTATAACTGTTTCATAAATATTCAACATGGGAGAGCAATCTGAATTCAACATCTGTCACCAATTGCTAGCAAAAGTTGCCTGGAAAGGGGTGATCTTCACCTCCATTTCTCAATTTCTCCCATGTGGACTTTAGAAAATCTTGTGTCTTATGAAAAGGAAAGCCGTTCCCACAGTAGTGTATTATTTCTTTTTATGACTGGGTAATAGGACAAGCAACATTCTGGTTTACCCCAGACTGACAGAATTCCTAGAACTTTTAGAACTAAAACCATTAAATCCCTGGTAAACTGGTCACTGAAGGACTAGCTGTGGCCCCTCACCAGCGGGCTCAAAGATGTCTAGTACACACAAGATGATAATATTAATGTGCTGACGATCGAGAGGACATTACAAAGGTAGGTAACAATATTTGCAAGACAGCATATACCTTGCATGACTTCACGGTTATAATCCATGAACTACCTCACACATTCATATTTCAGATATTCATAATTTAGTTATCAGTGTGTGAAAATATAATCTGTGGCATTAGAAGTTGGGACTTAAACTAATTTCACTCAAAAAAATATGAAGGAACATTAATCAAATGTTAGCAGTAGTAGGAAATGAATTATTATTAAAGAAACACATTCCTTAAAAGAAAATCCCCACAAAGCCTTTTAAGTACCCAAGTGCCAAGATTTTGCTGTTTCTGATGCCACCCAGAGGTGATTAAGCAAGCGAATATTATTTCTATAATCGAAAAGAAAGTGAGGTTTCTATGGGTCCTCCCTGGTGGTGCAGAGGGTTAAAGCATAGCACTAAGAAGCTTAGGCCACTTCTGCATGAGTTCGATCTCCGCCTGCCCCGGAGGTGACCACATGGCGCGGCAGACCTCTCCTAACCTCTCCTAACCCGCCTGCTGCTCCCCTCAGCAGTGTACTTCGTAGATCTGCCTCTTCTGCTCCCCACTCTGTCTCTGGTGAATCCTCTCACCACCCCTGCACCTCTGGCCTGTACCCCAGTTCTGTTTGCATAAATAAATAAATAAACCTTAAAAAAAAATAGAATGCCATAAAATGTGTCAAGGAAAGAAGAGACTGTTTTCAATGCAGTCTTTGAGCAGAAAAATAGATTCGGGTCACTTACAGGCAAACATCTGTCTGGATCATCAGCAATTTAAGGCAAACAAAGCAGCTTTTTCCATTTTTGATCTTTGCATCCTTCAGTCCCTGTTCCAGGGAAGGGGCTTGTGGGATGCTTGATCCTCTACTCAATAAATTCAGCTGCAGTCCTAGGCAGACAAAGAAATGAGGTTAGGCATTCAATCCCCTTAATCCAACACAAATCACTTGAATATATTTAATGACTCAGCAAAATAATATGTTAAAGAAAGCAGAGGTGACTAATTTAAGTTTAGTTACATATTTCAAAATCTTTTCTTTTATCTTGCGGTTTCTTTTTAACCTAGAAAGGAATCTTCCCCTCCCTAAAGGCATTCAAGTTGTCTTAGTCCAAACCAAAATTTTAATTATCATTTGTGTCAAATAATCATATTTTAAGATGATGGTATATTCCATTGAAGTCAAAAGTGGTTTAATATACAATGTGTTTAAGATCATATAACCCCTCTCTTCAAAATGACTAACTGGCCTTGCATTTCCTTTAGCTTAACAAGTCTGTCTATGGCTAAGAAAGCCCTAACCATCTGCAAGTCCTTCTTACTTCTTCAGTTTCTACTATTCCCCGCCCCTGCCTCCTGCCAGCTAATTCACAAACTCTGGTTTCTTTTCTGTTCCCTTTTTTTTTTCTTCAAAGATTTATTTATTTATGCATATAGAACTGGGGTACAACCAGAGGTACAGGGGTGGTGAGAGTATTCACCAGAGACAGAGTGAGGAGCAGAACAGGCCGACTGACAAAGTACACTGCTGAGGGGAGCAGTGGGTGGGTCAGGAGAGGTCTGCTAAACTACATGGGTCACCTCTTTGTTCAGTGATTGAACTTGTGAAGTGGCTGTTTTTAGCATCATAGTGCTGTGCTTTTAACCCACTGTGTCACCAGGGAGGGCCCATCTTTTCTGTTTCATTTTTACTTAACATGCTCCTCCCTCAGTGTCTGCACTGGTTGGTACCTTGCCTAACACATTCCTCCCCAGATACCAATACCGGATGACTAATTTTTTGAACAAATTTAAATCTTTGCTCAAATGTCAGTTATGCAATGAGCATACCCTGGTCACTGGAAACAAAGCAATTTGCTCCCTTTCCTTCAATATCCTGAGTTACCATCTACTTTATATCCCATTTAATATGTTCTATATGACTCACTTCTTATGTTTATTATTCATAATCTGTATAATCCTTCCAGAATATTAGTTTTACAAGACAGCAATCTTTGTCTCATTCCCTTGGGTGTCCACGTGGGGCAGAAAAATATTTAATAAAAACGTGTTAAGTAATTGTTAATACATTAAAGGCTTGTGTAGTTCTGCTGAATTGTTTCACAAACCCTGCTGACTTCAGACTTCCTTTACAAAAATCTAAAATACTTACTAATATTTCTCCAGCATGGGACTTTTCCAGAGTACCGCAACATGGAAAATTCTGATTTACAGTTAAATCTGTACTTTGCACAAACTCTTCATCAAAATTCTATATCCTACCATTGAGACTACTTTCAACGATAGCTAAACCTTTTTTTTTTAAATTAAGATTTACTTATTTATGCATACAGAGCTAGGGTACAAGCCAGAGGTGCAGGGGCGGTGAGAGGATTCACCAGAGACAGAGTGGGGAGCAGAACAGGCAGATCAACGAAGTCACTGCTTAGGGGAGCAGCAGGCTGGTCATCAGGGGTCTGCCGTGCCCTGTGGGTCATCCCCCGGGGGCAGGCGGGGATTGAACTGGCAATGAAGCGGCTGTAGCCAGCTTCCAGTGCTATGTACTAGCTAGTTGTGCCACCAGGGAGGGGAGGAGAGGAGAGGAGAAGAAGGGGAAGGAGGGTCCACCTCCTTCTCATTGTTATAGAGGAGCAATTCATTAGTCTATAGTAAGTAATTCATTTGCATGTATATGTTTTTTTTTTCATTTCCTTGTCTTTTTTATTTATTTTGCTTTGGGATTCTGGAAATATCAATAAGACATGATTACCTGGCCGTGCCAAGAATAGCCAATTATGGGTATTTGCTATCCCTCAAAAAAAACTTGTTCTTGCTCCGAAATGGTGTTTTCTCTCCTGTTTCCCAGAACGCCACAGTCCCGTAGAGTATTTTTCTTTCCCAAACTCTCTTTCCACCACTCCTACTTCATTGCTGAGATACAGAATCAGCCTCCAGAGGAACAGGGATTCTGAACAATATTGCTGAGCTTTACAGGGATGTGGGAGGCTCTGAAGTTTTCTTTACCGCAGCGTAATAGTACAATATTACCACTAGATGGCAGCATGGGCGCCAGCGTCCCATGCAGACCACCCAAAGTATTCGAAAACCACAAACTCAATGATTTGTGCTTACCCACACAGGCAGAATTAAACGGAAAGATGAATGATACAAAGTCTGAAGATTCGGGCAAAAAAAAAATCTATTATCAAGGGAAATAAATTATCTTGAATGATGATTTACTAATAATACTTTTGGTTTCTCTGACTGAACCATGAGCACATTTGTTTCTCCTCTTACATAGATACAAGAATAGCATTTCATTTTATATCTAGAAATGCTGGGATACAGAACACTGGAAAAAAGAAAGTTTCTACCAAGATAAAATGCCTTTTGTGAAAGGACAATAAATAAGAACTGGGAGGTTTGGCTCTGGGACTATTCTAGAAGGTGTTTTAACTTCCTAGCACTTCCATTTCTTCTGTATTCTAAAGGAAAATCCACCACTATAGCATTATAGAGAGTAGCTTTACTAGCCTAAAAATCATCGTGCTCCCCTTACTTGTCTTTCTTTCTTCACTGCTCCAATTACTGATCTTTTTTCTGTTACTAGCGTTGTACCTGTTTCTAGAAAGGCATACAGTTGGAATTATACAATATGTAGCTTCCTGAAATCATCTTCTTTCACTAAGTAATATACATATCTCTCCATAATTTTTTATTAATATATAATGTTTATTTTTACCATTTTGTGCATTTTTTTCATCTCAGTTGTAATCCCCATGGGCTTCCCATCACCAAATCACCCATGTGCCATCACCATTGTCCAGTGCTCTTCCCTCCCCCCCACTGTTTTTGATCCCTTTCTCACTCCACCCCCATAAAATGTCTCTGGTATATGGCTGTTCATTATTATTATTATTTTCTCGCCTTGACAATTATACTCCTGCTATGAGTAAAAAACCATCCGGTATTTTTCTTTTTCTTTCTGGCTTATCTCATTAAGCATGATCTTTTCCAGCTAGCTTCATCCATGTTGCTGCAAAAGACATGTGTTTCTTTTTTGGTTGCTAAGTAATATAATATTCCATTGTGTATATGTACCACATCTTTTTAATCCAGCCATCTTTTTCTTTTTTTTTGGCATTTAGGCTGTTTCCATATCTTTCCAATGGTAAATAAAGCAGATATAAACATGGGGGTGCAGGTATCTTATTGAATCAGTGTTTTTGTGTCTTTTGGGTAGATACTAGGAGTGGGATTGTTGGGTCATAGGGAAGCTCCATGTTTAGCAGTTTGAGGAACCTCCAAACAGTTTTCCATAGTGGTTGTACTAGTTTGCATTCCCACCAGCAGTGCAGGAGAGTTCCTTTTTCTCCACATCCTCGCCAACATTTGTTGTTGCTAGTTGTTTGAAGATTGTTTGTGCCAGTCTCACTGGGGTGAGGTGGTATCTCATTGTGGTTTTAATTTGCATCTCCCTTATTACAAGTGACATTGAACATTTTTTCATATGCTTGTTGGCCTCTACATTTCCTCTTTGGAGGAGTGTCTTTTTAGCTCTTCTGCCCATTTTTTGATGGGGTAGTTTATTTTTGTTGAGTTTCATCAATTCTTTGCATGTCTTTGTGATAAATCCTTTATCGCTAGTTTTGTGTGAGAAAATTTTTTCTCAATCAGTGGGATGTCTTTCTGTCTTTTATACTGTGTCTTTTGCTATACAGAAGCTCTTTAACTTGATGTAGTCCCATCTATTTATCCTTGCCTTCACTATTGTGGCACTGGGTGCTCTATCTTTAAAGATGTCGCTGAAGTGTATGTCGTGTTTGGCCCATTTTGTTTCCAGGTTGTTGTTTTTTTTTTAAAGATTTATTTATTCATACAGAACTGGGGTACAGGCCAGAGATGTGGAGGGTGAGAGGCTTCACCATAGACAGAGCGGGGAGCAGAACAGGCAGATCAATGAAGTACACTGCTGAGGGGAGCAGTGGGAAGGTCAGGAGAGGTCTACCACGCCACGTGGTCACCTCCAGGGCAGGCGGGGATCGAACTCATGCGGAAGTGGCTTTAGCTTCTTAATGCAGTGCTTTAACCCGCTGTGCCACCAGGGAGGGCCTGTTTCCAGGTATTTTATGGTACTGTTCTTATGTCTAGATCTTTAATCCACTTCGAGTTGATTTTTGTGTATGGTATGAGATAGTGGTCTAGTTTCATTTTTTTGCATGTAGCTTCCCAGTTTTCCCAGCACCATTTGCTGAACAAACATTCTTTGTTCCATTGTATCTTTTTGCTCCTTTGTCAAAAATTAGCTGTCCATAAACCTGTGGGTTTCTCTTTGGGTTTTCTTTTTCAAATCCACTGGTCTGTATGTCTATTCTTGTTCCAGTACCATGCAATTTTGATTATTGTAGCTATGTAGTATAGCTTGAAGTTTGGGATTGTAATGCCTCCATTCTGTTTTTTCTTAATCATGAGAGTTTTGGCTATTTGAGGTCTTTTGTTGTTCCATATGAATCTCATCAATATTTTTTCTATTTCTTTGAAGAATGTCATTGAGATTTTTATTGGGATGGTGTTAAATCTGTATAATGCTTTTGATGATGTTAATTCTCCCAATCCATGAGCAGGGGATATCTTTCCATTTCAACTCTCCATAATTTTTCATAGCTTGATACTTTTATTTTATTATACTTCCATTATACACTCCATTGTTTGGAGTTGTCACAGTGTACTTATCGGTGCATCTGCTATGAAGGGCATCTTGGTTGTTTCCAGTTTGGGGCAATTGTGAATGGCTGCTCTGTACATACAGATTTTTGCATACACAGAAGTTCTCTCTCTCTCTCTCTCTCTCTCTCTCTCTCTCTCTCTTTTGTGGTAAATAAAAGGAGGGCAATTCCTGGATCATATGGGGAAAATATGCTTAGTTTCATGAAAAACCACCAAACTGTCTTCAAATGTGGTTGTACCATCTTGTGTTCCTTCTAGCAATGGATGAGAGTTTCTGTTGCTCCATATTCTTGTCACTGGGTATGGCCAGTCCAGATTTGGGTCATTCTAAAATATGGCAGTAGCATCTTATTGTTTTAAATATGCATTTCCCTGATGACTTAGTATCTAGAACATCTTTTATATACTTATTTATCACCTAAATAGCTTCTCTTTGGTGAGATATCTGTTAAGGATTTGGCCCATTTTAAATCTGACCTGCTTGTTTTAGGGTTTCTGGAGTCTTAAAAGGTTCCTTAAATATTTTGAAAAAGTTTTTTCAGCTATCTTTTGAAACTAGCTGCCTGACTCATCTTGTACTTTTGCATTCCATTTTGCAAAGCAGACATTTTAAACTTTAATCAAGGCTATTTTCTTTTCATGGATAATGCTTTTGGTATTGAGACTAAAAGGGTTTCACCATAACTAGGGCCATTTAGGTTTTTTCCTGTGTCATCTTCTAGGAGGTCTGTAGTATTGCATTTTACATTTAGGTCTGTGATCTTATCAATTAATTTCCATGATGTGTGCAAGGTCTGTAGGTCTAGGGTTTATATTTTTTTCTTTGCATGTGGATGCCCAATTGTTCCAGGACAATTTGTTTAAAAGATGATTTGTGTTTCACTGTGTTCTCTTTGCAACTTTGTCAGAAATTATTTGATGATATTTATGTAGGTCTATTTCTGGGCTCTCTATTTTGTTCATTGATCTATTTGCCTATTTTTTCCTCAACATCACACTTTCTTGGTTATTGTGGTTTCACACTAAGCTTACAATAAGTAGTTTCTGATAAATAAGCCTTGAAGTTTGGTAGCATCAGTCCTCTAAATTTGCTCTTTTCCTTCAACATTGTGCTAGTTATTTTGGCTCTTTTCCCTTTCTATATAAATTTTAGAATCATAGTGACAAAATATTCTTCTAGGATTTTAACTGGGTTTGCACTGAAAATATAGATCAAATTTGGGAAGAACAGACATCTTAACAATTTGTGTATTCATACCAAGAATACACAATGTGTATACTTTTAATTGCTGATGTGATGCAATATGAAGTTCATAACATCATAAATGAAATATTCTTGCCAAAAATACTTCAGATGTAATTTCATTGAGAATAGCAAAATAGAGGGAACAGAAAAACAAGTCAAACAAAGCTAACTAGACAAATCCAGAATGAGGAACATTCCACAGAAAAATTGAATAATTGGTCCATTTCTTCCAACTAGTTAAAGCCATTGGGAAAAAAGCAAAAAGAAAAGAAAAAAGCAATAAACTGTTGAGATTAACAAAAGTAAATGAAGGGGGAAAAAGTGAAGCCATTCTGGATTGAAAGAGTCCTGATGAATGCGGAATCAAATGCAACGCAATGCATTTGGGAATATTTGGGAAATCTGGAAGAAGCTGGATCAAGTTTAACCTGGAGTGGTTATTTGATGGCACTAAGAGTAAAATACTCATTTACCTTGGAATGAAAGTCTCTTAGTTACCAAAAAATGTAATCTGAAGTAAATAGCTGTAAGATATGTTTATAATATCCATTAAAATATCTAAAAGTTTCTCTTTAAAACAGGTAAACCTAACAGTGTTTTCCTTACATAAGTTGTGTCACATTTAGATAAATATATCCCTATTTTCTTTCTGTTCCTACTTGCAAATGGCTTCAGTTAATTGTAAAAGTTGTTTTATCTAAAGTTAAATTGCCATTGTCAGAAAATCAGCAACATGACACATGGATTTGAATTTTTGTGTATGCAAACACATTCCTTAACAGAAGAACTCAGCCGATTTAGTTATCATAACTAAAAATAACTTGCACAAATAGCTTAAATTACTATTTAGGGTTAAAGCACAGCACTTTGAAGCTATCCACAGTCACTGCAGCACAAGTTTGATTTCCTGCCATGGCATTGACCCACATGACTGGCAAGCCTCTCCTGTTTCACTTGTTGCTCCCCTCAACAGTATATGCAGTAGATCTCCTGTTCTGCTCCCCGCTCTGTCTCTGGTGAATCCTCTCACCCTTGCACCTCTAGGCTGTACCCCAGTTCTGTGTGCATAAATAAGTAATCTTTAAAATGAATTACTATTTAATGACACCTCCTGTCTAATACAGTGGTAAGGGCTTAACACTCATCCTCTTATTTGATTTTTGTAATAACCTTGTAAATACAGATTATTAATGTTATGTCAAAAGAAGGGAATCAAGTTTCAGAGAATTTATTAACCAGTCTTAGAGATAAAGTCAGATTTAAACCAAAGTCTGTCTTTCCAAAGTCTAAGCTCTTAATCAATTTTGTATTCATTCTAGTCATCTGTATTGGGTACATAGCTGTTTCCAGCATTTGATTAGTGTAAACAGTGAAGCAGGTTTCCCTTCAGATCTGTATTTTTGCATTCTTGGGGTAGCTAACCAGACCATTTTTATTATTGTTTTCTTTTTATTGAATTGTATAAGTTCTCTCTAGAACTAAGACTGATATTGAACATCAGTCTCTTGAAGGTTAGTAAAGACAGAAACGCAAGTACCTGATATTAGAAAGGAGACCCAAGAACAAAAAGAGTTCTTCACCAAAAAGTTTAAAAGTACTAAAGGAACATGGAAATGAGGGTTTATAATTTAAACTTATTTTCAGCTCTCTCAGTGGTTTTACATGATTGTCAAATATGAAAGGTCAGGTAGATTTCTTGCAAAGTTTCATCATATATGTAGATATAGATAAATATGATGATGTGTACGTGTGCATTTATATATTTAATTTCTTTTTGGTACTTTAAAGTTTGGAAAGTGAGTTGTTTTAAAATCAGTATTGTAAAATGTAAATTGAAATAATTTTCCAAGAGTGCCTTTGAAGAGATGTGAAAAAAAAAAATCCTTAACAGTGTATTCCTGCTAGGGAAAATTAGCTTCAAATTTAAGACTTTATAACTATAGATTCACGAAAAGATATGTAACCAGAGGAAAGAAATCCACATGTTCTTCAAACGAATGAAACCAAATGTATGTGATATTAAATTAAAAACAGTTCATGAAAAAGTCTGCATGCCAGTGACATAATTTTATCTTAAAATATATCTGTTGTTCAGATATACAGACCAGTGGATTTGAATAGAAAACCCAGAGAAAAACCCACAGGTTTATGTGCAGCTAATCTTTGACAAAGCAGCAAAGAATATAGAATGGAACAAAGTAAGTTTGTTCATCAAATGGTGCTGGGAAAACTGGGAAGCTACATGCAAAAAAATGAAACTAAGTCACTACCTTGCACCATGCACAAAAACCAACTCGAAGTGGATTAAAGACCTAGACATAGAAGGGAAACTATAAAATACCTGGAAGCAAAGATGGATGCACAACATCCACCTTTGAAGATACAACACCCAACACAACAATAGTGAAAGAAAGAATAAACAGATGGGAGCACATCAAGTTAAAGAGCAAAAGAGACAGTACAAAAACCAAACAGACATTTTCCACTGATTTGGAAAAAATTTTCTCACACAATACTAACGATAAAGGATTGGTCACAAATAAACACAAAGAACTGATCAAAGTCAATAAAAATAAACTACCCCATCAAAAATGGGCAGAAGAGCTAAAAAGACACTTCTCCAAAGAGGAAATGCAGATGGCCAACAAGCGTATGAATAAATGTTCAACATCACTTGTAATGAGGGAGATGCAAATTAAAACCTAAATGAGATACCACCGCACACCGGTGAGAATGTACATCTTAAAATTACTAGCAACAACAGGCCCTCCCTGGTGGCGCAGCGGGTTAAAGCACAGCACTGAGAAGCTTAAGCCATTTCTGCATGAGTTCAATCCCTGCCTGCCCCGGAGGAAATCCACGTGGCAGACCTCTCCTGACCTTCCCACGGCTCCCCTCAGCAGTGTACTTCGTGGATCTGCCTGTTCTGCTCCCCATTCTGTCCCTGGTGAATCCTCTCACTCTCCGCATCTCTGGCCTGTACCCCAGTTCTGTATGAATAAATAAATCTTTAAAACAAAAAACAAACAAACAAGCAACAGCAAATGTTGACGCAGACATGGAAAAAAAGGAACTCTCCTGCACTTCTGGTGGAAATACAAACTAATACAGCCACAGCCACTATGGACTGTTTGGAGGTTTTTCAAACTACTAAACATGGTACTTCCATATGACTCAGTAACCCCACTTTTAGGTATCTACCCAAAAGACACAAAAACACTGATTCAAAAAGACACCTGCACCTCCATGTTTATTGCTGCTTTGTTTACAATAAGAAAGATATGGAATCAACCCAAATGCCCAAAAGCAGATGGCTGGATTATAAAGATGTGGTACACACACAATGGAATATTACTCGACCATCAAAAAAATAAACTCATTCCTTTTGCAGCAACATGGATGGGCTGGAAGGGATCATGCTTAGTGAAATAAGCCAGAAAGAAAAAGAAAAATATCATATGGCTTCACTTATAGCAGGAGCATAAAGGACCAGAGGGAAAAATAATAATAATGAACAAGTGGATACCAAAGACATTTTACAGGGGTGGAGTGAGGAATGGGATAAAAATTGGGGTGTTGGAGTGTAGGGACTATGGTAATGGCACACAGGTGAATTGGTGATGGGAAGTCCATGGGGATTACAACTGAGATGGAAAAAAGGTGCAAAGTGATGTAAAAATAAACTATAATAATAATAATGATGATGATATAAAATATATATATATATATAGTTAAAAAGAGCCCTCCCAAAAGACAACAGACCCAATGTCTCAGCATAGATATGCTATGTGCACAACACCAGGAGCATAATTACAAATTTGACTCTCCCAACACAGGAATCTTAAAGTAGAGAATCAGGAAATGCCTACTCAGCACCACATGGGGAAAAATTAATCTTAAAGAAATAACCTTGAAATAATCAACCAGATTCCTGTTTAATAGAACTTCCTTACTCCCTTCTTTCCTATCTATAAAAGTGTTACATTTGCACAATCCCTTCAGTCTCAATTCCTTTTTGTCTCCTATATTGTATGCTACCTTATTTAAAGTACTTTTTGGTAAAAAAAAAAAAAAATCTTTTAGTGTATTTAATATGCCTCAATTTATCTTGTAACAATATATTATATAGGGCCCTCCCTGGTGGCTATAGGGTTAGGACACAGCACTGCAAGCTAGCACAGCCACTTCAGTGTGAGTTCAATCCCTGACCCAGAGCTGACCCACATGGCGTGGCAGACCTCTCCTGTCCAGCCCACTGCTCCCCTCAGCAGTGTACTTCCTTGCTCTGCCTATCCTGTCCCCCATTCTGTCCCCCATAGCTCTGGCCTGTACCCCAGTTCTGCATGCATAAATAAATCTTTTTTAAAAAACAGTATACTATATGTGTGTGTTTGTGTATCGACACGCATGTGTAAAAAGTTAGCTATATCAGTGTTTACTAAGATTACAATTCATTTTGCCTTGGGCTTTTCAACCTTTTAACATATTTCTATAATTAATCTATAGTTCCCTTATTTTCAAAAACAGAAAAACAAAGCTTTAAAAGTAATAGTTATAATGCACATGTTAGAGATTTGTTGATTAGTCTATAATGCCCAGTAGACTTATATCATCTATAGGGAATCTTGGTTGCATTAAGGGAGTTTCAATATTATCTTAACAAACAGGTTGGAAGATGGGAAGATATAAATATCTTTCCCTCCAAAGTGCTTTTACAAAGAAAAACAATATGAGTAATTGTCTTTGATATTTTTATCCTATCTTAAGAACTCTTCTTGAAAATTTATATTTTATGGCACCGCTGCATCTTACATGAATTGGGTGAGAATTCAGTGCTCTGTTTTCATTATTCTTTGCATGAAAAGAGGAAGGACGTATCCTTTTAGGACTGAGAGTTTCTCATGAGTTGTCAAATTCTTTTAAAAAAATTTCAGATGATTTATCTACCAAATGGATTAGAACCAAAGTAGAAATAGCTAAATAAGTTCAGTACCTCTGAACCCTTATGGGTATAAAGTTAAAATGTGTAGAATAAAGACCTGAACTGATGCTATTGTAAAACTTTTGTTTGACTACTATGCTATGTTATCTAGTGAAAAGCAAAGAGGAGTCACAGTCTATTCATGGACTGTGGGCTGGAGTGTTAGTTGTAAAACCTAATACGTTGCACTGGAAACCTTAAAATATGAATTCTAAGTGACTGGCATATTCCTTAGTAACATAGAAGTAGACCTACGACTCAAATCTTCAGAAATTTAGTTTTATTTTTGTTAGGATTTTCCTTGCCAGAATAATAGCTTATTACTTAATTTCTTTAATAATTTGTGTCATTAAATGAAGATTCTTTCCGGCTTTCCTTAATCCTGATCAGGAAGAATCAGGAAGATTTTTCGACAGTTAAGAATCTACAGCTATGTTGATTTTAAAGGCAATTTATGACTTCTGCTTCAACCTAATTCTTATTTAGTTAGTGCATGCATGAACTTGCAGGAAGAGAGACTCAACCCATCGCCTGAGAGCCACGCCTCATTACTGAATTTTAGGGAGGGCAAAATGTTAGTAATTTGACAGCTGTGTGCTTAGTCATTGCTGCCAGTGTCACCAGCCCCTCTGCTCATGCTTTTTAATGCCTAATATAAATCTCAAACAAATTTTCTCTTTTCATATTTTCTATGAAAACAGAGTACATTTTCCTCAAACTATCCCGTCTTTGAGGGGAAAAACTCTAAGGTGCTTTTCTATATTCAATACCCCAATTCTTCAATATATTTTTAGAGTTCAAAGATTATCCTCATCAGGATTGCTTTCTCACAAACCTTATTATCCTTAAATTTCCAGAGTCTAACTGTTTATATATTTTTTATTACCAAGTGGGTAATTATAAACGTGGAGAGTATGGTCTTCAGCTAGGGCTGTACAAATAGGCAACTAGGTTGTAGCAGTTACGCTCACATGACATAGAGACATGAGACCTTAAATATCCCCTTGCGTGGTCAGCATTCCTGAACAGGTAGGCTATGCTTTAGTTCTCTAAGGTAGGGATTTGAAAATATAAAGCATATTTTATATGCAGGATTATGCACGACTTGTCACCGTGTTGAAGTAATTTAAGTTTCCCACCCTGGGTTTCAACAGGATCTTACCATCTTACTCATGAAACTCACAAATAAGATTTTAGTTTGAGGTTCATATGTGCCTTGTCCACTCATAGCCTATATTTCTAATCTTTTCTTCTCATTTGCTTTGCTTTTTAAATAATATTAATAAATTTAGCTATTATTTCCAATGTGGTGTCTTTTATAATGTTTCATTCTACCTCAACTTTGACCATCTTATTTCCTGTATCAAAAAGAGCAGAAAGAAAAAGCAGAAAGATATCTTATTATCATTTTAGAATTTTGCCTCTGAAATATTGAGTCACTCCCAGTGAGCTATGATAATTACCTACATTGGCATGTCTAACGTGACTCTTAGATTTAACCCCAATATGCAGGAAGGGTGGATAGTTTGTTTCTTTTGTATTCTTAAAAAAGGGTGTTATTTTAGTATTATGGTGTCATGGCAAAATTTGGATTCTATGTGTGACTGACCTAAGAATTACAGTGCTTCAGTTTAGGAATTACTAAATAAATATTTGTGATAGAATGAATAAATATGATCCCATATGACAGTTTATTGAGAAAACTAAAAAAAAAATTATTAGACTTTTGCAGTAGATTGAGAAAAGTATAATCAAGAGACTATTACAAATTTTGTCTGACTTGTTAACTATGTAGTTGAGAAATGTGATGGTAATGAAGAGAACTGTAATAATAGGATTTTTAACTTAATGTCAACTGATTAATGTGTAAGAGTAAGGAATATACATATATATATATATAATACCAAAGAGGGAGGTACTCTTTGTTCAATAGGAGAATATTAAAACATTTCTGAGAAAGTGTCTAACTTTAAGAAATTTTAAAATAAAATGTATTATGTATTTCTAGTCTTACATCAGTAATATTTTATATCAATCCATTCAATTTTAATGAATTTATGAGACAAGAAATTGGACCAAGTTAATTGATGTCTACAACCCTTTCATTAGCCTATCAAGTAATACATATTTTCAGATTAAAGCCTTTTTAAAAGAAGCTTTAAGGTTTAAAATTGTTACAATATGCTCATTATTTTCTCGCGTATTTTTTAAAAAGGAATATTATACTGCCAAATTTCCTGAGGAAAGGTCTATGCAATAGAGAATACATTGCAGCCCAATACTAGTTTCATGATCCTTGATTCATTTGTCTCCCCCTCTTCTCTCATGGCAGTGATCACTTCACGTGAATACAATGGAAGCAAACATGACACAGGTGACTCAGTTTGTTCTCACAGGACTCACAGATCGTCCTGGGCTGCAGGTCCCTCTGTTCTTGGTGTTCTTGGTCATCTACCTCATCACTATGGTGGGCAATCTGGGACTGATTCTTCTCATCTGGAGGGACCCCCACCTCCACACCCCCATGTATTTCTTTCTCGGCAGTTTGGCCTTTGCAGATGCTTGTACTTCATCCTCTGTGACTCCCAGAATGCTTGTCAATCTCTTAGATAAGCATCAGATGATATCCCTCTTTGAGTGTATGGCCCAATATTATTTTTTTGGTTCCAGTGCCACCACAGAATGCTTCCTCTTGGTAGTCATGGCCTATGACCGCTACGTAGCCATATGTAACCCCTTGCTGTATCCAGTGGTGATGTCCAGCAGACTCTGCACACGTTTGATAAGTATGTCATATGTAATTGGTTTTCTGCATCTCATAATTCACATAGGATTACTATTTAGATTAACCTTCTGCAGGTCCAATATAATACACCATTTCTACTGTGAAATCTTGCCACTATATACAATTTCTTGTACTGATCCATCTATTAATGCATTGGTGGTTTTTATTTTCTCAACTTTTATACAAGCTTTCACTTTTATGACCATCATAGTTTCTTATACTCGTGTCCTCTTTGCCATCCTGAAAAAGAAGTCTGAAAAGGGCAGGAGCAAAGCCTTCTCTACATGCAGTGCCCATCTGCTCTCTGTTTCCTTATTCTACGGCACTCTCTTCTTCATGTATGTGCTTCCTGGGTCTGGACCAGATCAATATCAAGATAAAATGTATTCCCTGTTCTATACAATTATAATTCCTCTGTTAAACCCTTTTATTTATAGTCTACGAAACAAGGAGGTTTTGGGGGCACTGAGGAAAGTGATAAAGAAATAAATATTTTTCTGGAAAACTTCCATTTTCTATTTAAATGAAACATAACTTCTGACTTGTGTTTTTTCACATAGTAGAGTCATAATCAATTGCTAATTAAATAAATGAATAAAAAAACTCAGACTACATATCATTGTCTTAGTTTTAAGTTATTGCAATCATTAAAATAATTAGTGAACACATTAAGGAAAGACTCCATTTGGTAATTTTTGTTCTAGTTGTTTTAAATTCATTGTCAAGGATGAAATGAAGTGAAATTCTCAAATTCCTGAGCTTTTGAAATATGAATGAATTGTATTTTTACTTATACACATCTCACATCTTTTTATACTTTTTCTGATTACTTATTATTTTTAAATTTTTATTTCTTGAAATACCATTATACAATTTTCAGGTATGCATCTTTGAAAATCTATGTGCATATCCTTCACTAATCTAACCACAAGAAGTCCACTTAATCATAATGTTGTCCTCTTAATCATAATGTTGTCCCTTCTTCCCAATTTGCCTACCCTTCCCCTGTCATTCTAATAACCGTTAATAGGTCCTATAATCCAACAGGTCTTTTGTTTTTGTTTTTGTTTTAGTATAGCTGTTAATTTTCTTTATATAGCATATGAGTGAGATCATATGGTGTTTGTTTTTCTCTGTGTGGCTTATTTCAATCCTGTCATTGCAGCAACACAGATGGACCTAAGGAATTATGCTTAATTATAGTCTTTTCAAGGAAAACTCAACCCAAACAAATCCTCTGTATAATTTTTTTTTATTTTGTTTGGTTTCTTTATATACCACATGAGTGAAATCATGTTTGTTTGTCTTTCTACATCGTGTTGATTTCATTAAATGATATAATGAATAATGTATGATAGATATAATAATAAATGATAATCTGGGATTATCCATGGAGTTACAAGGTAGTAGGATTTTATTTTATTTTAAAGCTGAGCAGTATTGCATTTTTTTAAATTCAAGTTTATTTTTTATGACATTCTCTTCTATTGAGGTAACAAATAGCAAATGGTAGCACTTACATGTGGACACAGGGAAACAAAACAGTCAGATAAAACCAAACCAGTAACAAGCCCTAGAGATCAGACTATAGGATTTGAGGCTATCAGAGGGAGGAATAAGTGGGGAGAGGATCCACTGGACTCCAGTCAAGGAGAAAAGATGAAAGATAGCAATGGTAGGAGAAGAATTAGATATTTAAGTTTTAGTTTACCCCTCATAAAATAACAGGGTTTATAAATTGAGAGGTAGATATGCTAGGTATGAGGTAATAGATTTTCAACTGTTGTAACAAATTACCACGAAATTAGTGGCCCCAAATCACATAAATATATCATATTACATATCTGTATTTCAGAAGCCATGGAAATTGTATTGGACTAATATTAATGTGTCAGCAAGGCCAAATTCCTTTCCATAATACTCGAAAGAAATCACTTCTTTTACTTTTCCACTTTTTACAGACCATCCACAATCTTTGGTTCATGGGCCCCTTCTTCCATCTTCACAGCCAGAACTGTGGCATCTCGCTGTGCCTATCTTTTATAGTCACTTCTTTCTTTGCCCTTGACTCTTCTGCTTCCCTCTTCCATTTCAGGACCCTTGTGGTTACACTGCTATCACCCAGATAATTGAGGGCAATCTCCTTTTTTTAAGGCCAGATAAAGATTAGCAACTATAATTCAATCTACAATATTAATTCCCCATTGCCAAATAACCTAACATATACACAGGTTCACATTCAGGGGGTGAGGGGAGCAATATGTTACCTATAAAAGGTAGTTTTAGAAAATAGGGGTCTTTGCCTAGATTTCAATTTAGTCCTCTAGAAAGGATTCATATCTAGCTCTGTTCCTTTTATATCTGGCTACATCAATATAAACTTCATCCTGCTGTGTAGACAAGAGTCTTGAATTTTAGTTGTAGAAGTTCCTTCTCTCGTTATATTTTCATGGCATGCGGCTGGAGATTCCTGGAGCCAGAGAATATTTGCTCTGAATATCATACTCTGCTAAGAATGAGATAAATGCTAAGGGTAGGTGGGGTCATGAAGATGGAAAGTATAATAATGACTCAAAAAGGCTACTAAGTCATCTCTTCTGAGAGAGGCCTAGAGGACACCCAGACCCTATTCTTTTAAGAGAGACCAGACCATGAATTTCAACAAGAATATACTTTGACCTCAAAATCTGGTAAAACCACCCATTCAAGGGTATTAACAGGATAAAGAATAGCCTTAGATACCTTCCTTCTGCTCTCAATAGGTTATATATTCTCATATTCCCCCCATAGTCTGATATATACTTTCAGGGGTAAATATGAAAAAGATTAAAATTAATTTCTGTTTTTCCATAGTATATGGTGGATATTACCATAACCTATTCCTTGGACTATCCCACAGATCACTGACTAGAATTATAGAACTTGGCCAACATCAGACCAAGGACATGACCTAGAGAAGTATATCAGGTCCTTTTGGTACAATTAATGTCGTTCTCAGGAACTCAAAGCCTGGAGCTATGGTGGTCCCTACTATATTCTAATTTATTTTTCCATCCTACTCTCTTTAATAAACATCTAGGTCACAGCTGATAATAGTGGAAACAACAAACAAGGCAATGTTGCATTGTTTATTGTTTTGCCAGATGTGCTACCTTACCTTACTTATTAACACCATATCAGGTATGAGATATATGACTTTTGTTTTGGAAATCTTTCAAATACAGATCATGAATGAGAATCAGAAGCATTTTACAGTCACATGGGGTTGATAACAATATAACTGATGGTCTTGCCCTAGGGTTGTATAATTATTCTGCTCTGTGTCTGAAGGAAATGTAATTTTTTTGGACATGTTCTAGAAAAATAGACTGGTTAACGATATTAATAACATACTGCCAACTGAACCAGGAAAGTGCTTGAATGCCTTTGTGAAATTCATATGCTTCATAGGATGACAGATACAATCTATAAAAGTTGTACAGTGATAGTGTTTAACTATAATATGTAGCAAATAATATTTTAAAAAATATCCTGGGGTACCAAATATATTGTGATACATTACTGTACACTAATAGTGACTATCAGAAAGAAAATTAAAGAATAGCCATGTGTGGATTTGATGGAGAGAACAGAGTGTCAGAGCCTAGCTTTTGGTTAATAGGACTAAATGGGGATGGGTTTGACATACTTGGGGAGAGACTGAGCTTTTGCTCCATGGTGGAGGAAGGATTAAAGAGATGACATTCAGAAGTACAAGTAAAAGGAACTCTTAGCTGCTCACCAAATCCATTTTCTTTTTTCCTAAACACAGAACCTCCCTTTTCAGTTGTAGAGTCAACTACAGTTGGCTGTAGTCATATGATTGAATATATATTTCTGGTTTATAAAAGCCTCACATTCAGAGTCCCTATTAATTTCCTCCTTCCAGTTTGATCTAGATAAGAACACAGTGGAAGAAGTCAAATGTGGAAAATGCTTGAGCAGTAAGATAAAAGTATATAGAATTTTGACTCATCAATTGGAATAGAATAGGTTTTCATTTAGGAGCCTTGCTTTTTATTTGTTGATGAGGGAGAATTACACTTCCATTATGTCAACCCACTAAGATATAGAGGGTTATTTGCAAGTTCAGTTAGTATTACTATAAACAATGTTCACATATATTGCAAAAAACACCTCCTCAACTTTGCACAGTTAATGGGTCTATTTCTTAATATAAGGATTTGTACATTTAGGCTTAAGGATTTTTTGTTGTTATTCTTTGTACAATAAGAAATTGTTTATATATTTTTAAGATATTTATTTATTCATACAAGAGTTACGGTGTAGGCCAGAGGTGCAGAGAAGTGTGAGGATTCACCAGAGACAAAAGCAGGGAGCAGAACAGGCAGAGCTACTGAAATACACTGCGGAGGGGAGCAGCCGGTGAGATGGGAGAGGTCTGCTGCGCCATAAGGGTCAGCTCCCTGGTAGGAATCAAACTCGGGCTGCAGTGGCTTGATGGATCACTGAATTAGCAGGGCAGATAGTGTAGTTAGTAGGTTATTTAATAAATTTAGGCAAAGATGAATACTTATCGGACTTTAGGGGTAAGTATGGAAATAGAGAGTTGGATCAAGGTGTCTTTAGCGGACAGAACCCATAGCAGACAGGTAAGGGAGGAGTTTAACGTCCTTGATGTGTCTCTGGATGACAGTTTGCTTGTTACTAACTAAAACAGAGTCCATTAGAAAAATAGCAGGTTTAGAGGAGCAATAGTGGACATGCTGTTCTAAAGTAAATTTCAGAATTTCCAAATGTGTAAGTTAAGTAGGGTAGTTTGGTAGTGCATCACTAAAGGAAATAAAAGAAAGTACGTTTATTATAAACTCCATCCAGTGATAATTTGTAAATTCACTCCTACATCAACCCTGAAGACACAATATGTCATTTTAATTGTTATAACTAGCTGTGTAGGGATGATTAGATAATTAGCTCTCAATGCCCAGTAGAAAAACTGTGACTTTACCCTTCGGGGGTTCATTTTAAAGTATTAAGGGAATTTCAAAAATTTTTTTTAAAAAGAATAGGGCTAGAAATAGAAGAAAGAAATGCTATCTCCCTCTGTTTGGAGTTCCCAAAGAAAATCAATGGACAAGGAATACTAATTCATTTCTGCATTTTTTACATTATTGCAAGAAAGTGAGCACAATTCCAGTTTCCCAGTGTATCACTGAAGCCGGACAAGAATCCAGAGGTTTTATAATTTTCATTATTATACTTTGTAATTTGTTTAAATGGTGAAATATCTAAGTAAGAAATTAAAATCCTAGATAGGATTTTTTCTTCCTAAAATCAGCAACAAAATCTGGACAGACAGAAGGAAATAACAGTCTTGACATGTATTTTTCAGTTTTTAAATAATTAATAGTAAAAAATTAAATCTAGAAAAACTGAACAATGATAAAAATTAAACACATTCATAGTTTATATTATGATGTGAAGTTTTCATAATTAAAACAATTTCTGAAGCTCAAATCTAACTTATTTCTAATTGTTTAGAATGCAAGATTTTAAATTTAAATTTATGGTTGAGTACAATATAAATTCTCTAATGGGAAAAAACACGAAAATAATGGCTAAAGTTAGTAAAGATAACTCCAAAAGATTCCTATCTATCACATAAATCTTGAGAAAAATTCTGAAAACTTATTGACTTAAATATATGCTACAGGAAATAAAACTATAAAAGAATAGTAATAATTGGTTGAGGTTATAGGGAAAGCTGTAATAGAGCAAAAAATCTCTTAAGATTCTCAGTTTTCAGTTAATGTTTTTGCGTGTATCCATGTGTAGCACCCCATGGGCATATATTTTTAAAAAAGAATTCTAAAACTCATTCTACAATTATTTTTAGTGGCAATAGCATATTTAGGTTATGGATTTCCTTAAGCTGATTATTGATTCTCAGAAAAAAAGCCTTTTTTCATATTTTAAGGTAGACAAATTTTCTAATTTGTTCTCATAATAAATTTTTTTGTTCTGTAAGTATGAAAAACTCTTTTGGAGTTCATTCAGGGATTATTTATAAATGATTAAAAAAAAGTCTTCATGCAAACACTGAGTGTTTTATTTACAACAATGATAAATCAGAAGATGCACATAAATGTAACAAGGAAATACTAAAGCTATATAAAAATTCTAAAAACCTATTATTCTATTTGAATCCACACTTACACAATTATTGCTAATTTTGAAATTTAAGAAAAGATCGCATCTACTTTATACTGTACAAAGTTGGCTCCCACTGATAACATCCAAAGTAAAACATTAATTTCCCTGAAGGCCATTTCTGCACTGAACTGACAAGTGTGCACAAAATTTTAGAGATGATTAAATCTGAATTTTATGTTGGAACTTACAGTGTCAATACATCCAAAAAGGGCAATAGAATTTCACTGTTCTGTGTCTTTTCTCCAATTTTTCAGTTCTAAAAATGATTCTTTCTTACCTGTTTAAATCAACTGCAACTTTTAAGTGAAAGGGACCATAATGTATGCGCTAGTATTCTTAGGTAACTCTGATTTTGACATATCCCTTTTTCTCTCTCCACTACTTCTTTTCTTCGGACATTATTCCTATTCCATAAAGAAGTGATATAAATTTAGTCCGATTACACACATTTTTCTCTGTGTAAAAGAAAGATTTAAAACTTATGGGGGTGGAGTGGAGAGTGTGATCAAAAACAGTGGGGGGAGGGAAATGCACTGGATAACGGTGATGGCACATGGGTGATTTGGTGATGGGAAGCCCAAGGGGATTACAACTGAGCTGGATAAATGCACAAAATTATGTAAAAATTAACTATTATTTTTAAAAAGTTATTTTTAAAAAGCCAGTGATTTTCTTATGACTGTTTCCCTTCTTATTCTTGCATTTAGTCATTGACCAGGCTGGCATGGCAGAAGAAAATAAGACACAGGTAACTGAGTTTGTTCTCACAGGACTTACAGATCGTCCCGAACTCCATGTGCCTCTGTTCCTGGTGTTCTTGGCCATTTACCTCATCACCATGGTGGGCAACCTTGGACTGATTTATCTCATCTGGAGGGACCCCTGCCTTCACACCCCCATGTACTTATTCCTTGGCAGTTTAGCCCTTGCAGATGCTTGTTCATCTTCCTCTGTGACCCCCAAGATGCTGATGAATTTTCTATCTAAGAATCATATGATATCTCTCTTTGACTGTATGGCCCAGTTTTATTTTTTTGGTTCCAGTGCAACCACAGAATGTTTCCTGTTGGTGGTGATGGCCTATGATCGCTACGTAGCCATATGCAATCCTTTGCTTTATCCAGTGGTGATGTCCCATGGACTCTGTACTCAGTTTATAGGTGTCTCATATTTCATTGGGTTTTTACATTCAGCAATTCATGTGGGCATGTTATTTAGGTTAACTTTCTGCAGGTCCAATGTAATACATTACTTCTACTGTGAAATTTTACAACTGTTCAAAATTTCTTGCATTGATCCTACACTTAATACACTTTTGGTTTTTATCTTTTCGGCTTTTATTCAAGTCTTGACATTTATGACCATCATGATTTCTTACACTTGTGTCCTCTTTGCCATCCTGAAAAAGAAGTCTGAAAAGGGCAGGAGCAAAGCCTTCTCCACATGCAGTGCCCACCTGCTCTCTGTTTCCTTGTTCTATGGCACTCTTTTCTTCATGTATGTGCGTCCTGGTTCAGGTCCTGCTAAAGATCATGACAAAATGTATTCTTTATTTTACACAATAATAATACCTTTGCTAAATCCTTTTATTTATAGCCTGAGAAACAAAGAGGTTATAGGAGCCTTAAGAAGAATAGTGAAGAAATAAATACAGTTTTCAAACTGTTTCTTCTTTATCTTCTGCTAATAATGAAAATTCCAGGTCCCATTGATAAGGCATAGCTCTGCCATCTTCCCAAAAGGGTCACAGTTAGGATGGTCCCTGAGATCTCTGCCAAGAATTCAGATTCCTGTTATGCTTATCTGGGTGTGGGTCTGGTGTAAATTTGGTAACATCATTTACACCTAAGTCATTTAGAAACACTGTGCTACAATTTTACCTGAGCATTTTCCTTTTGTAAATTAGTTATCTTCCAGGAATTTTCAAAATTCTAGGTAGCAACTGAGCATTTTACTGATAAATTGCTGTAACTGGGGCTGGCATATGGGGCTAGTCATTCATTTTATGCATGAACACAACCCACCACTGTGGAGTTACAAGTCATTAAGGCTTTTTAGATATCTGTCATACTGGTAACTTCAGTAGATCGATGAAAATAATATTCTGTTTCTTATCCGAATATATTCCTGAGAAGAAATGTACTGTTTAATGACTAAAGTGAAATGTTCAGAAAAAAAAAAAAGGTCAGTTCCTCAGAAGAAAAATAGAAGCTGGCATGAATTTAAAATATGGATCATTGGACCTCCCCAGTAGTGCAATGGGTTAAAAGCATAGCACCGTGAAGTGATCTGCAGCCACTGCAGTGCAAATTTGATTCCCCACCAGGGAGGTGACCCACATGGCATGGCAGACCTCTCCTGACCCAGCCGCTGCTCCCCTCAGCAGTGTAGTTCAGTACATCTGCCTGTTCTGCTCCCCACTCTGTCTCTGGTGAATCCTCTCACCTCACATACCTCCTACCTTGTATGCATAAATAAATAAATCTTTTTAAAAGGATCATCAAAATTAGCAGCTTATTTTTCTATTTGTACATAATATTTTATCAAGGATAGTGCATGTAGAGAGAAATTTAATAATTTACCAATTTAAGGCTATATGAGTGTAGAAAAAAGCAATTTCAAGCTCATCCTTGTGCTTGCTTTACTATGCCTATCAATTTTAGCAGGAGCTGTGTGGGAAGAGGGGGAAAGCCTGGATCAGAGGCAAGAAGCTGGTTTTGTAAATAAAGGTATGGGTGAATACTTGCGGAAATGTATTATTCACCACTACTTAACTTCCAATTAAGGGATGTGCTCACTTAAAATTTATTCAAATTTACTTTAGGATTATTGTACATCGATGGATGACTCCATTCCTCTCTTAGAAAAACTGTGTAGAGCTCTCTCCTACCACCCCCAGCACATTCAGATAGGAAAACCTATTATACAAGATGAGAGCTAAAGTTAAGTTGTTGAAGAATGAGAACATACCTGCTGATGTAGTATTTTTAAAAGCACTTTGGTCAAGTGAGTATGTCCAGCAAATATACTATAAGTATTACCTACAAATTTAAGCATATAATAAATCTGTTTTATAATAAATTTATCATGTGCAGATATTAGAAAAAGTCAACTTGTTTGGTTGCAAAGTTAATTCCAATTGGTCACCAATAAAATTTCTTTAAAAATAACCTATATGGGCGCTCCCTGGTGGCATAGTGGGTTAAAACACAGTACTAAGAAGTTAAAGCCACTTCAGCATGAGTTCGATTCCCGCCCTAGAGGTGATCCACATGGCACAGCAGACCTCCCCTAACCTGCTGGCTGCTCCCCTCAGCAGTGTACTTCATCAGTCTGCCTGTTCTGCACCCCACTCTGTCTCTGGTGAATCCTCTCACTGCCCCTGCACCTCTGGCCTGTACCCCAGTTCTGTATGCATAAATAAATAAATCTTTTAAAAAAAAAAAAACCTATATGACCAAATTTATTTTCTTTTAAAATCTATCTGCACATGCAGGTGATTTTCTATTACAGTGTTTGTAACACTGTGAACTTAATCTGTTTTGTTAATATTTTTATTTTATTTTGAGTAAAACCCTGGCTTTTTTAGAGTAATCCCTTAAATAATTATTTATATAAATGCAAATTCATTTATTTCTTAATCTATGAGGTACAACATGTTTTATTTGTAGTATGTACAGAGATGTATTATGATTTTTACTATTTTTATAGTTGCACAGAGATTATAAAATTGTATAGGTTTATTTTCAGTAAATACCAGCTATTATAGCACATTGAGAAAAAAGGGTAAAGAGTTGAACACTGGTCTTGAGAATGATCATTTTTGTTATTATAGAAAAAAACCTTAATTTTTAAAAGTAAATAACTCTAGGAATGTCGGCACAAGTACTTTTGGGGTTAGCTAACCTCTGAAGAGGCAACGTTAGTTAAATAAGGAAGGTGGGTAATGGAACAAGAAGAGGGGGACACAGGAGGAGATCACTTGTTGTTTGACATGAGAAAATACTGGCAAAGGCAATTTTTCTTTCCATATAAATATGTTAAGTACTTTTGGAGAACAAGGATAAAGGGGACAATGTTTACTAAAACACAGCCTCTATTCAAGATCACAGTTAACAAGTTAACACTGGCCTTGAGAGTGACCATATTTGCTAAATACAAAAAAAAAAAAACCTTAACAAGGTACCATGAGAATGATAATCATATGAAATAATGAGAAACCACTCAAGGGAAATTTGAAAAAGTTTGGTGACAGGAAATTAGGTAACAGTTCACTAAATAACTTAATAGTCTCACATGAGGAGCAATGGGCATTATTAGTAGATATTTCCATCAGTTTCTAAATCATCTCCTCTAAAATTAGTGCGAGGCTGATAATGAGAAACTCTAAGTTGAGATTCAAATTATTTGGGCATTAATTAATTAAACCCTTATTATTTTCAACCCTTATTTGCCTTGGCTCCAGTAAGGTCTTTATCAGCTAGCAACTCTCATTTCCTTCTTCCTTCCTGATTTTCATCAAAGCCAGGATATCTGGCTCTTTACAACTCAATCATGGTATGTATGATGGCCTTAGTTGACTGGCTCTCAAAATATACTTGGAATAACCAACAAAAAACACAGAGGTACAGTGTCGTCAACAACAGACCACATAATGACAGTCTCTCAGGCAATACCATATTGCCTAGTAGTAGGTTATACCATCTATGGTGCTTTCATGACTCAAGATCACTTCATGATGTATTTCTCAAACTATATCTCTTTAGTTAAATGATGCATGACTGTAAAGTTAACAAAAATATTCCATATTATAAAAAAAAAAAAAACTGAGAGAGTTCATGCTTAGTAGACCTGTCTTCAAATAAAGGAAATTTTTCAAGCCAAAAAGAAATAAACCAGAGAGTAACTTAAAACCATACAGTGTAACAAAGAGACAGTAAATATAATTAATTTTCTAATTATAAGAATATAATTACATTTCCCTTTTCCTTTTTCTGTGAGCTGATTTAAAAAGCAGTTGTACAAAATGGTATGTATAAAATTGGGGATATAACATAGAAAAGTGTAATATATTTGAAATCAGAGGAAAAGTGAAGCCTATAAAGCTAAACAGCTTTATTAAATTTTGCTTAGTGTGCTCCAGATATTAAGTCCTAGGGTACCTTGGCGTTAAGTGGGCAGCATCAGGGACAGTCCAAGGCAGGGACTTCAAGAGCATTGAGGCTCTAAGGTAAGGAGAGTAAATTCTACCAGGTGCTAATCCAAACATGCTCCAGAGATGAAGTCAGAAAGTCCAGGAGGACTAAGTAAACAAGAACAGGACAACTTAAGAGAGTACATCTGGCCCTCCCTGGTGGCGCAGCGGTTAAAGGACAGCACTAAGAAGCTAAAGCCACTTCCGCATGAGTTCGATTCCTGCCTGCCCTGGAGGTGACCACATGGTGTGGCAGACCTCTCCTGACCGGCCCGCTGCTCCCCTCAGCAGTGTACTTCATCAGTCTGCCTGTTCTGCTCCCCACTCTGTCTCTGGTGATGCCTCTTGCTGCCCCTGAGCCTCTGGCCTGTACCCCAGTTCTGTATGCACAAATAATAAATCTTTTAAAAAAAAAAAGAGTACTTTTTTAGACAGGGAGGTCAAAGGAGAAACTCTAAGGTAACATCTGGGGAAATGGGCACATTTGCCTGGTGGAGTATGGCCAAGGGGGGAAAGAGCCAGTCACGAAGTAGGATGATGAGATTTTATTGGTAAACAAGAGAAAAAAATTTTGAATATCCCCTAGACACAAGACCATGGATCTTTTGCTGCTTTTGGCATCCCTGCTTTGGTCTTCGATTTTGTTCTTTTTCCTCTACGCTTTTTTGTTCTCTAAATAAAGATTTACTTTTGTCATCTTATTCATCTGAGAGTCTGTCTACAAATTCCTTTTTACAACTTTGTGGGACAACAACCCAACGTGATTCAAGGGCTAAATTCCTGTCTTTTCATAAATAGACCAGCGTGAAAAGTAGCAGAAATAGGTGGAAAACTGGATAGCTATCCACAAAAGATTGAAACTAGACAACTACTTCACACCACCATAAAAATGACCTCAAAATAGATTAAAGAGTTGAATATACAACCTTACACTATAACATAGATAGATGGAAATAGGCAAAACATGCCATGTTGACTTCAGGGGTATCTTTGGGTACTCCAATAGCAAGGGAAACAAAAGAAAAAACAAACAATGGGATTGTGTGAACTAAGTTTTTGCACAACAAAAGAAATTATCATTCAAATGAAGAGATAACCACTTAATAGGATAAATATTTGCACATCATACATCTGCCAAGTGGTGAATATTCAAAATCTACAAAGAATTCATAAGACAACAGCAGAAGAAATAATCCAATCAAAAATGGGTAGAAGAGGCCCTCCCTGGTGGCGCAGAGGGTTAAAGCACAGCACTGAGAAGCTAAAGCCACTTCCGCATGAGTTTGATTCCTGCCTGCCCCGGAGGTGACCACATGGTGTGGCAGACCTCTCCTGACCTGCCCGCTGCTCCCCTCAGCAGTGTACTTCGTCGATCTGCTTGTTCTGCTCCCCACTTGTCTTTGTTGAAGCCTATCGCCGCCCCTGAGCCTCTGGCCTGTACCCCAGTTCTGTATGAACAATTAAATAAATCGTAAAAAAAAAAAATGGGTAGAAGAATTATTAAGACACTGACACATTTAAAAAATACTCATCAGGTCCTCCCTGGGGGCGCAATGGGTTAGGACCCAGCACTGCAAGCTAGGGGCAGCCACTTCAGTGCAAGTTCGCCTGGGGATCATTCACAGGGCACAGCAGACTTCTCCTATCTCGCCTGCAGCTCCCCTCAGCAGTGTACTTCCTCAATCTGCTTGTTCTACTCCCCACTTTGACTCTGGTGAATCCTCTCACCGCCCCTGTACCTCTGGCCTGTCCCCCAGTTCTGTATGTAAAGATTTATGTAAATAAATCTTTTAAAAAAAAAAAAGCTGGGGAAATATTTATTAGAAAAAATAATCATCATCAATTATCATCAGGAAAATGAAAATCAAACTACAATGAGATACCATCTCTCTCTTGTGAGAATGGTCAGTATAAACACCAGAAAAGGAACAAGTGTTGTCAAAGGTGTGACAAAAAAGACCTCATATTATGCTGATGGTAAAGTAGATTGGTCCAGCTTCCATGCAAAAAAGTATGGTGGTTTCTTAAAATATTAAAGAGCAGCTCTACCATATGATCCAGATATTCTACTCCTAGGTATCTACCTGAAGAATCCAATAACACTAATTTGAATGGATATGTGTACTCCTAGTATGGAAGTACTCAAATGCCCAAGGATAGAAGACTAGATAAGGGAGAATTGGTATATATACACAATAGAACACTACTCAAATATTAAAAAGATGGGTTCCTGTCATTTGCAACAACATGGATGGAACTGGACATGATAATAGTAAGCAAAGTAAGTCAGGAGAAAGACAAAAACCAGGTGGTGTCATTTATATTTCTAATATAAAGAAACCACACAAAAGGTCAGAAAGAACCAAACTAATAATAAACTCTAAATTCTGAGTATAGAACTGAGGCTACCAGAGGGAGAAGTTGGAAAGCAGGATGTGGAGGGGCTAACTAGACTAGGATGAAGGACTATAGAAGTCCTGGTGATGGGTGAGCGTGGTAACACCTGAAGAGGTATGACTTTATACATCTGAAGCATATCATTATCAATCATAGCTATCATAAATGCTATAAACCAATGCAAGTTAAAATTTTTTTTTAAATGAAGCAGACAGTGATGCCATTACTGTGAAGAACAAAATAGAATGAGGGTCCTGTTTGTCATGGTGTTAGAAAAGACTCTAAATTTGGATTTGAACATGTTCACTTTGATTATTCTTAAAACTTTGGATGACTCAACGAAGTGGTTGGAATATGGCAATATTAAGAGAAATAAAAGAATACAAAACTGCTCAGGGGAAGGTTGTCAAGTTGCCTTACAGTGATGCTAACAACAAAAAGTGTGGTTTTAATTATTACACCAGGGTGTGTCTGGGGAAGGACTCACTGATTAGTTCACAAAGCCCAATAGAACAATGTTGCCTTCATCCTATAGGGAATCCACCGGTAACTTTCACTGAGGGAATTCCAAGGTTCTTTTTGCATTTTCAGGAATGTATACAATTTTAAAAACTCATATATATATATATATATATATATATATATATATGCACTTGAAGTTCCCAAACAAAACCTTTGTAGAAGTGATTGCTCCCTTATTCTATAACTTCCACTGTTTTGGTTTTAGGTTTTAAGTGGAAATGCAGTCATGAACATGGAAACAGTGCTAGCCTTGTCAATTTGGCAATTTATGATGACTCTAGCCCTAATGTAGAATATGGCATGTGGGAAAATAAGTCTTTTATGTTTTTTCTTTGGGAAACAACCAATCTTTCTTTAGAAAACATCACTTTTTCAATCTCTTCAGGACTTGCTGGTGAGGACACTGACTTAATTTACATTATTTATCATTTTCCAATTTGCCTATTTGATGATGAAATATAGAGCTAAGAATTGAAAGTTCTAGTAATCCTAAAATATTTCCTGTTTCTCTTCAGGATTGACTACCATAGGTAGTAATTGTTTTACTGTTTAGAAGATAAGTGTATTAATGTTTCTTAATGAACAGAATAATAGGAAAGTAAGACAAGAAGGAAAAATCAGAGGCTATCTCATGCTACAAGATTTTTTGGTCTATGAACAAATAAACTCTTTGCTCAAACATCCTTAATATATTCATGGAATCATGAGAAGATGTGTGAGGATCATTAAGGATAACTTTCGCAGTTTCCTTAATTTCAAATGAATAGGGATATGTATTTTAGCTACATCTATTATCAATATAGTTACAGATGTATCTGTGTGTTTAAATCTTATGGGAAAAGATTCCAACTACCTAATAGCTCTTGGCTTAAATATAAATGCCATAATATCAATTATGGGCTTAGGGCGCAAGAAAGTAAGCAGGCTCATTCAGAGCAAAACTTCCATTTTGGGAACTAAATGACTTTCTCTGGGTGTCCATACGACCAGTTTTCAGCAGAGACATATGTCATTATTCTTGTTGTTTGTGTTATTTCAAATATATGTTCATAGCTAATTTTGTTTCCTTCTACTCTCAGTGTATCTAGTAAATAACAACTCACCATTCTCTTTAATGTTAATGATTAAGAGAAATATTGCTTTTGGACCTTTTGTAAAGCTGAGTAAATTCTATATAGATAAATAGGCTAATTTTTAATGTATTTTAATCAAAAGATTACTTGTCAAAATTGTGTTATTTATTGTAGTTTGAGCAACAACTGACTATACATTAAATCACAGGTGAGTTTTCTCCTACTAGGTATTCTGAGAATCTCTGCATTCAGCTCCAAATATCTTGGAATCACTGCTTATGGATTTATTTTTACTTAAATTTATATGTCTTAGAACAAAATCAAATTAGTCAAAGATCATATCAAATATTCCATCCATAATACTGATAAAAATTATAAATATGTAGCATATAACCAAAAAGGCATGTAGTCAGATATAAAGAAAAGTAGAAAGATAATTTACCGTACTTTTTTTTTTTTTTTAGATTTTTACTTATTTATGCCTACAGAACTGGGGTACAGGCCAGAGGGCAGAAGCAGTGAAAGGATTCACCAGAGACAGAGTGGGGAGCAGAACAGGCAGACTGATGAAGTACACTGCTGAGGGAGCAGCGAGCAAGACAAGAGAGGTCTGATATGCCATGTGGGTCACCTCCCTGGCCAGGCATTGAACTGGTGCTGAAGTGGCTGCGGCCAGCTTCCCATTGCTGCGCTTTAACCCACTGTTCCACCCAGGAGGGCCTGGTACTTGTTTTTATACTTAACTTTATTCCTTTACAAAATATTTTTCAACTATTTTAAAAAATAAAAATAAAAAAAGGAGAAAGTGAGAGAACAAAGATCACTTTTAGCAGCTGAAGTCAGATATCACTGAAAATATTCCATTGTTTGCTACATACTCCAAAAAATATCTGATTTTAAGATACAATGTAATAAAAACACTTACATGGCTAATTCCTATTTTTTCATCAAAATTTTTATTACTACCTACTAATGCAATACTAGCATTATTCCTGTTTCTTTTGTTCTCTCCCTCTCTGTTAACAAATGATGACTATCCATCAACATGTCATCATACACATATAAGTGTGTGTAGTTGTATAAACAGAATAATAACATAATTTTTATCACAAAAAAATGGAGGGGAGTGGTTTATCCTTCTTCCCCTCTCCTTATTCTTTTCTTGCACCTACATCAAAACAATAAACATCAACAACCTGGGGCCTGTCATACAATCTATGTTTATATTGTTACAAGCAAATATATGTGTGTTCATATTGTACATGTAGCAAGAATCATAAAGCCTTATAGTCTGTTTAATGTGATCATATTTTATATATATTTCTCTTCATCCTACTTTTGTTTCCTAACACATGTGGAAATTTCCTTGAGTTAATGAGTAGAGCAATAGTTCATTTTTATACAGCTATCATAATATTGACTAGTAAGAATAAACCAGGATTTGTAAAACCATTGATTGCTTCATCTGGTTGGTTTTCATAATTTTTCCAGTCTTCTGCCAACAAAAGACAATGCCGGATGGACTTCCCTCCATATGGACTGATACATATTACTATGCATCAGGAATGAACTGTAGGTGTGGATCACTTGGTTGAACAGTAAGTGTATTTTCATTTTTAAAAGATGTCAGACTGCATTAAGTCTTAATAATTTACATGGCAATAAAAAGTGAGAGGGACCCTTTCCAAAGTTCCATGGGCAACAAATTTTGCTAGTCTTACTAGTCTTATTTTTTAATTTGCACACCCTGAACACTGAGGGAGATAAGCACCTTTTCCTGCACAAAATAGATATAATAACATAATTTTCAGTGGCTTCCTTATTGAGCTGTGATTTAATTTTTTTTAATTTCTTTGTGATTGGTACTCATTTTACTTTCAGTATTAGTTATCAAGGGGGTGTGCACTTACTCCCCTAAATCAAGGGCAGTGTTGTAAACCAATGTTACCACAATAAAGAAAAAAAAAAGGAAAAAATATTATTTCAATGCACTTTACGGTTTTATTGCTATTATAACTCAAATATTTTTATTTCTTCTTGTAATATTTGTTCAGAAAAAAACCCTAATGATTATTTATGAATACATTTAGTATCCAGGGCTTATTAAAACATGATATTTAATTATATTAATATAACATCTGCACAAGATATTAATTGATCTATATTTTTATACTTTATTATTATTTCATTCTTTATTTTCACTTTTAAATGCAGTAGAATTTTCAAGAAAATACTGCATAATAATAATAAGTGAACATTTCAATCTTTTAATTTGGAGCTGCTGTATTACATAAAATACACTATTAGTTTTGATAGCTAAAATTTAGCATATTAAATAGCTCAATTGTATTCATTTTGCAATCAATTTTTCTAAATAAAACATAGACATATACCTCTTGTTCATGGAAAGAATTTTTACACATTCTTTTTTTTTAAAGATTTATTTATTTATTTGTACAGAACTGGGGTACAGGCCAGAGATGTGGAGGGTGAGAGGCTTCACCAGACAGAGTGGGGAGCAGAACAGGCAGATCGACGAAGTACACTGCTGAGGGGAGCAGTGGGTGGCTCAGGAGAGGTCTGCCTCGCCATGTGGATCTTCTCCTGGGCAGGCGGGAATCGAACTCTTCGGAAGTGGCTTAACCTTCTTTGTGCTGTGCTTTAACCCGCTGAGCCACCAGGGAGGGGCCAAATTTTTACACATTCTTTTTATACATTTTTTTTTTCTAATTTTTAGGACCTCTTTCCTAAGTTCTTATTGTTTGTAGAGAACACTTACTCAAGGATCAAAATGTATACCTTCTGAATAAAGGAGATATATAATTAAGGAAGATAGATTTTTAAAAAATAAATGTGATTATTTTCATGGTCTTTTGTGAGAATGTTATTTACTTTTCACTGCAGTGATCACAGCAAGTAAAAATGATGGACATAAACACGACACAGGTGACTCAGTTGATTCTCACAGGACTCACAGATCGTCCTGGGCTGCAGGTCCCACTGTTCCTGCTGTTCTTGGCCGTCTACCTCATCACCATGGTGGGCAACCTAGGGCTGATTCTTCTCATCTGGAGGGACCCCCACCTTCACACCCCCATGTACTTCTTCCTTGGAAGTTTGGCCTTTACAGATGCTTGTTCATCATCATCTGTGACTCCAAAAATGCTAGTTAATTTTTTATCTAAAGATCACATGATATCCCTGGCGGAGTGCATCACCCAATTTTATTTTTTTGCCTCCAGTGCAAACACAGAATGCTTTCTTTTGGGAGTAATGGCCTATGACCGCTATGTAGCCATATATAATCCCTTGCTTTATCCAGTGGTGATGTCTAATATTGTCTGCATTCAATTATTAGGTGTTTCTTATATCATTGGGTTTCTCCATCCCATAATGCATGTGGGCTTGTTATTTAGATTAACTTTCTGTAAGTCCAATGTAATACATTATTTCTATTGTGAAGTTTTACAACTGTTTAAGATTTCTTGTACTAACCCTAGAATTAATATGCTCCTGATTTTTATATTTTCAGTCTTTATCCAGTCTTTCACTTTTGTGACTATCATCATTTCTTACTCTTATGTCCTCTTTGCTATCCTGAAAAAGAAGTCTGAAAAGGGCAGAAGCAAAGCTTTCTCCACTTGCAGTGCCCATCTGCTGTCTGTCTCTTTGTTTTATGGTACTCTCTTCATCATGTATGTGCGTCCTGGGTCTGGGCCAGCTGAAAATCAGGATAAAATGTATTCTCTATTTTACACAATCATAATCCCCCTGCTAAATCCTTTTATTTATAGTCTGAGGAACAAAGAGGTTATAGGTGCCTTGAGAAAAATAATAAACAAGTAAAGAGTTCTTATGGCAAATTTTAAATTTGTTCTTTTCAAATGTTGGCAAAACACAAAGAGCCTGGAATTAATCAAGTAGCTTAATTTTGACGGCTCTTCTTGAGTGCTGGGCAATAAGATTCAGTGATTGTTATTTGTTTCAATGGAAGGAGAATCCTCATATGACATAAAATTTTACTCTCTATGAAAAACAGGACGTCCTTTTTAAAATTGAACATTTTGATTTGTAATTTTTGACTCTGTAGTCACCTCTAAGGTAAACACAGTAATTTATATTTTTACTGAGCAGATGTTCATATGTTAATTTGAGGCCAGTGTGACTGTGCCAAGCATATGAAAGACATGCTACTTCACAGCTCTTCATTGACTCAGGTGAAGTCATTTATTTTTTTTCCAATTGTAACCACTCTGTTTATCTGTTTATTTATTTAAAGGTTTTTGATATCGAGTTTTAAATTTTATTTTATTTTATTTTATATATATTTTACATCATTCTTCCTTTTGTACAATGCATGCTTCCTCTTTTCAGGTCCTTGACGAAAACTATGCCTGAAGAAAAATCTTTCTTTGTAGTGAAGAAAATGCTTTAAAAGCATAGGATATAAGAGACAGGTGGAGCTTAATGAGAATAATAAAAATGCACTAGAGAAGTGTGATTAAAACATATCAAAATGCATAGGACATCCTACTAGAGAAATTATAGGCAATGCTGATATTCAAGAGTTTTCAAATTTTGTAAGATTTCAGGATTTATTGCCTCAGATATTAGCTACTCTACAACATTTATCTTTATGTGTTTAACAGAGCAGAAACTCATAAAATTGCATAGTTACCATTCTTCTTAAATTGATAACAGTAACAGTAATGTTTATTATTATTATTCAATAAAGGTAAAAACAATTGCACCTTCAATTACATGCTGTGACTTTTCTTACTTTGGGAAGAGTCACTAAGAACATAATGCTCAGTGAAATAAGTCAAAAGGAGAAAGATAGATACTGAATGGTATCAATTAATTGTAGAATATAGAGAAACAACACAAACAGAACCAAACAAGTATAAACCTTGAAGTCTGACTGTAGAATTGCGGCTACTAGAGAGAAAGACTGGAGAACAGGTTGTGGAAGGGGCTTACTGGATGATGGTAGAGAACCTCAATTCATAAAGGTTGCAAAATCTTAAATATGATTATTTATTTTCTCTCACTGGCTGCTCTGTAAAGAATGTGTTATGAATGTTTCCTAAATTTAAAAGAACACTAAAGTGGCAAATGTATAATTTGTTTGAATCTACAATATCTTTGGATATGCGTTGTTCCTGCAAAATCTCCAAGTGATGGCCTGATATTGCAGAATAGCTAGTAAGAATTTAGAGGAAGAATCATGTATACAGAAGACTATGGACATAACAGATCTGCAAGGTGGACAGCATAAGGGGAAGGGTATGATGGGTATGATGCTTCACATAGGGTGAAGCAGGGCAGTGGTATATGGCAAAGTATATGGGTGTGCAGGAGTGGTGGGTGTGCGGGTGGTGATATGCAACTGAAGAGATGTGAGTTTATTGTTCTGAATCATATACAGCTATAAACACTGTCACCTCGGGGAAAAAAAACAAACCCACAGGAAATAAACAACTGGGTATCTGAATGTAAAATAAAAAATGAACATGATCAAAATAATATCAAATTATTCAAAATTGGTCATAGATATAAATATTCAGCTAAGGAACATAACACCACAGGTACAATACAGAAAAGCAAAAAAAGATAAATTAATATCACCAAAATAAAAGAATTGCTATCCAAAATACATGACTAAAATGAAAAGACAAACCATAGAATTTCAGAAAACATGTATAAATCATATATTTGATGAAGGACAACAGAAGCCAGGATATAAGAATGATCAGCTCATCAATTCAGGTCAGGAAAATGCAAATCAAAACCACAACAGAATCACCTCACAATTAAGACAATGGCCCATATCAAAAAGACCAGAACCAAGTGCTGGCAAGTATATGGAGATAAAAGAACACTGTACAATTTTGATGGGAATATAAAATGCTCCAGCCCCCGTGGAAAATACTATGCAGTGTTCTCAAAAAATTAAAAATAGATCTATCATAGGATTCACCAATTTGACTCCTAGATATCTATCTAAAGAATGCAAAAGTAGTAATGTGAAGAGAGAGATTCCTATGTTCACTGTAGCCCTCTCTACAAGAGCTAAGTTATAGAAACAATGTTAAGTTAGACAAAGCAGAGGAGAGAATTAAGAAGTGACACACACACACACACACACACACATACATACACACAATAGAATACTACTCAGTTATGAAAAAAAATGATAAATTCTTACCATTTGCCACAACAAGTATTGAACTGGATAACATAATGCTAAATGAAATAAATCAGAAAGAGAAGGACAGACACTGAATGGTATCAATTATATGTGGAATATAGAGAAACAACACAAACAGAACTGAATCAGTAATAAAATCTGAAGTCTGTTTGTAGAATTGCGGCTAACAGAGAGAAAGAGTAGAGAGCAGGTTGTAAAGGGGCCTACTGGATGATGGTGGAGAACTATGATTGCCTTAGGGGTTGTGTTGTGCTAACATACATCTGAAGAGGTATGATCCTAAATCATATACAGTGTTGTACACAAAAGTTACTTCAATTTTAAAAAATCAAAATTTATCAAACAAATAATCCTATTTAAAAATGTACAAAATATTTGAACAGGTGTTTCACTATGAATCATCAGGGAAATATAAGTACATGCCTACCTTGTTTAAAATTCCTCACTAGTTTTAAGTGGAGACAAAGAACAAATTCCTTGATCTTGCATCCAGTGCTGTGTGATCCCTCCCATGCTGACCTCTCTGACTATTCATTCACACTCTCCTTATTTTGAGAATCAGGCTATATTTATTATATTTGATTTCTCCACTTTCTGATAATCTACAGCATTCAAAAATAGGCCATAAAGATGATTAAGTGTCCACAGGCATCACATTGTTAGAAATGAAAATGTTGCCGCTAACAACATTGAAACAAGATCTACATAAGATTCATAGGCAAAAGTTTGGAATAAGTGCTTTGTATTGTTTTCCTTTGCTTCTATCCCTGATCTTTGTCTAGCATGATCTCTCATATTTCAGTTTAAATGGGGAAGTTAGTATAGGTCTTCAGCTTACATAAGGAGGATAACTTTATCTGGTTTGGCTCTGAGGGAGTTTAGAACTTGGATCGGATTAAAATAATGGGTGGTCAGCTCAGATAAGACCACCCTAATTACATCACTCAAAAGAATATACATAACTGAAGTTTTCCATAACCATGCCAGAAGTGTCATCTTTAGTGCCAAAAAAAAGTAACCTAAAGTGCAAATTTCAATTATTAAAACTAGAACTGTGTATAATGACTTGATGTGTATGATTTCATGGGCAATACTGCCCTATGAGACAACTTGAACTTCTCATACAATGGCCAGTAGAAAAGTTTAGCTTCGTCCTAAAGGGAGTACTTGGTGTTATCAGGGGAATTTTGGTTTTCCACTCCATCCTCTTATTGGCAAAAGCACACATTCATGCAACTGGTTAATGCTTGTGCTCAAAACAAATTTATACAAGCAACAGTTTCCTGACCTTGGGAAATGAAGCCTCCGTGAATCAGTACTCAAAGAATTCTTACCTAGGATCTCATCATTCCAGGGCTACTGCATTTTTACCACTTTAAAAAGACAAAAAGATTGAAAAAAATAACTACAATTTCTCCTAAGATATGGGTAAGAGAGCAATAATTTCTGTAATGATCATTATTTCTTATATAAAATTTTTAAATACTTTAAACTTATAAACATTTTAAATTAGTTGTATAATATGTACAATTTTTCATGTAGTAATGGAAAAATAGTGAATTAATTTTATGTTTTTCATGAATAGAATCTGGAATTGCAAAATACCTGTAAGGTTAAACTGTTACCTTAAATGTTGTTTGATTAATCTATTAACCTAACTAGAATGATTTTATAAGATAAATGTTGTTGAAGTAGAAAGTTGAATAGTATAAAAAGAGGTTGAAAGTTTCAGGTCACAGTACTATATATAAGAAATCACTCTGATGATTCAGATAAAGACTATCCTGTTTTATTAACCAGTGATTCAAACTTTGAAAGTAAATCAATGAAATAGTAATTCTCCCATTTCTTCCACATACTTATGACAACATTTATCAAACATTTTATAAACAACATTTGCATTACCTAAATGGAGATATATGTTACTAAATATTTTATACAGTTGTGTACGTATTTTATTAATATATATACATTTAAAGGAATATATGTAGAAAATGCCCCTTCACTATGCTCTCCAGCTTTTCTGATAAAAGTACCCACACACAAGCTGAATTGAGTCTTTTCAATTATACAGTTATTGGGATGCAGAGAAGAAAGGTCATTCCATTTCCATATAAAAATAGCTAACTGTTTTTATTGACTTTCATTATTTATATTACCTGTATTCAGAGTTAAGTTACTGACTCAGTTTCATTTTGTAAAAAAATCAAACAAGCAAAAACCTTATCAATGGTTTAGAAGTATAGAAGATACTCTCAAGTAAAACTAGCAGGATTTCTAGATAAAGTCACTTCTTCAGTAACACAGAGAAAGAGATTTAAAAATGAAAACAATGTTAGGCAGTACCAAAGTATTTATGAATAAGACAAAGTTTGTAAAATAAAAATTAAAATTGAAGACTCATTTTCAGAAAAAAATTCATAGGAAAGTAAACTGAATTTTAAATCGAAACACAAAAAAGAGTCTTTGGATTGGTAACTTCTAACAAATACCAGTTTCAACCAAATCTTTACTGCCACACCTCTGAGCCATTTCTTGGCTTCCTCGTCAGCCCTTGTTGGAACTTGCTTTCTTTGTCTCCTGTGACCTAAACTTACGCATCTATTTGTCTGTTATCCGCCATCTGTTACCCACATTCCCACTGTTTCCCTTTCAATAACACCTATTTCCTTCCCATTTCTTCTGTTAAGTTTCTCCTCTCAAATGCTTCTTATATTTTCCTCTGTTTCGGAATTTTTTTTTTTTAAAGATTTATTTATTTGTGCATACAAAACTGGGGTACAGGCCAGAGGCTCAGGGGCAGTGAGAAGCCTCATAGAGACAAGAGTGGGGAACAAAACAGGCAGATTGACGAAGTACACTGCTGAGGGGAGCAGGGGGCGGGTCAGGAGGGGTCTGCCACACCATGTGGTCACCTCCAGGGCAGGCGGGGATCGAACTCATGCGGAAGCGGCTTTAGATTCTCAGTGCTGTGCTTTAACTCGCTGCGCCACCAGGGAGGGCCTGTTTTGGAAATTTTTATTAAACCCTTCTATGGGGGAGAAAAACCTACAGGTCTGAAAATTTTTTTAGAAAGGCTAAATGATCTTCACATTTCTAGAAATACTCTATACGATCTACTTATTTTTTTCCTATACACTGCTTATCATTTTGGGGACACATTTTCAGCTTTTACTACACAATGAAAATTACCCTCACTGAAGCCACTAAAAATCTACACATCAGTGAAAAATCATCACTGTGTGTCCTACTGTAGCATTATTTTGACATCTGATATATGTTTTGATTATCAGCTTGAGTGCTTTCAATTGAGTCTTTCAATTGACACTACACATTCTCCATATTCATAGCTGCAACTTGATCTCTGTAGAGTCCTTTCTGGTTTACTCCCTAGTTTTTCTTTGATAAAAACCAAACTTCTTGGTTGCAAAAAGATATAGAAACTTGTATGGAAGTTGTTTCTAACATAAAAAAAAATATTGGAGGAATCAACTGAAGAAAAATAATGGACAGTAACAGAAGAAAGTAAAGCAACCAATCAACAGTCAACATCACGTCCCCACACCAGCTCCTTGAAAGCTGGTGAATGTGGATGTCACCCAGCTCACACCAACAATGCCATTGTTGTCAGGACACTGGACACATGCACACAAATGCAGGACACACTTGCTGGCCTTAATATTGCTTCCTTTGAAACTGACCTTTTCTGTCCCTATACATTTTTCTTCCTCTCCCCATACTCCAGTAGGTTAGGTGCATTTGATTTGCAAATCCAGGCATCCTCTCACTCTACAACAAAAGGAGGCTAGGAAAGTGCTCTTCTAGCTCTTTGGGCTTCTTGACTGGGTGATTACTTCACAGGGCACAGAGACTATGTGGTAGAAAAGAGGATCAAACATTGGGCATCTAACGCAGGCCGTGAATCCTTTTTGTAACCTTTGTAAAGTAACATCCTCAAGAATTTTTCCACATCCTCCCTCTCTTTACTTTCTGCACACTTTCCAGTGGGCAGGCTGCCTTCAGTTTACCACGATTCATCAGATATTATCTGTTTAGATCCAGTAGACTCATACTCGTAATCTCATTTTGCCTAGATGAGGACATTCTCATTTAGGACATTCTCTCCCCAAACTGACTCCACTCAGAGTCAAGTCGTTGGAGTTCTTGATCCAAGTTCGGATAAGCATTTATCTAGTCATGAAGGCACTCAACTCTCCTTCACTAATATGCCCTCCACATAATACGTCATTAGACTGAGTTATTCTACAATCTAAATTATCCTACATCTATCTGTCCTCCATATTTTAGCCCAATACATTCACATGCATTTGCAAAACATGAGACACATTTTTTAAAGTATAGATTCCTAGAACCAATTCTGAAATTAATTAATAAATTAATTTCTACAGTAATACCTCATATTCTACATTTTTTTGGGAAAAAAAAAGCTCCAGAGACAATTTGATGTATATTATAGGTTGGCAACTGCACAATAATTATACTTCCTAAATGACATTACTTTCTGTAGTCTCCTCTCCATTTACCTATTTTCAGCACTACCAAAAATTAATTTAGAAACATTTTGAAAATTTTCATTATGTTTCTATTACCTAAAGAAAAACTTCCAAATGCTTTTGGGTCCACTCATATATTTTATAATCCATATCCTTCAGTATCTATTCCTGTGACTTGAATCAATATCTAAACAGAATTTTCTACCAAAAAATTTTAGCACATGTTTAGAATCCTTCCCCCCTTTCAGAAAACTGAAAAACACTGCACATTGTTGATTTCAAATTATTGTAACAATTTCAATTTATTCAATCCTTCTTTAATTATTCAACAGTTATTATAATATTACACAAAATTCAAGTGGCATTAATGTAGTATTAAGATTAGATTTAAATCCATATACCACTTTGTAATGTATAAATCAACTGGGATTCTCTCTATTTATTTATAAATCAACTGGGATTCATTCTATTTATTTATTCTATGTATTTATTGATTCTCTATATTTATTGCATTTCATTTTAGGGAAAATCCCATGAGATATGGAAAAGGAAAATGCATCCTCGCTGACAGAATTTGTTCTCACAGGACTTACATATCAAGAGGAGTGGGAAATCCCCCTGTTCCTGGTGTTCTTGGTGATTTACCTCATCACCATTGTGGGGAACCTTGGACTTATAGCTCTTATCTGGAATGACTCTCAACTTCACATCCCCATGTACTTTTTACTTGGGAGTTTGGCTTTTGTGGATGCTTCAATATCATCCACAGTGACACCCAGCATGCTGGTTAACTTTTTCACCAAAAGTAAGAACATATCTTTTTCTGAATGCATGATACAATTTTTTTCCTTCGCTATCGGGGTTACCACCGAATGTTTCCTCTTGGCAGCTATGGCATATGATCGCTATGTGGCCATATGCAACCCTTTACGTTACCCCCTGATTATGACCAACAGACTCTGCTTCCAGCTACTAGTCTCCTCGTTTGTAGGTGGCATCATTCATGCATTTATTCATACAGGGTTTTTACTCAGATTAACTTTCTGCAATTCCAACATCTTACATCACTTTTACTGTGATATTGAACCTTTGTTTAAGATTTCCTGCACTGACCCTTCGATTAATATTCTAATAGTTTATATTTTCTCTGGATCGATTCAAGTCTTCACCATTACAATTGTTCTTGTCTCTTATACACTGGTTCTCTTTACAATCTTAAAAAAGAAGTCTCTAGAGGGCATAAAGAAGGCTTTCTCCACCTGCGGAGCCCACCTTTTATCTGTGTCGTTATACTATGGCCCTCTTCTCTTCATGTATGTGCGCCCCGGGTCTGTACAGTCAGATGATCAAGATATGTTGGACTCACTGTTTTACACTGTCATAATTCCTTTCTTAAATCCAATTATCTACAGCCTGAGAAATAAGAAAGTCATAGATTCACTGACAAAGCTGATAAAGAGAAAAATTTAGGCGTCACACTAATAGCTATTCTCATTTCATTAAAGCAGTCACAACTTTGTGTGTATTGGGTGTTGTTTATTAAATGCTAATTAGAGTTATAAGCCTATTGCATTGATAATTTTCCTACTAGCTAAGTGACTTATTGTGTGGACACTTAATAAACTGCTTAAAGCTTTGTGTATCTTATATAAAAAGATACAACCATTCTAATCAAGTTCTCATAACATACTAAATTAACTAAAGGAAGAAACAATGGACCATTTCACACGCTTGTATGCTCTGACATTATAAATACATTAATAAGTGCTAAAATAGGCTGTACCTCTGTGAAGCACTTGAATATGATGTCATTGGTAATATAATTGAGCAGCCTGGAGACTCATCACATAATGCACAGTTTTAGCAGGTTGTGTTTGAATAATTTGGGGTAAATCAAAGGAATTTTGCTACATCAAAATGTCTTTAATTCTATTCTATGGAGACCTGGTGAGTTTTACTTCTTGAAGAGAAATCAAGTCTTGTGTCATTGAGAAATAAAACAATATAGGGACGTAATGTAGAAAACATGCAGAGAGTGAAGTCAGGCTTTGGGTGTCCCTGCTTAGACTGCATCTATGACCAGCAGGAAATAGGCAGTGGCCTCATTGTCTGTGTTACCTTCTCAGGCACTTTCTATCTCTGTGTGTTCTGTTGTTAAGTAATCTGAGGAGTTTTACTAATTCAGCAATCTAAGTGATTACACTGAAGGATTAAATAAGGATGGCTTAGGAAGAAAAGGCAGAGGTACCTCCTTGGTAGCGCAGCGGGTTAAAGAACAGCACTAAGAAGCTAAAGCCTCTTCAGCATGAGTTCGATCCCTGCCAGCCCCAGAGGTGACCCACATGGCAAGGCAGACATCTCCTGACCCGCCCACTGCTCCCCTCAGCAGTGTACTTTGTCAGTTTGCTTGTTCTGCTCCCCACTCTGTCTCTGGTGAATCCTCTCACTGCTCCTGCACCGCTGGCCTATACCCCAGTTCTGTATGCATAAATAAATAAATACTTAAAAAAAAAGAAGAAGAAGAAAGAAGAGGCAGAATAGGAACGAAATGGTCTAAAAAGCACACACACACACACACACACACACACAAAGATGCTTTAGCTATAAATCACCAGTATGTAAAGATATTGGAATGTGTATTGACCTTGAGGGCTTTAGATGCTTATTACCAAACTTTAAATAATAATAAGATGTTATGCAAGCATGCTTTGCAGATGCTGACAGGAAAGGCATTAAAATGAGCAAGGATCTGATTGCTTTTTGCTTCAAAGTTATTGATGAGTAGTTCTTCTCACACTCTTAGTAAGAAAAATATAGTAAGTATCCTATTTCTTAGGCCCATCCTCTACCCATTTGTTTCTCAATATTGAAATTTCACACTTATTCTTACTAATCCATTGATATCTTACCCTCAAACAATTTGACTCTATGTTCTGAAAAATTTTAGCTGATCATCCCTTTAACTGACTGATGTTCTCTTTCTTCTAAACATAGCTCCCTAATTACTCTTGTAAACATAACTCTGATTAAATTGTATCCATCTCAATTATTTTGAATGGCCATTGGTACCAGATTATGCCTGAATAAAGTGTCTTAAACTGCACAGCCATATAGACATGGGATTATTTCTTCATTTGCATGTCAACAATCCATATACCTATGCATGTATGTATGCACATTATATTTGGTCACGCTGCATATCTGAGGTATCTTCAAATAAAGTCTTGCTTTTATTATAAAGTTTCTTTTTCACAATTTTCTGATGGTCTCTCGGTTACATCAAAAGCGTTACCCGGCCCTCCCTGGTGACGCAGCGGGTTAAAGCACAGCACTAAGAAGCTAAAGCCACGGCAGCATGAGTTCGATCCCCGCCTGCCCCGGAGGAGATCCACATGGCGTGGCAGACCTCTCCTGACCCGCCCGCTGCTCCCCTCAGCAGTGTACTTCGTTGATCTTCCTGTTCTGCTCCCCACTCTGTCCCTGGTGAATCCTCTCACCCTCCGCATCTCTAGTCTGTACCCCAGTTCTGTATGAACAAATAAATCTTTAAAAAAAAAAAAAAGCGTTACCAAACACCATCTAGACAAACCTGATTCTTTTCAAGTTCATCCTGGACTACAAATAGGTCTCACAAGAGAGAATCCTTCCCACTCTACTGTCCCATTAGCATTTAAAACTGATATGGTTTATTTTCAAGAGACACTGGAGAGTTTTCTTTCAAATGGTACAAGTTTCATGATGCATTTACAAAACATTTTAAAGAGAGGAATCCCAATTTCAAGTTTGTTTGATGCTATTTACTCTTCTTATTTTTGGGCTATAAGACATACTTTAGAAAACCTTTATTTCAGAAAAGGAGACAGAGTGGCTACATGCATGTTTATTAAATATTTATGAAAGTATGAGAAATTTAAATGATCTGACACATATACATAACATTAGTAAGAGGGCATCAGTCTTCTAATTTGTAGTGACCCAGAGATATTACTTGGTTCAGGGTGGCTGCTGCCTGCAATATTACCCCTCAAATTTCTCTCATAAAATCTTCCTAACACAAAGAGCAAAATATTCTTGCTCTTATTACTAGTATTAGCTCTTGCAAAAGGGTCTGACATAATTCCTGAGAAAAGTCTCATAAGTCAAACTTGGCTTAAAGTTACCAAATATAGATTAATTTAAAACAATACATTGGCTTTACTTATTCTACCAAATCAATACTAACAACCTCTGGAAACATCCTCAAACACATTCTGGTCATAATGTTAAGCTAGGTCTGGATATTCTGTTGGCCAGGAAAGATGGCATATAAACCACAGAGAACTCTACAAGATAGAAAAGAGGTACAGACCAAGAGATCAGGAAAATGATGAATTGCTACTAGGGACTCTAGTCCCTCATTTCTGGCCTCCCACCATAATGTTGCCTATACTCTAAAGGAAATTGGAGGCCCAACCATAGACCCAAAGCCCTCAAGAAGGGAACAATGATGAAGACAATGCACACAGAAATAGGCAGTCTGAGATCACAAGCATAGTAATGTCAGTCCAGTTTCCCACACTACACCAGGACAGCACTAGCAAGAGCAGATCTACTTTGCACATGGCGACTTCCAAACATGGCCCTGAATTGAAGCCACAGCTACATTTACTAGGGAAAAAGAAAAGCATCCATTAAATAATCAAATGTGCAAAGAGAGTGTATTTTCTAGCCAGATCAAATATCATAGCAACATGGAATCTCATAAAAGAATAATAAATTACCTAAAATCAAACTTAAGACACAAATATAACAGATGGTCCTGCAAAAGCTGGACAATCACATGTAAAAGAATGAAACTACACAACCCATCACAGTATCTAACAGTGTACACCAAAATTAACTCAATATGAACTAAAGATGGGAATGTAAGACTTGAAATCATAAAACACATAGAAGAAAATATAAGTAACAAGTTCTTCAAATAATAGCCTTAATAATATTTTCATGGCTATCTCCAAAAGCAAGAGTAACAAGAGCAAAAATGAGATTACATTAAACTTCAACAACTATGCAAGAGAAAGAACCATTGATAAAAAAGCGACCTATAAGATGAGTTTATTTACAATGAATACATCTGAAAGAGTTGATATTTAATATATAAAGAACTAATGAATCTCAAAAACAAAAAGTTAAGCAACCTGATTAAAAATGATAGGTGATCTGAATAGACATTTTTCCATACAGATAGTAGCCAAAGGCTCATAACAACTGTCAACATGTCTTATCGGGAAAATGCAAATTAAATTATAATAGAGTATTATACCTGTTAGAAGGCTGATTGTTAAAAAGACAAGAAACAATAAACTATGGTGAGGATGTGGAAAAAAGTGAATTTTCATTACTACTGGTGGTAATGTAAATTGGTGCAGCAATTATGAAAACCAATAGAGAGACTCCTCAAAAAATATGAATACAAATGCCATATCCTACTTCTGGGGATTTACCAAAGAATATGCAAACTACCTCTGGAAAAGATATATGCGCACTCAAGTTCATTACTGTATTATTCAAAAGAGTCCAACACTGGAAACCTAATCATCATTGGACAATGCCATGATAATGAAGTGGTACATACACACACACACACACACACACTGGTATGCAGCTAAGCTACAATAATCCATGTAATTGCCATTTACCATGACATGGGTGGACCAAGAAGATATTATGCTTGGTGATACATGTCCCATGGAAAAAGATTAAAGAATGTATGGCTTCTCTTATATATGATACATACATAAACAAAATGAATTAAGTCAATAAGGTCTATTCAGCAAAATGCATCAGTGTAATGGACAAACATGATGTATTTTGGAAGAAAGTGTAATCAAGACTCTAAGAAACTACTTGAGATCATGTACATGATAAATATCAGGCTATGTGAAGAATTCTCACACCTCAATAAAAACAGGGAATATCCAAAAAGACATAAAAAGATACTTATGATAATTAGTCATCAGAGAAATAAAACTGAAATGGCATGCAGCCATATATACTTCTTTTACTGCTTCTAAGGCAAGCTAGTATACCAGACTGGCCAACGATGAGGGCCCTATGGATGACAAGAGGACATAGGCATATACTGTTAGAAATAAAGATCCTAAGGTCAGATTTCCTGAAACAGAATCTATATTTTAACTAGGTCTCCAGGAGATAGACAGGCACCAAAGTTTGGGAAGCTCTGGTCTAACCCACCTCCCACTGCATTCATTTGTTTTGTTTTCTTTTGCTTCCACAGCCCCCTTACTGCCCAGAAAACCTTTGTCTTATTAGTATTTCTCATCAGATTTCAGCTTAAAGGGGGATGTAACATAGGTGTGGAATGTAATCTCCTTCTCTGATATAACCAAGTGATTAAGGTAAGTCACTTTTATATTAGCTCCTCCCTCCTTTCATGCATTCTGACATTAAATTCATTGAGTGTTGCCCCACTGCTCTATCCCTTACTTAGTAAGTGCCACACTCCAGTTTGCATGATGAGGGTAATTTTTGTGGGTAGGTGCCTAAGTGAATAGGGAACTCTTTACAATAATGTAATGTAAATATCGTCTCTTTGCAATAATGTCTGGTTAGCTCAGACAAGGCCACGATGATCAAAGCACTCAGAGAAACATACACATCTGAAGTCCTCCATACATACAGAAATATCGATGCTGGAAAATACTGTATAAAATGCAGTTTCAACTGAGAACATTAAAGCTGTCTGGAGTGACTTGATGCTTATGGACTGTAATACCCTGTGGGACAAGTTGGACTCTCACACATGATCAAATCTACAATGCCCAGAACAACTCAGCTTTGCCCTAAAGGGAATTCCTGGGCACTACAGTGGAAATTTTAGGTCTTTACTCTGTCCTCTTTTGTCAAAAGCATACATTTATACAATTGGTTGGCTCCTGTGTCCAAATCAAACATATAGATGACGATTTCCTGAGCTTGACAAAGGGAAGTCTCCAAAACGAATCAGCGTGCAAGGAGCTGCGACCTCTGTTTTCATTCCAGTGCTACTGTGTTTCTATCACCTTAGAAAGCCCAACACTCTGAAAGGATCTTCTCCATTTGTCCAAGTATGGGTAAGTTAGAAATAATTTCTCTAATATTCATTATCCTTTATAGAAAAGTTAAAATACTGTATAATTCAAAATACTTTCTTTTGGGTTACAAGATGCAGAAGTAGCCAGGAGGAAAATCACAAAAGTTAGTTAACCTATGTATATTATTTGTTGAATGTCAGGATAAGTAAACACCATAAAGACTAAATTACACCCCTTCAAAGTTTTATTAAGCTCTTATCATAAGGATAATGAGAGTATAAGGCAGTTATTGGTAAACAGAAACTTAAAACAATTTTAATTTTTCTGAGTCAATGATTCAAGTGATAGGTTTTCTAGGTAAAGAAATTATTGTGGTATTTCTCATAAAAATTACATTCTGTTTAACCATCACCTTCTCTGAGTAAAACTGAGTGACTAAGGTAAGTCACTTTAATTTGAACTCCTCTCTCCTTTTATCCGTTCTGACATTAAATTCAGTGAGTCATGCCCCACTCTCACTTATAAGTACCAACACTCCATGTGGATTTGACTTTTTATTAGTAGGCTATTTGGATTTCATAAAAGAAAATCTTTGCAAAACAAACATATTGATGAGTTGTAATTACAGATGCTGCTATTTATGTTAACCAGTTGAGGCACCAGTCTTTAAAAAAATGTAGACTGCTTATAAAACTGGTGAGAATGAGGTGATCTCATGTAAAACCAGAAGAATATCTAGAAAAACTCTAGTAACTGTTAATCATAAAAATTAAGGTAACAACAAAATCTTTGAAGCAGTGAACACTTAAATATACATGAACATATAACATCAAACTTTAAAGGAATGTCTTTCTCTTTCAAAAACACCATAAGAAAATTAAGTTGGAATTATAAGACAGGATTTCCAGTGATGACAACTTTTAATGAAAACCAGAGTTAAGACAACTATTAACTGCTCACACCTGAACCTTATTTCATCTTGTCTCTCTTGTATATAGCACTACTTGGATTTCCACATTTCCAAGTCTTCATTATTTTCTGCTTTCTGTACTTCCTACCTTTTGTTTTCATCTCACACCTGAAATTACTAACTCCCCTGTCCATCCTGCTAGCTCATTGGGTTTCCTGATTGGGTGGTTACCTCTGCAGAGTACAAAGACTATGTGGGAGGAAAGGAGACCTTGTTGGTTATCTAATACGCGCTGTGCGCCCTCTTTGTAATCTCTTCATATAACTTCCTCAAAACATACCTATGTGTATTTTTCCATTGACAGTCTGCTTTCACTGTCCTCCACGTCTCTTTAGACATTACGTGTATTAATATTCTAATAAGATCCAGTAGACTCATACTATAAATCTAGAGGTTCAAAGGCCCATATCTCAAAAAACTGACTGAATATTAAATCCTTCTGAGTTTCTGATGTAAGTTTTGATAAGCATCCTTCTAGTCACAAAGTAACCTAACTCTTCTCTCCACTGATATGCTCTTCATGTAATATGTAACTAGACCAATTTAGTGAAGATTTTAAAATCTAAAATCTTCTAGAAATTATATTCTTCTAAATTTACACCTTTGTTCTTATCACTAGTAATGTCATAGCTCCACGGACTAGGTAGTTCACATGCATTTTTTAAAAAAATAGGAAGCATTAGTTTTTAAAGCATAGATTTCTAGAACTCATTCTAATGCAATGAATCAATTTCTTCAATACTATATTTTGGGGGAAAAATAGGCTCCAGATTCTGAATATAATCTGGGTTGGCTATCTGGACAATAACTATACTTACTAAATAGTGATCCTTTCTGTCATCTTCTCCCATGTTTCCTATTTTCTTCACCAAATAATTAATTTCAAAAACTTTTAAAAATGTTTCAGCTTATGTCTATTACATGAGGAAACACTTCCAGATGCTTCATATTCATTTATTTCTTTAAAGTCCATATCTTTCAATATCCATTCCTGTGGCTGACTAAGAATCAAATCCAAGACAGAATTTCTCTACCACACATTTTAACGCATGAATTGATGTCTTTCCGTTTTTTTTTTATATAAACCAATTACACTGAACATTGTGACTTTAAATTACCACAACTATTTCCATTTATTCAACTAACCTCAATATCTTATCCCATCATATGATATTACACAAAATTCAAATGGCATTAATACCATAGTAAGGTTAGATTTAAATCCGTATACTACGTTGTAATATATAAATCACTGGGAATGATCCCTTTACATTTATTTCTTTTCTTTTCAGGGAAAATCTAATGAGACATGGAAAAGGAAAATACATCCTTGCTGACAGAGTTTGTTCTCACAGGACTAACATATAAAGAGGAGTGGGAAATCCCCCTGTTCCTGGTGTTCTTGGTGATTTACCTCTTGACCATTGTGGGGAATCTTGGACTTATTGCTCTCATCTGGAATGACTCTCAACTTCACATCCCCATGTACTTTTTCCTTGGGAGTCTGGCTTTTGTGGATGCTTTAATATCATCCACAGTGACACCCAACATGCTCGTTAACGTTTTCACCAAAAGTAAGAACATATCTTTTTCTGAATGCATGATACAATTTTTCCCCTTTGCTATCGGAGTTACCACAGAATGTTTCCTCTTGGCAGCTATGGCATATGATCGCTATGTGGCCATATGCAACCCTTTACGTTACCCCCTGATTATGACCAACAGACTCTGCTTCCAGCTACTAGTCTCCTCGTTTGTAGGTGGCATCATTCATGCGTTTATTCATACTGGTTTTTTATTCAGGTTAACTTTCTGCAATTCCAACATCTTACATCACTTTTTTTGTGATATTAAACCTTTGTTTAAGATTTCCTGCACTGACCCTTCGATTAATATTCTAATAGTTTATATTTTCTCTGGATCGATTCAAGTCTTCACCATTACAATTGTTCTTGTCTCTTATACACTGGTTCTCTTTACAATCTTAAAAAAGAAGTCTCTAGAGGGCATAAAGAAGGCTTTCTCCACCTGCGGAGCCCACCTTTTATCTGTGTCGTTATACTATGGCCCTCTTCTCTTCATGTATGTGCGCCCCGGGTCTGTACAGTCAGATGATCAAGATATGTTGGACTCACTGTTTTACACTGTCATAATTCCTTTCTTAAATCCAATTATCTACAGCCTGAGAAATAAGAAAGTCATAGATTCATTGAAAAAATTGATAAAGAGAAAAGTTTAGGTGTCACACTAATAGCTATTCTCATTTCATTAAAGCAGTCACACTTTGTGTGTATTGGGTATGTTTTGTTATGTGCTGACTAGAATTCTAGACCTATTGCATTAATAATTTTCCTATTACATCAATGACTTAATGTGTGAATACTTAATAAACTCCTTTAAGCTTTGTGTATATAAAAAAATGCAAGACATTTTAATCAAGTTCTCTTAACATACTAAAATAACTAAAGGAAGAAACAAATGGACCATTTCACACACTTGTATACACTGGCATTATCAATACATTAATAAAGTGCTAAAATAGGCTGTACCTCTGTGAAGAACTTGACTATGATGTCATTAGTGATATAACTGAGCAGCCTAGAGACTCATCACATAATGCATAGTTTTAGCAGGTTGTGTTTGAGTAATTTGGGGTAAGTTACAGGAATTTTGCTACATCAAAATGTCTTTAATGCCATTCTATGATTCTTAAGGAAAAATCAAGTCTGTGTCAGTGAGAAATAAAACAATACAGGGACGTAATGTAGAAAACATGCAGAGAGTGAAGTCAGGCCAAACTGTTAGAGGTTGTCCCTGCTCAGACTGTATCTATGACCAGCAGGAAATAGGCAGTGGCCTCATTGTCTGTGTTACCTTCTCAGGCACTTCCTAGCTCTGTGTGTTCTGTTGTTGGGTAATCTGAGGAGTTTTACTAATTCAGCAATCTAAGTGACAACACTGAAGGATTAAATAAGGATGGCTTAGAAATACCCAAAGCCTCAAGAAGGTTACAATGATGAAGACAGTGCACACAGAAAGATCCAGTCTGAGATCACAAGCATGGTAATGTCAGTCCAGTGTCCCACACTACACCAGGACAACACTAGTAAGAGCTGATCTACTTTGCACATGCCAACTTCCATACTTGGCCGTGAACTGCTCAGCTCCAAGTACTAGGGAAAAAAGTATCCATTAAAACCAAATGTTACCCTTGGTCATTTGGTCTAGTCAGCAGAATGCATCAGTGTAATGGACAAATATGAGGTAATTTGGAAAAAAAGTGTAAACAAGACTCTGAGAAAACATTTGCAGATCATATATATAATAAATATCAGGGTATATAAAGAATTTCCACACCTCAATAAAAAAGGACACAAACAGATGTTTGTGATAATTAGTCATTTGAGAAATAAAATTTAAATAACGATGAAAGAGTATGGTCATAAAATATAATTAAATGTTATATATATAATTAAAACTGAATGGACTAATACTGAAAACAGAAATTCAGATCTTCGTATTCAAAGGTAGGAGTAAAGTTAGTTAGGAAATAATTTCAGCTAATACTCTGCTTCTCCCTTGCATGCAGCCATATATATACTTCTTTTACTGCTTCTAAGGCAATCTAGACTCTCTGGTCTACCAGACTGGCCAAAGATGAGGGCCCTATGGATGACAAGAGGACATAGGCATATACTGTTAGAAATAAAGATCCTAAGGTCAGATTTCCTGAAACAGAATCTATATTTTA
>NW_004567104.1:48983057-49024952 GCF_000260355.1 Condylura cristata | reverse complement strand
AAATAATTTCTCTAATATTCATTATCCTTTATAGAAAAGTTAAAATACTGTATAATTCAAAATACTTTCTTTTGGGTTACAAGATGCAGAAGTAGTCAGGAGGAAAATCACAACAATTACTTAATCTATGTACTTTACTTTTGTGTTGTCAGGGTAAGTACAACACCAGAAAGACTAAATCATGCCCAATCAAAGTTCTTATCATAAGGATAATGAGAGTATAAGGCAGTTATTGGTAAACAGAAACCTAAAAACAATTTTAATTTTTCTGGGTTAATGATTCAAGTGGTAACGTTTCCTACATAAGAAATTGTTGTGTTTATTCTCATAGAAAGTTACGTTCTGGGCTCTCCTTGGTGGTGCAATGGGTTAAAGCACCGCATTATGAAGCTCTCCAAAGCCACTGCAGCACTAGTTCAAGCCCCGGCCAGGGAGCTGACCCATATGGTGTTGCAGACCTCTTCTGACCCGCCCGCTGCTCCCCTCAGCAGTGTACTTTGTTGATCTGCCTGTTCTGCTCCCCACTCTGTCTCTGGTGAATCCTCTCACCCACCACATCTCTGGCCTGTACCCCAGTTCTATAAGCATAAATAAATAAATCTTAAAAAAAAAGGAAAAAAGTTACATTCTGTTCAACAATCACCTTCTCTGAGTAAAACTGAGTGACAAGTGACAAAGTCACTTTAATTTGAACTCCTCTCTTTTATCCATGCTGACATTAAATTCATTGAGTCATGCCCCACTCTCACTTCTAAGTATGCACACTCCACGTGGATTTGACTTTTTTATTCAGTAGGTTATTTGGATTGCAAAAAAGAAAACCTTTGCAAAATAAACATATTTCTGAGCTGTAATTACAGCTGCTATTTATGTCACCCAGGTGAGGTAACAGTCTTTGAAAATGTATTCTGCTTATGAAACTGGTGAGAATGAGGTGATCTCAAGTAAAACCAGAAGAATATCTACAAAAAGTCTAATAAATGTTAATCACAAAAAGTAAAGTAACATTTAAATATGGCAAAAGATTTTCAGCTGTGAATACTTAAAGGAACAGAAACATATAACATCAAACTTTAAAGGAATGTCTCTCTCTTACACAAACACCATAGGAAAATTAAGTTGGAATTATAGATGTAAGAGAGGCATCCCAGTGCTGACAACTTTGAATGAGAACCAGAGTTAAGACTATTAACCGCTCACATCTGAACCTTTCTCTACTTCATCTTCAGTCTTTTATGTGTAACACTACTTCATTGCCTTGTCTTTCCACATTCCCATGTCCCCACTACCTTTTGCTTTCTGTTCTTCCCACCTCTTGTTTTCATTGCACCCAAGTAATTCCCCATCTAACTTTCTCTGCCCTTCCTCTCTCAATGTCCTCTCAGGGCATTTTCTACCGAACAAAAATTCAAATCTGTCTCTGGGTGAGATAAAAGCCAAATGTTATCCAAGTTGTCAGAGTACAGTTTCATTTTCCTCACTGTTGTGACACTCACTTCCCATTTACTTATTATTATTCTCTGAGCTCAACTCTACAACAAAACTTAAAGTGCTCTTTAAAAACCAGGGTAAACTGTATCAACCGGGATGTTAAAAACACAAATATAAAATATTAGAAGCCACTATAAATCTCTGTTTCTATATTAAATGATCTTATTTTTTTTTGTTTTTGCTTTTAATCTAAGTAGAGCATTTATTTTGGATTTTTAGCACTGCATTTCAATGTCTCCTTTAGTGTTCAGTGTTCACAACATTAACTATCTAATTACACTTGCTTCTCATATCATGCTAATTTATATCATTTTCTGGTCTTTCAGTAGCCCTTTTGGGTGAGCCAAAGTTCCTGGATATAAGAGGAAATGAGATAACTGAGTAGAAACTGGCTCTACAAGAGAGATGTGGGGCCTCCATGTTGGCAAAATGCATTAAAGCACAGCACTACAGAGCTATCTGCAGCTACTGCAGTCACAAGTTCAATCCCTGTTCAGGGACCTGACCCACATGTGCAGCAGATCTCTCCTGTGTTACTTGCTGCTGCTCTCAGCAATGTATTTCAATCCGCCTGTTCTGTTTCCCACTCTGTCTCTAGTGAATCCTCATACCCCCCCATACCTTTGGACTGCACCCCAGTTCTAGTATACATAAATAAATAAAATCTTTAAAAAAAGAAAGAGATGAAAGTGAGATTGGAGAATCCACGTTAAAGTGGGCAGGAACATAGGAAGAAAAGGAACCCATCAATAGCCAAATCGTGTCCCAACACTAGATCAATAAGCACTGTTGTCATTGTTGGTAAATTTGGTCTCCATCTGGTTCACATGGACAATGTCACTATTGTGGACATGGGACACATCTGCGCATTCATGTGGCTGCCTTTGATGCTATACTCTGTCCCTGCACCTGTTTCTTCCTCTCCCCACATTCTAGATGTAGGTTGAGTGATTTGATGGCCAAATCCAGACATGCTCTCTCACTCTAGGACCAAAGAGGACTGGGAAAGTAAGTTTCCAGTTCTTTGGGTTTCTTGATTGGGTGGTTACTTTCCAGGTAACAAAGTCTATGTGCTATGAAAGGGGTCCTTGTTGGTCATCAAATGCAGTCTTTGTAACTTCAAGTTCTTTTCCATGCCCTTCCTCTCTTTCTGCACACATTCCAACAGAAAGTCTGCCTTCAGTCTTTGCCCATGACTCCAAATATTATTTCCATTGAGATCTAGTAGATTCATACTACTAATCTCACCTTCCCTGGCTGTTCAGAGGACATCCAAATCAGCACTGTCTCTGACATCTTGGTCCAATTTTTGATGGCCATCAATTTAATCAGATGATTCCTCTCTTCTTCAATGACATGTCCTGCATATCTAATGTCACTAAGTTCTAGTACCTCTATTCTCTACAGCCTTTCTCTCTATCTTCTTTATGACGCAAGGACTAGGAATGTTATCTTAACTTAAATCATTTCACTTTTTAGTCATGTGAAGATGGTTGGTTTTTATATGTAGATTCATATAAATCCTTCTGACACACTGAATTAATTTCTCATTAAAGCCCTACTATGTACTTTATAAACAAGACTTTCTAAGACAATTCTGTTATGTTGACTGGTTTGAAAAACAACAGACATCAATTATTTTGTCTTGAACAGTGTTTTGACTATACTTTCTTATCCATGATGCCTATTTTGTGCACTATTAAACATTAACCTCAAAAATACTCTGAAATGCTTCAGTACATGTCTATTACCTGAAGAAAAAAGCTCAAATTTTATAATCCAGATTTTAAATGTTTATTCAGTTGCTTCAGAATCCATGTTTCAGACTCAGGATTTCCTTCCAATTTTTTGTCCATGATAACAGTAGTTCCTTTTTAAGACCTATTAACACCTGTATATTTTTGAGCTGAAAATATTGTACATATATTGATTGCTTCAAATCTCCAAAGTAGCAACGAGCTGTCTAGTAATATTATTTGAACCTGAAAGGGCATTATGATAGGAGTATTATTTATTTTAAATTGCCTCTGCCAATTTACAATTTCCAAACCCACTATGAATGTGCCTTTTACATTTATGCATTTCATTTCAGGAAATAGCCAGTAAGACATGGAAAAGGAAAATGCATCTTTGCTGACAAAGTTTGTTCTCACAGGACTTACATATCAAGAGGAGTGGGAAATCCCCCTGTTCCTGGTGTTCTTGGTGATTTACCTCATCACCATTGTGGGGAACCTTGGACTTATTGCTCTCATCTGGAATGACTCTCAACTTCACATCCCCATGTATTTATTTCTTGGGAGTTTGGCTTTTGTGGATGCTTCAATATCATCCACAGTTACACCCAACATGCTGGTCAAATTCTTTGCCAGGAGTAATATAATGTATCTTTCTGAATGCATGATACAGTTTTTTTCCTTTGCATTCAGTGCAACCACAGAATGTTTCCTCTTGGCAGCTATGGCATATGATCGCTATGTGGCCATATGCAACCCTTTACGTTACCCCCTGATTATGACCAACAGACTCTGCTTCCAGCTACTAGTCTCCTCGTTTGTAGGTGGCATCATTCATGCGTTTATTCATACTGGGTTTTTACTCAGATTAACTTTCTGCAACAACAACATATTACATCACTTTTACTGTGATATTGAACCTTTGTTTAAGATTTCCTGCACTGACCCTTCGATTAATATTCTAATAGTTTATATTTTCTCTGGATCGATTCAAGTCTTCACCATTACAATTGTTCTTGTCTCTTATACACTGGTTCTCTTTACAATCTTAAAAAAGAAGTCTCTAGAGGGCATAAAGAAGGCTTTCTCCACCTGCGGAGCCCACCTTTTATCTGTGTCGTTATACTATGGCCCTCTTCTCTTCATGTATGTGCGTCCCGGGTCTGTACAGTCAGATGATCAAGATATGTTGGACTCACTGTTTTACACTGTCATAATTCCTTTCTTAAATCCAATTATCTACAGCCTGAGAAATAAGAAAGTCATAGATTCATTGAAAAAACTCATAAAGAGAAAAGTTTAGGCCTCATACTAATAGCTGTTCATATTTCATTAAAGCTGTCACAAAAATTGTGTGTATTGGGTGTTGTTTGTTAAATGCTGATTAGAGTTCTAAGTTTATTGCAATGATAATTTCCTATTTAATGACAAGCACAAATGCCTAATAAATGCTTTAAAGCTATGTGTAGGTTATTAAAAAACATACAAGCAATTTTAATCAAGTGCTCATTGCTTACTAAAATAACTAAAGGAAGAAACAAATGGAACATTTATATGCTTGTGTATCTTCCACATGACTTTATGAATACGTTAAATGCTAAAATAATGCCAAACCCCTATGAATATGATTTCATTGGTATTCTGAAGACTCATATCACACTGAAATGCACAGTGTGGGTGGGTTTGTGTTTGAGTATTTGGGGCAAATTGCTAGAATTCTGCTATATTTCTTATGGTGAAATTAAGTCTTGAGTCACTCAAAATAAACAGCAATAGGACATAATGGAAAACACAGGAAGTGGGGAAAAGGAGTGAAGAGAGTGAAGTCAGGCCAAACTGTTAGAGGTTGTCCCTGCTCAGACTTTATCCATGACCAGCAGGAAATAGGCAGTGGCCTCACTGTGTTACCTCCTCAGGTACTCTCTAGCTCTGTGTGTTCCGTTGTTGGGTAATCTGAGGAGTTTTACTAATTCAGAAACCTAACTGACTACACTGAAGGAATAAATGAGGATGGCTTAGTGAGAAAGATGAGGCAGAATAGGAAGGAAATGGTCTCATACATCAGTTGGAAAAGTATAGTAAATATAAATCACTGGGACATAAAGGTTGCTGATACATATACTAAATTAAGGGGCTTTAGATGCCTATCTTCAAAGTTCAAATATTGTTAAGATGTTATGCAAGCACAACATCCAGGGGAAAGATACAAAAATGGACAAGAATCTCAATGCTTTATGCTCTAAGAGTCCTTGCAGGTTATGTCTCCTCACTACTACTATGTAACAGAACAAGTGATCTAAGTTTTGGCCTCCCCTGCCATTCCTTTCTCAATACTTAAAAAATCCAGACACATTTTTACTGATACCACTGAGGAGTCCCAACTTCAAACTACCTTGTATTACTTTGATAATTTTTTTTATTAGATTATCCCTTCACTTACTGTTATTCTTTACTATCCAAACATAGCTGCTAGGTTATTCTCCTAAATAGGACATGATTAAATCATATCCCATTTTAATTATTTCCAATTGTACATACACATGTTTCCAATTGTACATACACATGTTAAGTTATCTAGAGCCATATATCCACATGGATATATGGTTATTTCTCCATGCATGTGTCCGGAGTACAACTATTTATTATGTATATATTTATTAATTGTTTATGTATTCATGATAACTTTGCCCTGCACTGGTTCACCCTAGCACTATATAAGGTTACTCAAATAAAACCTTGTTTCAACCTAGGTCTCTTTCTCTACAATCCTCCTACTGGAGTCTGTTTTACTTTCCAAGAGAATTATTGAGTATCTTCTGGGAGTCATCATATTTTAAGGTTCATCCTGTTGTTTACATGTTTCCCTCTACATAGAATCTTCCCCATGTGCATTTTGAGATAACTGCCAAAAGCTAGAAATAGCTGTTTCAACTGCTGTGTATTTATTCTTCTAAAGCCTTACAGATTCTTTTGCTATCCTCATTTTTTGCCTATAACCTCTTTTAATTACAATTTAAAAGTTTTCCTATCCTGTGTATTAGGTAGCAGAGTTGTTTAAGCACAGGAGTTTATAAATGAATATTCACAATATGTGTCTAAAATCAAAATAATCTGATAGCACAAATTGAGTTAGAGTATACAACTTTTTTTTTTATCTTATACTAAACTCTGGGATATTACCTAGCCTAGAATGGCTAATGCATGCCAGCTCACTTTCTTAAATTTCTCTTACGATAATCAAAAATATCACACACTGAGTACATCAGTCTTGTTCTTCTTATCACTAGAACTGGCTCCTGGAATAAGATATAAAATAATATCTAGAGTGTGTCATAATTAGATGTTTCATTGAAAGATAAAACACAAAATAATGGGAAAAGTAAAATCACATGAACATACAAACAGATGCTGAAAAAGCCTTTAACCAGATTCAGTACTTATTTAATTTAAAAAAATTAAAAATCTCAATAAATTGAGAATAGAGTAACCTATCTCACCATAATTAAGTACAAATCATACACAACATTATACAACAATGGCATACAATATCATGCAATAGTAAAAAGTGAAAACTGTCCTCCTAAGATCAGGAAAAATAGACTAGAATATCCACTCTTACCACTACTCTTTAACATATTTGTGAAAGATCCAGGATAAGGCCAGAAATAAATACATAACAAGAATCTAAATTAGAAAAGAAGTATTTGGTTTTTATCTTCAGAAATCACAATATATACAGAGCATATAAATATATAAATATATAAAGATTCCACACAAAAATCTACTGTAAATACTAACTAAATATAGTAAATGTCAGGGACACAAAAGCAATGTATAAAAATCTGTTGCATTTCTATATGCAAACATTGAATTAAAGCAAAGAGAAATTACAATCACATCAAAATTATATAATATCGGAGACTACACTTAACAACAATAAAAAAAAAGCAATGCTATCCAATTATTTAAAAAAAAAAAACCCTGATGAAATAGAGCCTCTGGGAAAAATGGGTAGAACTTAAGGTGATTGTGCTAAAAAAATTAGAAAGTGAAAGCTAGCTAATGGATTGTTTCACCAATTTGCAAATATAAAGAAAAAAATCCCAAAGTTGTGTCAAATTCACAGCAAAAATTATTTTTAGACTATGAAAATTATAGTGGTTACCAGGAGGGAGGAGAAAAAGGGACAGGGAAGGTGATAGGGATAGTCACTTGAGCTTTGGTGGAAGGTGAATGAACCTGTATATATACAGAGCTGTGAGGTTACATGCCCCTCCCTTATAGTTATGTAAATGACTTACAAGTTAATAAAACCAGAGAGAAAAAAAAGAGGTGAAAAATCTATACAGTGAAAAAAATAGTGCATTGTCATAAATAAGACACATGGAAACAGAAATGTATACCATGGTCATGTACTAGAAGAATAAACATTATGGAAATGGCCATCTTACCTAAAGCAAATTACAGATCACTAACAATTGATACCAAAATCTCAATGACACTTTTCAAGAAAATAAAACAAATAATTCTAAAGTATGTAGGAAACCATAAAAGATGCTGAATAGCCAAAGCAGTGCTGGGAGGAAGAAGGGGTATCATGCTCCCTGACTACACTACACTACCGTGTAACAGTATTCAAAGAAGTTTGATATTGGAACTTAAATGGGCACACAGATGAGTAGAATAAATTTGCTGAAAAATAAACCCACATATATATGGACAATTATTTATGACAAAGAAGCCAAGACTATACAATGGAGAAAGGGAAATACAAAATAAAGAAAACCAGACATTGTTTCTTTCTCTTTTTTTTACATCATGAAGGACTCATACTTATGACCTAATCTAGCCCTAATTACCTCCCAAAAGCAATCCTAAAATTAACACCAAATGGATTAAAGACTTGGACATAAGGCCTGAAATCATAAAATACTATATACTTTACAGAACAAAATATAAGTTGTCCTTAAAATAAATTTTAGAGGTATTAGTTGGAAACTTATCTCTAATGACAAGAGAAATAAAAGCTAAAAGAAAAAAATGATACTAAAAACAAATCTAAAAAGCTTTTGTACAGCAAGGAGTACCACAAAAACAAAAAGGCAACCTAACCACCTGGAGAAATAAAATATTTGCATATGATAAGCCAAAATTTTGAAAAATTCATAAAATTCAGCAGCAAAAAACCCCAATAACTCAATCTGAATATATGAGTAGAAACTTCTCCAAATAAGATACACAGAAACATGAAAAATGTTCAACATCACTTATTACAAGGGAAACACAAAACCATAGAGATATCACCTCACCCATTTGAGAATGACCTGTTAAAAAGACTAGGAACGTGTGTTGGTCAGAGTCTGAAGGAAAGGGAACTTTGGAGTGTGAATGTTGATTGTGTGGTGCCTCTATGGAAAATACTGGAGATTTTTAAAAATTAAAGCTGAAATGTCTTGCAGATGATCCAGCAATGTCAGTCCTAGGTATACTTATCCAAAGACCATAAAACACTAAATCAGAAAGCTATATGAATCTTCATGTTCATAGAAGTATTAGTCACAATATATGACATAGGAATAATGTAACCAACATAAGACTGGATAAAGAATTGTGGCATACTCAATAGAGTACAACTCAGCTACTAAAAAAGATGAAACTTTTTACAACTACATGAAAAGAACTTGAGGTGATTAGGATAAGTGAGTGAAAGATAGTCACTAAATAATTTCACTAATATGTGGAATATAAATACACAAAGCAAATAAATTAACTACATACAACAAAAATAACTCTTAGGCCCTAAGTAAAATATGGTGATTACCAATGAAGATATGGGAGGGGGCTGGGAACAATGGTAAAGAGGAATAATTTGATAGTTTGGATGGCATAGAACTTCAGTACTGGGTGTGCTGAGGTACATAAACATGTTGAGCTGTGAAGCTGTACTCCCAATGAAATTTTGTTAAGAAAAACAAAGGTAACAAACATTTAAGTATGTAAAACAAATCTCAGCTGGAAGGAGTTATGCTAACCAAAATAACTCAGAAGTAAAAAGGTAAATACTGGGTGGTCTCACTTACATGTGAAATATACAGAAGTCAAACAAAAAGTCAAGAAAACATTCAAACTAGCAAGTTGACCACAGAACTGAGGCATACAGAAAAGGGGAGGGTGGCCAAAAAGAGGAGGGAATAACACAGAAATAATGTGGTCGTACACGAGTGATAGAATAGCAAGAGACCTATGGGAACTACAACAATGTAAGGGAAAAAATTAATTAACTTTTAAAGACCCAACAAATTTCATGATACTGTATCTGTATTTCTGGGGGATCAATTCACAAGATCCTCCCAAGCCCAAGGAAAAGGAGTAAACTGATGATAATCCATTTGCTTTTCACTGTTTCTCCCTAAAGTGTCATTATTGTATAGGTCTTTAGATATTTTTATTGCCACTGCTATACACTATTTCCATTGTTCTAATGGTCTCCTGTCAATAATTTTGAGTTTTGTGTGTACACATACTGGTATAACCAAAAGCCCCAAACAGAAAATGCACAAAGTAAACAAAGGCAAAGAACTCTGCCGCGTTGGCTTCAGGGATGTCTTTGGAGACTTAACTCTAAGGGCAAGAGAAACAAAACCAAAAATAAACAAATGGTACCACATAAATGAAAATGCTGCTGTAGAGCAAAGAAATCTGCTAATGCAGAAAGGCACCCTAGCAAATGGGAGAAAATATTTTCACATCATTCAACTTACATGGGTATATTCAACATCTAAACAGAACTCACACAACTTAACAAAACCTAATAAAAAATGAGCAAAGAGATAAATAGATACTTCTCCAAAGAAGACATTTAGATAGCAAACAGGTACATTTTAAAATGATCATCATCACTTATCAGGACAATAAATCAAAGCCATATGAGAGCATGTCAGACCTTGAGAACAGACCATATCAAAAAGACCAGAAACAGCAGCTGGCAAGGGTGTGGAGATAAAGGAACACACACCTTTGATTAGAATGCAAATTGATTGACATGGAAAGCAATATGGAGGTTTTGAAAACATTAAAAATATATCTTCTTGGGCCCTCCCTGGTGGCACAGCGGGTTAAAGCACAGCACTAAAAAGCTAAAGCCACGGCAGCATGAGTTCGATCCCCGCCTGCCCCGTAGGTGACCACATGGCTCAGCAGACCTCTCCTGACCCCCCCGCTGCTCCCCTCAGCAGTGTCCTTGGTCAATCTGCCTGTTCTGCTCCCCACTCTGTCTCTGGTGAATCTTCTCACCACCCTGCACCTCTGGCCTGTATCCCAGTTCTGTATGTATAAATAAATAAATCTTTAAAAAAAAAATATCTTCCACATGACCCAGAAGATATCCTAGTATCAACTTGAAAAATGCAAAACACTAATTTGAAGGGATAGATGTACTCCCATGTTTATTGCAGCATTATTTACAACAGCCAAGCTATAGAAATAATCAAAGTGCCCAATGACAGAGTAGTGGATTGGGAAGTGGTATAGATACACAATGGACTATCACTCCACTATGAAAAAAATGAACTCTTGCCATTTGTAACAACATAGCTTGAACTGCAGGGGAGGATGCTAAGTGAAATTTGAGAAAGACAGGTACTGCATGACTTCACTAATATGTGGAATATAGAGAAACAAACAAACAAACAAAAGCTTCAGACAAAAATTAAACCAATAAAAAACCCTAGAAATCTGTAGAATAGAGTCCAGCTGAGGGAGGGGGGACAGCTTTAGAGAACAGAGTACAGTGTGAAACAATGGACTATGGCAAGTGACCACGGGTGCTTTGATGTAGATGTGCTGTAGTATCTACATCTGAAGAGGTGTAACCCTGTACCTCCAAGTCTTACAGTGTTGCATACCAACATTTCCTAACAAAAACATAATTACAAAAGAAAAAAGAAATTCCCAACATATATCCCTTTTTGAAACTCTAATTAGTGTTTGCAAAAGAATTCAGCTCAATCATCAAGGATGGTACTCTGGCTAATACTTGGTTCATGATAATGAGGGATGTACATAGACAATTAACATTCTCTTTTGAAAATATTAAAGTAAATCCAAGAATTTTCTCTAGAGACACTATTAAAAGTTTTAAGCTTGGAGACTGGGAATAGGGAAACTTCTGTAATTGTAAATATGTACAGTTAATTTTCATGCAATGCTCAGTGGACATTATTAAGTTATCAGTGGGGATTTCTTAGGAATGATAACACTGTTGTCATCAAATGAGGACAGTGTTTACTTAATATTAACCCAAAAGTCAACCTTGGCATGAAGGGCAGATTTTTTTTTTCTTTATTTTGGCCCTAAACCAAACTAAATGCACACCCACCCAAACCTCCCCTACGATCAAGCTGAGACTGAGCCATTAGAACAAGTGGAGAGTGGTAATAAATGCCCTCTGAATTTCTTATAACTGTTTTATCTATTTGTCTGATTCATTAGCACTTAATTGTTCCCCTCCAACATATAGTTGCATACTCTATCCCATACCTTCCTGGAGATTCCCCAAATTTGGTAACCCTGAGTCCAAAGGAGTGATCTCCTTTACCTAATCTGAATTCAAAACTGGCTGCAGATTTCATTAATAGATATCTGAGTCAAGAATTCACTGGTAGCTCTTAATACCAACCTCCCCTCCCAAATGTTCCAGGACTGATTATATAAAAGAAATGGCAGAAGTATACTCAATTATTGATGATAGCAAAACAGATCAAGAAGTATATAATTTCTAATATTAGGACCCTGGTTTTGAAGTTTGATTCTGCTGCTTACTAGCCACGTCATTTGTATATTTCCTAATTGCAAACTGGGGGGCTGTAAGAATAATACTCTTGTCTATAGAGATTTAGTGTCATGGATTATAAGAGTACTTATTGTAAAATATCTAGTTGAGAACCTGGCACATAGAAAGGACCCAAACAATGCTAACTATAATTATATTTTTCTTGGAAAAACTAAAGTCTTAAAATTGTGTGTACACATGGATACCAGGTCATGGAAGAGTGTAGTGGAGAGATAATATATATTAAATCTTTTATTATATTGAGATATTGAATTTTCTGATCAATTTATAAATGTGAATGAATAGGTTGTTTCATAACTGTATAGAATATTATGTCAATATTTTTTACCTACATAGCATTTTGTTAAATTACTAGATTCATTCTTTTTTCTAGCTTTATTGAGATATGATTGACATATACCATTGTGAAATGTGATGATTTACATATGTGTGTATTGCAAAATGATTATCACAACAAGGTAAGTTAACAGGTCCATAACCTTACAAAATTACCATGTGTGCTTTTTGTTTGTTTTTTTGTTGTTGTTGTTTTTGTTTTTTTTTTAAAGATTTATTTGTGTATACAGAACTGGGGTACAGGCCAGAGGCTCAGGAGCAGCGAGAGGCTTCACCAGAGACAGAGCGGGGAACAGAACAGGCAGATCAACGAAGTACACTGCTGAGGGGAGCAGCGGGCGGGTCAGGAGAGGTCTGCCACGCCATGTGGTCACCTCCGGGGCAGGCGGGAGTCGAACTCATGCGGAAGCGGCTTTTAGATTCTCAGTGCTGTGCTTTAACCCGCTGCGCCACCAGGGAGGGCCCTGTTTGTTTGTTTTTTAAGATTTATTTATTTATTCATACGGAACTGGGGTATAGGCCAGAGATGCGGAGGGTGAGAGGATTCACCAGAGACAGAGTGGGGAGCAGGACAAGCAGATCAATGAAGTACACTGCTGAGGGGAGCAGCTGGCAGGTCAGGAGAGGTCTGACGCGCCATGTGATCTCCTCCGGGCAGGTGGGGAATCGAACTCATGTGGAAATGGCTTAAGCTTCTTAGTGCTGTGCTTTATCTGGCTGTGCCACTAGGGAGGGCCTCATGTGTGTTTTTAAAAAACATTCAAGATCTACTTTCTTAGCATTTTCAAGTATTTAATAGTATTGTTAACCAGAGTCACTATGCTGTATATTAGAACTGAGAATTTATTCACTTATATAACTAACTGGAAGTTTGTACATTTTCACTACGTTCACCCATTTCTTCCACATCTATCCCTAACTTTCAAAATAACTACTCTCCTCTCTATTTCTTTGAGTCCAGTTTTTTTTAAGTTTTCACATATGTGAGACTGGATAGTATTTGTCTTTTTCTGACTTATTTCACTTAACATATTCTTCAAAGTCCAGCCATGCTGTCATAAAAGGGATTTCTTTTTAGGCTGACTATATTCCATTGTGTATATTCAATTCTATTTTCTTTATCCATTAATCTGTCAGTAGACATTAAAGTTGTTTCCATGTAGCTTTGTATTTTGTAAATACTGAACACTGGATGCAGCTGTTCCTTTGAAATAGTGAGTTCATTTTCTCTAGACATGTACTAAGGAGTAAGATTGTTGCATCATATGGTAAATGCATGTTTCTAATTCAAGGAACTGTTTTCTAATGGCTACACAACCTTATATTACCATAAATAGGACACAAATGTTCCCATTACATCCTCTATAAACTTATTTCATGTCTTTTTGATAATACACTTCCTAACAGGTGGAAAATGACATCACACTATGGTTTTGCCTTCTGAGTCCCTACTGACTAGGGATGTCGAGCACCTTTCTGTATTTCTACTTTGGAAAAGTAGGCACTCAAGTCCTTTTTCCATTTTTACATTGGATTATTTGCATTTTTGCTATTGAGTTCGACGTATTTTTACTTATTTATCTATTTTTGGATATAATCTCCTTATCGGATAGACGGTTTGCAATTTTTTTTTGTAATTATAAGTTCTTCATTTTGTTGATTCTTATACTGTGTAGAAAATTTTTCAGTTTGATGTAGTCTCACTTGGTTAATTTTTGCTTTTTTGTTTTAAAGATTTATTTATTTGTGCATACAGAACTGGGGTATAGGCCAGAGACTCAGGGGTGGCGAGAGGCTTCACCAGAGACAGAGTGGGGGGCAGAACAGGAAGACTGACGAAGTACACTGCTGAGGGGAGCAGTGGGCGGGTCAGGAGAGGTCTGCCACGCCATGGCAGGCGGGGCAGGCAGGGATTGAACTCATGCGGAAGTGGCTTTAGCTTCTTAGTGCTGTGCTTTAACCCGCTGCGCCAACAGGGAGGGACAATTTTTGTTTTTGTTGTTTGTGCTTTTGTTATCATATCCAGGAAATCACTGCAAAGACCAGTAAGTTTTCCTTATGCATTCACTAGGGTTTTATTATTATTATTATTATTATTGTTATTATATCTGAGAAGAATTTTACATTTGTTTTTGCTTTCTCATTTTATAAATTTTTATTATTTGTTATGATTTCATTGTTTTAATTGACATAACATTGGCTTACATTATCGTTGGTATTTTCAATGTACAGGATCTCCACCTACAGGTAATGTCACCACAGTGCACCCATCACCAAATCACTCACAGTCCACCACAATAGACCACTTCCTTCCCTTATGGTTTCAGGTCTTTCATTTAGAATTCTGGTTGCTTTCACTCCTCCACTTCCCCTCCTCTCTGGGTTCTTTACTTCTGTAATCAATTTTCTAAGTTTATTTTTTAAGTTTGGCTTTATCTGTCCCTTTTTTTTAGCTTCTCGGTATTCCACTTGTCAATAACATCATCTGGGTTTTTTTTTTTTCTTCTTCTGACTTATTTCACTTAGTGTCATTTCTTCCAGCTCCATCCTTATTGCCAGAAATGGTGGGTGTTTGACTTTTTTGATTGCTGAGTAATATTCTTTTGCATATAAATATCACATCTCCTTGATCCACTCATCCTGCATTGCCTGTGGGCAATGCAAAAATGTATCATGACTTTTCCAACAACCCAATATTTAGCAATATAAGAAAAAGATTGCTGACACACTCAGCAACATGAAAGATTCTCAAAAGTATCGTGTTAAACAAAAATACCTAACTTAGTGGTCTACAAACTGCATGTTTCCAGTTTTATAAAAATCTAAAAAAAAAAACAGGGCCCTCTCAGATGGTGCAGTGGGTTAAAGCACAGCACTAAGAAGCTAAAGCCACTTCAGTATTAGTTCGATCCCCATGCCGGAGGTGACCCACATGGCGTGGCAGACCTCTCCTGATCTATCTGCTGCTCCCCTCAGCAATGTACTTTGTTGATCTGCCTGTTCTGTTCCCCACTCTGTCTCTATTGAATCCTCTCACCACCCCTGCGCCTCTGGCTTGTACCCCAGTTTTGTATGTATAAATAAATATATTTTTTTAAAAATCTAAAAAAACAAAATTACAATGACAGACACCATGTAATGGTAGGCTTAGGAACCAGTTATGAGCAGAGACTGACTTTAAAGAGATATTTAAGAGCTTTTTGAGGTGACTGAAATTTCCTAAAATTTGACTGTGGTAGTGGTACAAGTATATATAGTATCTAAAACTCACCAAGATATATTCTTAAAATTGATAAAGTTTTACATATAAATTGTATATCAATAAAATCTATAAAAGTAGTTTTATTTTTGTTCTCCTTTCTGCTGCCATATTTACCCAAAACCGCCAGCCACATTAATATCACTCTCAAAAATTTGCCATTGGATGTCAACTAGATGAATGAGTAAGCCATTCTTCACTCATATACCCCATTCTAAAACAATTAGATATCCCACAGACAAATATATACTTGTGCAGTCCAAGGCCCAGGAAAGCTATTTTGAAAAGGAAGTACGGTACCCAGCCAGATGACTCACTGACTGGCTAAGGTAATAGACAAAGAAGCAATTTCATAATCTTTTCTACAACTCCATTTGGCTTTGTTTATGTTACCAGCACCATATACCAAGAGACCCAGGAGGAAAGATGCCCACCTGAGCATCAGGAAGCAAGCACACAGACACCTATTCTGGCTGTGGGTGCAAAGTAGCCAAAGAAATACCTCCAGCTCCTCTTAGGTATGCTCAATAGTCCCTGAAGATTAATTCTGCAAAAACTCAGTCTGATTGTAGGTCATGAAAGGGATCTATATCAAGCCACCAGAAATTCAAATTGCACCCATGAACATTTCTGATGGCACATAAAGGAGATGCTTTCATCTGTATGTACTCCAGAGTTCTTAAAAGTATCCTAATTTTGACTCTTCATCTCTCTCAAGAGGTCACAGTAGGCTAGCAATGCTGAGGGCTCATTGTTCCAGAAGGTTACACTCCTGTCTGTACTCCTGGAGAGTCTGAAAGTCCCCCATATTCAATTCCAGCCCCTTCCCAGTCCCAGTCCATAAGAAGTCTTGCTGGCACAGAGAAAAGATAGGAGAAATGCCCCCCTGCACCAAGTTTATGAAGGGACCTATATTTAGCTCAGCTCTCTCATAGCCTCTGTCTACCAGCAGGTGTGTTTGTCCAGGAAACTATCAGGAGATAACCCTGTCTGCATCCCCAGAGGCCCTAAAAGAACCCCATACTGCTCCCCAAAGATAAACTGCTTAATAAAGAATAGCCAATTAATGTACAACACAAAAATAGCCTATTCCAACTAATAACTTAGCAAACTATAGTTTTCTCTCACCTCTGCTGAAGTAGAACATGTATCATTTCTGATCAAGAAGAAAAATTCAGGCATCTAAAAATATACAGAAAAATCACAGGTTTCATTCGCATGACCAACATAAGAAAAAACTACAGAAATAACCAAAGCATTTCATTTGATAAAAATTCACCCTGGAGAAGCAATCTTAGAAACAGAAAATTGTCATAGGATATCTTATCCTTTTTTTAAAAAATAATATAATAGCTTATTTTTACATCGTTTTGTGCATTTTCTCAGTTGTAATCCCTGTGGGATTCCCATCACCAAATCACCCATGTGCCATCACCATAGTCCAGTGCATTTCCCTTTCCACACTGTTTTTGATCCCATTCCTCACTCCACCCCCACAAAATGTCTCTGGTATATAGTTGTTCACTATTATTATTATTTTCTCACCTGACCGTTTATACTCCTGCTATGAGTGAAACCATCTGGTATTTTTCCTTTTCTTTCTGGCTTATTTCACTAAGCATGATCTTCTCCAGCTCCACCCATGTTGCTGCAAAAGACATGTGTTTATTTATTTATTTATGTATTTTTGGTTGCTGAGTTATATTCCCTTGTGTATATGTACCACATCTTTTTAATCCAGTCATCCATTTTTGGGATTTGGGCTGTTTCCATGTCTTTCCAACTGTAAATGAGGCAGCAGTAAACATGGGGGTGCAGGTATCTTATTGAATCAGTGTTTTTGTGTCTTTTTGGTAGATGCCTAGGAGTGGGATTGCTGGGTCGTATGAAAGCTTCATGTTTAGCAGTTTGAGGAACCTCCAAACAGTTTTCCATAGTGGTTGCATAGTTTGCATTCCCACCAGCAGTGCAGGAGTTCCTTATTCTCCACATCCTCACCAACATTTGTTGTTAATTGTTTTGAGATGTGCCATTCTCACTGGGGAGAAGTGGTATCTCATTGTGGTTTTAATTTACAGCTCCCTTATTACAAGTGATGTTAAATATTTTTTCATATGCTTGTTGACCATCTACATTTCCTCTTTGGAGAAGTGTCTTTTAGCTCTCCTGCCCATTTTTTGGGGGGTTGTTTATTTTTGTTGATTTTCATCAGTACTTTGTATAATCTTTGTGATCAATCCTTTATCACTCGTTTTGTGTGAGAAAATTTTATCCCAACCAGTGGGATATCTGTTTGTTTTTTGTACTGTCTCTTTTGCTGTACAGAAGCTCTTTAACTTTATGTAGTCCCATCTATTTATCCTTGCCTTCACTATCGTTGCATTGGGTGCTCTATTTTTAAAGATGTCGCTGAAGTGTATGTTGTGTAGTGTTTGGCCCTTCTTGGCTTCCAGGTGTTTTATGGTTTCTGTTCTTATGTCTAGGTCTTTAATCCACTTCAAGTTGATTTTTGTGTATGGTGTGAGTTAGTAATCTACAGTCCGTTTCTAGTCTTATATTCCTGTGTGAGACTGGACTTAGTGATTTCGGCATCTTCAGTCTGCAGCCATCTTGTCAGATCCACCAGCTATACCAGGAAATCTTATCTTTAATCAGCATTTGCATGGAAAAATATGATCACTATGAAAATCTCAGGGGCATTTTTTCACACAAGTAGGAAAGACAATTCTAACATTTATATGGAATCACAAATGCTCTCGAATAAGCTGGATACATCAGACTTCCTAATTACAAATAACACTACAAATCTATTGTATTAAATGAACAGTATGGTGCTGGCAGAAAAACAGAAACGAACAAATGGAACAGAATTGAAAGCCCAGAAATAAGCCATATACTTGACAAGAAACTCAACAATAATCAAGAGTGAAACAGACACTCTTTTCAATAAATGGCACAGAGAAAAATGGGATATTTATAATAAGGAGGATTAAATTGTATCACTGCTTTACACTACTCAGAAGAATTAATGCAAAATAGATTAATGACTAGATACTGTCATGAAGGCTAAAACTGTAAAACCCCTGAAAAAAATATGAAAAAAAAATCCCATAATCCTAACTCTAGTTCCCCAAACCCTAACTCCCCTAACCCTAACCTTAGCTCCCTGAACCAAAATAATTTAATACGATGAAAAGGACTCTATGGAATGGAAGAAAACACAAGTCATATATCTAGTATGGGGTTAATATCTAAAAATCTCTAAAGAACTCAAACAACTAACAAAAGAAAAAAGCCAATTATTTGATTAAATTATAGGCACTTTGCAGATATAGAAATATAAAAGGAATGAATAGATTTTTGCCCAAAAAAGACATACAAATGACCAACCAAACCCATGAAAAGGTTCTTAAGGTCACTAATCATCAGGAAAATCCAAGGCAACAACACACTCAGAGCTTACCTCAGACATGTAAGAATGACTAGTATTAAAAAGACAAGACAAAAATCCATATATTCCACAATAGTCACAGCAGCATTATTTAGGATAACTAGGACATGGAAGGAGCCCAAATGTCCATCAGTAGAAAGGATGAAAGGGAGACATTTTCAACAAAATGGAGGGAATTTGAGAAAATCACATGTAGCAAAGTAAATCAGAAAAATAATAAGTAATACTGGATACTGGACATTTACATAGCAGACACCTTGATAATATAAAGCACTTTAATAAACCAGCAGATATCAATAAACATCCCATGGGCTCTGAGGTTAAGAGTGAGGAGGGAGTGAATAGGGCCAGGAGATAAGAGGAATGGTGGTGAGATTAGTATGCTAAATCAAAAAAAAAAAGGACAAGGGGTAACATCTGCATCTGCTGAGGATACAGAAAAAAGGAAAAAGGGAACCCTTGCAGTACTACTGAGAGAAATGTAAGTTGATACAGCCACTGTGGAAACAGTATAGATTCCACAAAGAATTAAGTTAGAACTAACATGATCTGTAAATACACTAATCTATATTTCCCATGTCTGCATGATCCCATGTCTGTGTAGATAGCCAAAGAAAATGAAATGATGAACTGGAGGATAAATTTTCATCCTATGTTTACTGCAATATTATTATAATAGTAAAGAAATGGAAAAGACATGAGTCCATCAACATATTTACATATATATTAAATATATGGAGGCATATAAATAATATATAGAGATGAAGATATATGTGTGCATGTAAATTTTTATATATATGAATATTATTCAATCACAAATAAGAAGGAAATCCTACTATTTTTAACCATATGGATAGATGAACTTTGAGGAGATTATGCTAACTTAAGTCAATGTGAAAAATATTGTATGATCTCACTTATATATGGAATCTAAAAAAAAAACCCAAACCCATAAAAACAGAGACTGAAACGATGGTTACCAGGGCTGGGATCTAATATATAACTTGGTAACTATAGTTAACTTAAAATTTGAAAGTTACTATATAGTTGAAATATGTTAACAGAGTGAATCTTAAAATGTTCTCACCACAAGCACACACAAATTTTAATTATGTGAGATGTTAGATGTGTTAATTCACCTTGTAATAATAATTTTATAATATATACATGAATCAGATCATTATTTTAACTTACACAATATTATATGTCAATTATACTCAATAAAACTGGAATTAACCATTTCTATGGTTGTAAAATGTCAGATTTATTTATCAATCCCTGAACTCCCAAATAAGGATTAATGACAACACATCTATATGCATTAAAGAACCAATTCATTTTACTTTGTTCAATTCATTTTATTTAAAGAAATTTTAAAATTGGACTCAGGCCAACTAAATCCAAAGGGTTACTTTGGTAACCAACCTATGAGACTATATAACCCTACCCTTCTGTGATCAGATGACCCATCAATGATTTCCATTGTGTAATTTATATTGTGGTGTTATTATCTGGCCTTTTTACTTATGCAAAACAAATTTCCTGATCATTCATATTTTACTGAGAACTGTAAATATTTTCCAGGACATATCAAAGCATCTATAGGCTAGCACAGCTTTATTAGTTGTAATAGTTCTAAATAATAAGAAAGCTCTCAATTATTTATTGGCAAGGCAAGACAGAATACAATAATGATTGAGCACACTGGTTAAGAAAAGCTTAGCTATCAATTAATGAATAATATAAAGGGCCAATGAATTTTACCAAATGACCAATATACTCATGGGACTGATCCTCATAGTTTTCAAGTAATTGAAGGGAGAAAAAGATAACACAAAGACATTGGGAGCCATTAACCATACATATTCACAAGATTTTGTTAGTCTATTCAGGATCAATTGCTCTCTAATAATATCTGGAAAGCTAGCTTGTTTAATAAAAAATTTTCAAGTTCCAAGATTTTTTTTCTTTGTATATACTGCCTCTAATCTTTTATTTATTCTTTGAAAGGGCACTAGATCAATTAGTCATGAACTAATCATAGTGTATAAGTTAAAAGCAAGAAGGAATTCTGCACTTGGAATGTTGTAATGACTTCCAAGTTCACTGCTTGTTTCAGTGTAATACTGCAATTTACATGTTCTTAGAGAAATGCATTTGTAGATAATCTTTTCCAATCTTAATTTTTCTATAAAATTATCAAGTGACCTAAACATATTTCTGCATTACAAATGTTTGAAAATAATACTGTCATCAAGTATAAGATAGTAATAGTAACATTATGAAAAATAATAAATAGGAAGAGGACATGAAAGAGGAAGAAAAAGAAAATGACTTACTTGCATATTCTGTTACACTCATTATAAGTAACTATGTAATTTTAGAAATAAAATTGGTGACACTGATATCACTTAACGTGGCAAACCAAAAGAATTCATCAAAATTATCAAGCATTTCATTAAAGATTTGAATTGTTATCTATAATCACTAATAGTGAAACTCATTATGAAATGTGTCTTGTGATAATTACAGAAATCAAAACTATTACTTTATTTTTGGCTAAACTTTTTAAAACTACACAGCCAAAGTACTGAGAACTCATGAAATTGAAAACAAAATCTAGGGGTCTCCCTGGTGACACAGGGGCTAAAGTGTTGGTGCAAACAAGCTAAGACACTGTGGCATGAATTCCATCCCGTCAGAGAGCTGAATCCACATGGTGCTGTGCACCTTTCCTACTCACCTGCTGCTCCCCTCTACAGTGTATCTCAGTATGTCCACCTGTTCCACTCCATACTCTGTCTCTAGTGAATCCATTCTCCACCACCTCCCCACTCCTATATCTCTGGCCTATACCCCAGTTCTTGATGCATAAAGAAATAAAATAAATCTTAAAAATTCTAGGTCTAATATCACTTAACATAAAACAATGTATTGTCACAAATAAGAGCACAAATGCTGGAGTCTAAAGTCAAACTCTTTAGTTCAAATACTTTTATTATATCTAAAATCTCCAAGTAGTTACTTAACCTCTTTGTCTTAGCTTTCTCATATACAGAAGCAGAAAGACAACATGCTTATCCTGATGGAATGATATGAAGATTAAATGAAGTAGTATATTTAAATGAGTTAGACGAGTACCTAGAGCAAAGTCATACTCAGTAACAGTGAACTACTATTTCACAATACTCCATTACTTAAAAATTTTAACTATGTGATAAAAGTTAAAAGAGCCCTATTGAAGTTACTTAGTTAAAGATGAAAATAAAAAGCTGTATCATAGAGAATATGTCAATTTTTACTCATTAAAAATATCTCACTGGTTTAAAAATTGGTAGAAATAATATAGGAAAGCAATGTAGGAACAGAGTAAAACGTCTTTCTTTATCATTAAAAACAACTGTATGACTAATCCAACAAGAGCTCATACAGATACTATTTAACTTGAAAATAACTGTCTTAGTCATTCATAGGTAAGCTAATGCAGTAAGAAACTGAAGCCAGAACATCATGGAAAAAATACAGGATGTTATCGATGTTGTTAATATTTTAATTAAAATGACCTTTATAATACTAGAATCTTTATGATATCTTGAAATGAGATAAAGAGTGACCATACACAGTATAGTCACTGGGTATTATGTCAACACTTAAAAGAGTTGTGTAATTTAAAAACGGGGGGGGTGGGGCGGAGAGAAATGCACGGGATTATGATGATGGCACACGGGTGATTTGGTGATGGGAAACCCGCGGGGATTACAATCGAGATGGGAAAAAAAATGTACAAAATGATGTAAAAATAAACTTTTGTAATAAAAAAAAGAGTTGTGTAATTTAGGAAGAATTATGTTTTTTTTCAAAGACAGGTTCTACAACTGTTCACCCTAATAAGAAGCCATTGAACAAATATTCTAAAAGAAATTAAAACATTTTTGTCCTTTATTATAAATGTGTTATTTAATGTAAATGAAATCAAACTGCCTTTTTATTTGATTTAAAAGGAAACCATCTTTAATTGATGCTCTTTGGCTGACTTACGTTTAGGGACCACGTCTCACAGGATAGGCATCTCTGTTGAAATATACTAATGCCAATGCAAAGGAAATCCCTTTAGAATAGAAACCTACAACTTTGCCCTGAAGCTAACATAATTATTGAGGCTGACCTATTGGTAGAGAGTGTCCTAGATTTTCATTAATTTGTTCCCAAATGTTTTAAAAAAAAATGATTTTTTTCTTTTTCTCTAGAAATAAACAAGATAGGTGGCCAGTTAGCTACTATAAAACGTTTGCCAGTAAACTAAGAATATGAAGATTGATTTTACTTTATTTATATTAAAGTATTTAAATGCAAAAATCACATTTTCTGAAAACCGGCATATTTCAGGATGCTGCATTTTACATACTTGGTTCTTTTTTTGATTTGTCTCTAAATTGAAGATATTGTGGAAAACCATAATAGGACACAATTCAGTGGCTCATCTAACTTTTTCTGAGTTCCAAAGTACTACTGTTTTATCAACAAATATACAGGTAAGTCTATAAACAACCCTATAAAATAGCACTGGGAAGTAAACTAAAATTGATTGCTAATACTTTTGAATTTATTTCACATTGGGGGAGAGAAAATCAGTTTATATTCATTATTATTCTGATCCAGTATCTTCTATAAAAACAGTTGTTATTGAACACTAAACCAGAGTCCACATAAAATTATTTTCAGTTGATTTTCCACTAAGTATTGCTAACATAATAATAAAAAGATTTTTAAAAATACTTTATTATCTTTTTCTAGTTATGAAAGATTGTTTAATAAGTTTACAGAGTTACAATATAAAGGGTGACGGTTTTCTTTTTATTTACCTGAATACAACCTTCTACTGATAAAACTCCAGAAAGCTTTACCATACTGTGAGCAAATGGAAAAATAGCATGTTAAATACAGTGTAGAAAAGGATAAAAAACTACAGAGCCCAGTAGGTTCATATAGGTTCATATGAACAATCATATACATGAAAAATGCTGGTATCAAAGACTTTTAGCACTCTCTGGAAGAAAAAATAATTTTGGTAGTCTTTAAAATTCATGTTTTTCATAGTAATATAGCTGCTAAACTATAATAAACACATGATCAGCATGCATGAGTAGGTTTGAATTCCAATAATGGTGAGTTTATAAATTTAAACAATCATATTATGAATACAGACCCTCAATGGAACTTACCAAAAATGAGGCCATTATTTGCTACAGAAATTTAAGAGAGTAGAAGACAGAAATACATGAGTTTATCATGAAGGATGTAAGCACTGTAATTGGAGATTTGGTCATCAACCCTCAATGTTGACACACATGTGGGACATTTAAAACTAGAAACAGAAGAAATTAGGATAAATGAAAAATTAATAGTAATATTCTCTGGGGAAATATATCAATATAGGAGTAGATGCTAGTGTCTGTTGAAATATAAAAATTGGTATCAAAATTAACTTATCAAAAAAAGCTTAGAGGTATTTTATATCCATACCTTGCAAAGGATTAATAAGTCTTTCTTTAAAATATTCCTCAGTAGAATATGGTAAAGGATGATGGCTGCTATGGTTGTGGAGAATTTTGGTGACCACAGTTGAGGGGAGAAATACATTGTCCAGAAATTAACAATAATGTAAGAAAAAAGTACTACATTTAAAAATATTTTTTAAAAAATAGCCCTTGGAAAACTTATCTTTGAAAGGGCACTAATGTGTAGAAACCATTTTTAAAAACTCATTGTGAACCTGTGGTTTTAAAGATGAGATATTCAGACATTTTCATGTCTAAATATCTAAAAAGCAATTTATTTTCAAATACCATGTTACTTCCATAAGCTTGTACTTTAAATGTAGTTTTGGGGTTTTTTTTTTTTCTGGAAAAAAAGACACCTAGAGAAATATCTTCTAATTTTGGAAATGCCAAATTATATACACTAACCAGGAATTTGTACATTATCATTGGGTAATTCATGCAGAGTAAACCTTTTCTGAGGATTCACAAAAGCATTTCCAGAAAATCCCTGTGTAAAAAATCTGTGTTACTTTTGTTCTCACATGCTTGACCTATCTACTATGTGAAAGCTGGTTTTCATGAGACAATATAAGGATAACTGACAAGTTTCTTTTTATAGCTTCGACACACTCTAATTTAGAATCTCGTTTCTCTACATTCTCTATCACAGCCAAAAAACCAGGAATGACTATGAAAAATCATTCCCTGACAACTGAATTTATCCTCATAGGATTTACAGATCACCCAGTGCTGAAGACCCTTCTGTTTTTGCTGTTCTTTGTCATCTATGTGATTACCATGGTGGGGAATCTTGGCCTGGTAGTACTGATTTTTATGGAACGTCGTCTTCATACACCAATGTACATCTTCCTGGGCAACCTTGCTCTGATGGATTCCTGTTGTTTCTGTGCTATCACACCCAAGATGTTAGAGAACTTCTTCTCTAAGGACAGGATGATATCCCTCTATGAATGCATGGCCCAGTTTTATTTTCTCTGTCTGGCTGAAACTGCAGATTGCTTTCTCCTAGCAGCAATGGCCTATGATCGCTATGTGGCCATATGTAGCCCACTGCAGTACCACACCATGATGTCAAAGAAACTCTGTGTTCAGATGACTATAGGGACCTTCATAGCTAGTAACCTGCATTCCATGATCCATGTAGGGTTTCTGTTAAGGTTAACTTTCTGCAGATCTAATCAAATCGACCACTTTTTTTGTGATATTCTTCCATTATACAGACTTTCCTGTACTGACCCTTATATCAATGAACTAATGATATACATTTTTTCAATGCCAATTCAAATCTTTACCATTGGCACTGTATTGATCTCTTATTTTTGCATCCTCTTCACAATTTTCAGAATGAAATCCAAAGAAGGGAGAGGTAAAGCATTTTCAACTTGTGCATCCCATTTTCTATCTGTTTCAATATTCTACATTTGTCTGCTCATGTATATTCGACCATTTGAAGAAGGGGATAAAGATATACCAGTAGCAATTTTTTATACAATTATAATACCTTTATTAAATCCTTTTATTTATAGCCTGAGGAATAAGGAGGTGATCAATGTTCTGGAAAAAATTATGAGGAATTACAATATTCTTAAACAAGCATCATCCTCTGTGCAAAACTGACTAATTTATTAAAATGTTTACACAGATAAAGGACACAGAGATAAAGGACACAGAGATAAAAAAGTACATTTTAATACTAATCTCTAAATAATTATATCGTGTTTGTTAAATGATATGTGAAAAAATATCAAAACTGTCTCTCAAATTTTAATACAAATTCCACAATTAGCAGGAAAAATCAGAAGGAAACTTAGTGGTAACTTCTATTACCAACACTCATGGAATTGTGTCAAACTATCTGATCAAATAGCAATAAGATAGGCCCTCCCTGGTGGCAGCAGTGGGTTAAGGCACAGCACAAAGAGGCTTAAACCACTTCCGCATGAGTTCTATTCCCGCCTGCCCCGGAGGTGACCACATGGCTCGGCAGACCTCTCCTGGCCCGCTCGCTGCTCCCCTCAACAGTGTACTTCGTCGATCTGCCTGTTCTGTACCCCACTCTGTCTCTGGTGAATTCTCTCACCCTCCGCATATCTGGCCTGTACCCCAGTTCTGTACGAATAAATAATAAAATAAATCTTAAAAAATATATATCAATAAGATGATATAGCATCAAAATTAAATGTGCAGAAGATTTCATTAAGTTAATGAAAGACACCATAACTGATACTATACAGGACATTTGAAATAGTTAAAATTTCCTAGTAAGAGTGTCAGATGATAACTTTCATTTAGAAAACTGATCTGGCAGAAACATGTAGATTAGTTTTGGAGGGAAAAGATTAGAAGCAAGCTAATCTATATTTAATGAAGTCTGACCTACATAAGACTCCAACAGAGGAAAAAACAGAATTGCATACAGTTGATTAAGAGCTATATTAACCTGGTTAAGTTCCTTTATCTTTTTGAAGACTATGGATATGGATATGGATATGGATATGGATATGGATATGGATATATAACTGTAGCATATAGTAAATATTCTATAAACATTAAAAATATTGTGGCACTATTGTTCTGTTTTTTCATATTTTTGAGTAATAGTGAGATATATTAATACTTCATGTGTTTATTAGTCATTTTTACTTTTATGAAATGTTCATTTTCCTTTAAATCTAATCGATTTTTCCATCTTTATTTCCATCAATGTTAAAAAGTGAAGACTGGGGCCTCCTTGTTGGCACAAGGGGTTAAGTCTCAGCATTATGAAGCTATCAGCAGCAACTGCACCACAAGTTCAATCCTCAGCCAGACAGCTGACCCATATGATGAAACAGATCTCTCCTGTCTCACCCACTGCTACCCTCAGCAGTGTATTTCAGTCAATCGCCTGTTCTGTTTCCCACTCTGTCTCTGGTGAATCTCTCACCCCCAACATCTCTGGCCTACACCCTAGCTCTTATATGCATAAATAATTTTTTTAATTAAAAAGTAAAGATATTAAATTGTAACCATTTGAGGCAAATAACTTGTGTGTTAATAGTCTTTTAAAATTTGTGTTATTTATAACTGATAAACATTTTAATTTTATATATTCAAATTTATTGATTTTTGTGTTATCCTTTCATAATTATTTGTTTTGAATTTCTTTACTCAATCTGAGGTCTACTAGTAACTTATATCTTCTCTTTTTCTTCTATTTTGTTCTCCTGTTTCTCCTACTTCTTTTATCTTTTTATTTCTTGATAGTTAAAATTTTGCACTTGACTTTTGAATCCTGCAGACTTTTATTTAACATATGGAATGAATTAAATATATAACTATTTGGTTTTGTTCTCCAAAAGATAATTCACAGATTAACTAAAGTAATACTCAACAGAGAACTTGTTTGGGAAACTGGCAAAATAACATTTTTTTTTTAAAGATTTATTTATTCATACAGAACTGGGGTACAGGCCAGAGATGCGGAGGGTGAGAGGATTCACCAGAGACAGAGTGGGGAGCAGAACAGGCAGATCGACGAAGTACACTGCTGAGGGGAGCAGCGGGCGGGTCAGGAGAGGTCTGCCACGCCATGTGGTCACCTCCGGGGCAGGCGGGAATCGAACTCATGCGGAAGCGGCTTTAGATTCTCAGTGCCGCGCCTTAACCCGCTGCGCCACCAGGGAGGGCCCAAAATAACATTTTTTTAAGAAAAAATAATAAAATGATTACACTTGATGTATTACATGTTACTACATATTGAAGTTTCAAAACTGAAATGAAATCCATATTATCCAAAAGTAAATCCTTAAAAAAATAACACCACAAATCAAGAGGGAAGAAAAGATAGTTTAATAAAAGATCCTAATTTCAATTTTTAAATTATTTATCACTTCCATTTGTGTTAAATATGGCAGTTACCCTTCATTCAGGCATTTTATAAACATACTTTGTATGGTTCCTTTTCCTAAAGCCAAAATTTTTATATGCAGCACTTTTATTCAGTTGGAATACATTCATTTTGAACATTTGAAGTAAAAGCTAATAGTTTTTTTCATGGCTAACCAGTAGTTGCAAAAGTATTAACTAGCTCTTTCCTTACTGATCTTTTGCCTCCATTTTATTCATGCATAATCATCCAATTGCATTCATTATAAAGATCTATTTTTAGCCTACCTAGTCTAACAAAATACATGACAGTCCTAGTTCTTAAATTATAGTAGAGGAATATGCTTAAAGTAATTGAACTAAATAGTAGTAATAATTGTGATGAGGAAGACTCCTCTGCCTGTTGCTATAGTCTGAATTTTAGGATTCTAAAAGATAATCTATTTTTTCTTTTCATATGACTAGTGATTTTTTTATGTTTTAATATCATCAATACAAAAGTGACCTGGAATGTACATTTCTAGTGCTGTCATGTCATATTTGAACATATCAAAGACATCTCAAATTTACGTGATCAAAATACAGCTCTTGAATTTTCTTATAAACATGGTTCTCCCTGGTTTTCTCCATCTTGATAGCCTCCTCCAACCATTTGAAAAAAGAAGAAATTTGAAGTTATCCTCCATCTCCCTCTGCTCATATTTCAACATTCAAAAGACGTCAGTTCTATCTCTGAAATATAACTTCAATATGCTCATATTTCTCCATATACATCAATCAATAGTTTTCCTTTATATCAATAACTTTCTGTTGCTCCTTCATTTCCTTTTAATTTTATTCGTGAACCATTTAAAACTTATTAGTAAGTGGTATATTACAAAAACTGTAGTCTATGTCTACCATAAACTATACATTTTAGCTAACAATTATTTTTAGCAATTTCTCTGAAAAGTTACCTTCATCCAATGCAGACGTATTAGTCAACTTCCTATTACAGTAAGTGCATATTTGGTAATTTGGCACTTCCATTAATCTCATCCTTGGTGGTATATCATAATTTTCAATAATTCAATAATTATTTTATTAGGGACAATACTTTCCCTAATAAGTTTCAGAGACTCATGTACCAGTTATTTTCTTTTCTGTATGATTTGAAGAATTTTTTTAATTCTTGCCAGATTCCTTACATCATATCTTACCCTTTTTACACTTTTGTTTGTTTTACTTTTATCCTCCTAGTCATGGCTCTCCTCTCCTCATCGACCCTTTTACTAATAATAGAATCTCTTGCACCTCGGATTCTTGTAACTTAGTTTGTAAAATGATTATATGTTTTTCTCCTATTCCTTTTCTTCACATAATCATCTTATATATTTCTTTTTGTCCACCTCTATTTTTATTTTTGACTGTTTCAAGAAAGGTGTTTTCCATGTCTGCAAATACTATGTAAAGATAAGTTCAAGGTGAAGTTTTCTACAAAAATTTTCTACTTCTAATTCTAGGAAGAATTTCTATCTAACAAAATATTTCTAGTAATTTTTTCAACTTTCTTCTTTTTTGATTGTGTGAATGAAACCTATCAAATTTCTGTTTGTTTCAAAATAACTTAAATTTTTCCTGGATAAGCAATGATAGATTATTCTATTTGAGCAGGGGTGTGAGGACACTATAGTTCACTAAGCTATTAGTTGGGTAGGACTGTTGCTCTTTGCTATCTGACTTAGTAATTGAGAAATAGCTATTTCTCTAGTAAATGGTTTACCTTTATGAAGTAGTAGAGTTGCATCTTTTGACTTTGCAATTGCCTTTTATTTCTGTAGCAATTTGTTGAAGTCCCAAGAAATAGACTTTGAGAAGGAGATAAACATGCAAGAATTTTGTTGGGGAATGTCCTCAGCTATAATGCAGATTAAGATTGGACTTTCAGCAATCCCATATAAAGTGAGGTTTTAAGATATTGTTTTAAAGACCCTATGTGTTAAGCAAGTTCCTGAAATTTCATATTTTCCATGAAATTGTCATTGGATGCAGGCTCCCCCAAGGAAAGGATATTATTTTTATAAAACAATTCTCCTTAACTTAAGGATATTTCCTGGAAAGGGAATCAAATGGGAGCAGTCAGTAACTACCACTCACACATCTGAGGAAATACGGTAGAACATGGGTTGTGAGCCACAATTCAGTTATAGGTTTTCTCTTACACTGTTAAGGTCCACATGCTTCTTATAATAATTTTGGGTAAACTTATTATAGATTTGAGATGTTCTCTTTTCTGGAGAACCTTGCAAGATGAATGTTAATAGGATAACCTGCAGTTTCCAATTGTTGCAATGAGTCTCAAAGTCATACTAACATTCACCAACTCCATCCCCACAAAAACCTCTGCCTAATATTTCTGCTGTTCCAGGTGATTAATATGATAGAATGACCTAGATGTCAGATCCCTAGTGGGGAAGAGTATTATGAACCTCTTGTCATTGTACTCTTTTCAGGCTATGACTGTTTTGTCTATTTACTGTCAAATTTGAGCAGGGAAATACCAAAAGAGGTATATGGATCAATTGAATGCCAACCATATTTGGTTTTGCTCACACTTTTATGACAATCAACTATCTCTCCCTGAAGCAGGGTCAGTTACCCCTGAAAAACTTGTGACTCCTTTTTCTTGCCTGGTGGTCTCTTAGACTAAGGAACCCAAAATGACGAATGGCAATTATAGCTTCTTCTGTGCTAAAGTGTCTCTCCTGAGAACTGGGACGTCAAAACCCAAATAGATTAGGGGTGTGGGAATGTAGACCACAAATTCCCCAAGAGGACCACTTGAAGATCTCCTGGACTCAGTTATTCAATCTATTGAGGACATGTGATCATATAATGACAATTGATTTCTGGTGGGTACTGCAACCTACAGGATACTGTCCTGATGCCTCAATTATACAACTGAAAGTCCATTTCATCAATTTATTAAAGCAGCAGCTTCTGGGTGATATGAAATAGGATGGGGCCAACATACCAGTCACTGTCCAGTACCATACCTCCTTTATTGTGAACTAGATTTCTTGACCCAATACAATGTTAGTCACATAGGTGGTGACTAATCATAGTTGGTGTTCTTGCAGATGCTGAAGATAGGAAAGGTAATCTACAATTGCATTATGTTTCCCAGTTAAGTTAAACTTATTTGTAGTAGACAACTTGTCTTCAGGTGATTTTCTTGAGGGATGTGCCATACTGTGGACTCTATAGTGGTCTCTCTAGGGCAAAATGAACACTTAAAGGAACAGTAGTTTTGTAAGCCTTGAAAAATTGGAACCTATACCCCTAACACATATATGCTTCCTCCATTCACTACAATTCATATGTACATTTTGCCATCACTGGGGAAACAAAGATGGATCACTTCAACTAGCTGACTCATTTTATCTATTTGGTTGTTTAGTATCTCTTCCATGATAGTTTCTGCTGATAGATGTTTACAAATAATATGATCTATATACATTATATCCACTTCATACATATAAGCTTTTCCTTCAATTTTTCTGGTTCCTAACATTTTAATCCATCTCTCTCTAAGCCACTGACTAACATTCAAATCATTCACAATTCCAATTAATTATATATTCTTACCTTGGACTTCCTTCTTCACAACAGAAGTAGATCATTATGCCACTGCTCTAAGGGAGGATTCTTTCAAGGCCTCCTAAAGTGAAGCAATAATTCAGAAGTTACACATTCTGGCTTGCATCTAAATTTCAAGCTGGCCATTTAAGAATGAACTTGATCATGGACAAAGGAACAAAGAAGATACAAAGAAAGTTTGTTCAGCAAATGGTGCTGGGAAACTGGGAAGCTACATGCAAAAAATGAAACTAGATTACTACCTCACACCATACACAAAAATCAACTCAAAGTGAATTAAAGACCTAGACATAAGAACAGAAACCATAAAATACCTGGAAACCAAGATGGGCCAAACACTACACGACATACACTTCAGTGACATCTTTAAAGATCAGTATGTAACAATAGTGAAGGCAAGGATTAACAGATGGGACTACATCAAGTTAGAGAGCTTCTGTACAGCAAAAGAGACATTACAAAAGACAAACACACATCCCACTGATTGGGGAAAAATTTTCTCAGACAAAACAAGTGATAAAGGATTGATCACAAAGATATACAAAGAAAACTGATGAAACTCAACAAAAATGAAGTAAACAACCCCACCAAAAAATGGGCAGGAGAGCCAAAAAGACAATTCTCCAAAGAGGAAATGCAGATGGCCAACAAGCATATGAAAAAATGTTCAACATCACTTGTAATAAAGGAGCTGCAAATTAAAACCACAATGAGATACCACCTTACCCCAATAAGAATGGTACATCTTAACAACAAGAAATTCGCAACAAGAAATGGTGGCGAGGATGTAGAGAAAAAGGAACTCTCCTGCACTGCTAGTACAACCACTATGGAAAACTGGAGGTTCCTCAAACTGCTTAACATGGAGCTTCCCTATGACCCAGCAATCCTACTGCTAGGTATCTACCCAAAAGACACAAAAAAACTGATTCAGGTACACCCCCATGTTTACTGCTGCCTTATTTACAATTGGACAGACATGAAAATAGCCCAAATGCCCAAAAGTGGATGACTGGATTTAAAAGATGTGGTACATATACACAAGGGAATATTACTCAGCAACCAAAAATAATAATAATAATAATAAACACATGTCTTTTGCAGCAACATGGGTGGAGCTGGAGAAGATCATGCTTAGTGAAATAAGCCAGAAAGAAAAGGAAAAATATCAGATGGTTTCACTCATAGCAGGAGTAAAATGAACCAGGTGAGAAAATAATAATAATAATGAACAGCTATATATACCAGTGACATTTTGTGGGGGTAATGTGAGGAATGGGATCAAAAACAGTGGGGGGAGGGAAATGCACTGGACTATGGTGATGGCACAGTGTGATTTGGTAATGGATTACAACTGATATGAAAAAATGCACAAAATTATAATAAAATAAACTACTACATACAAAGAAAAAAGAATGAACTTGGTCTATTAAGGCCATATATTTGAACTGAAGGGGAGATGTCAGTACAATGATGGTGAATGACATAGAAGTGTGGATTACCTGCTCGTGTGGATTCTATCCTTTGGTCCTGTCCTATCCTTTTGTCCAAGGATTTATGCCAGATTCTTGGATGTGGCACTTTTGTATTTTAAAGAATTAGTTCTAGGGTCTAGTAACTTTATACTTATTAGACTAAGAAATCCCACCCCATCAGGTCTATTGGTCACTTAATGTCCCAAAGGCAGGAAAAATTCTGATAGCAGTATTCATAACCTACCAGAAATTAATTTTTCAATAGTTTATAATTCTTTGCTGAAAGAACAAAACCTTGCTCCAAAACCATAAAAGATTATGTCATTTATATTAGCATTTTCCATAAACTTTCCTTTAACTACACATTTCTTCCTACTTCAGATACCTCTCATGTAACTGGCATGCTAAATCATATGTTCCCCCCACCAGGGAACAGCTTACCCCACAGGTTTTTTTCTCTTAAATTTTATTAGTTTGTCAAGCATTTATATAACTATATAACTCTGAGAATACAACATCTCCATATATGTGTCCACCAAAATTTCAGCAACAATATTCTCTCAGCTACTCTCTCCAATGCCCTTTCCCTTATGGTAACAAGTATATTTTCCACAGGATATAAGAACTATATTTGTATATTTTTGCCAGTTTATTTTCTTTGGTTATTTATATGTTCCAAATGAGAAAACCATCTGGTAACCATCATTTTTTGATGTGTTTCATAATCACCTCAAGATCCACCCAATTTGTCCCAAAAGGTACCATTTCATCTTTTTTAATAGCTGAATAGTATTCCACTGAATATATACTCTACAATTTCTTTATTCAGTCATCTGTCAGTGGGCATTTGACTTGGTTCCATGACGTGGCTAGTATTAATAAAACTGCTATGTATATAAGAGTACCTAAATACATTCATATTATGTTTTCATACTTTTTGTTTCCCACACTTTGGATCTATGAAGAGCCCTTTTCTGTTCTGGGGCCTATTAAAATTCATATGCTTTTCATATGCATGTGTATCTGTGTGTAGGAGTTTTGTCTGATGTTGAAAAGCATTCAGAAATAATTCAAACAATTCCTTAAATTGCTGTATCATAGTGCTTCTCTAGGATTTAAATAATAAGCCATATATCATCACATTCTGAAAACAAAGCAATTATTATTTAATGAGTAACAGCATCAGTGGGAATAAACAATTTCATGGCACTAACACACAAAATTAAAAAATACCATCAATTTTAGTCATTTAAAATTTTTATTTTCATGATTTTTAATATATTAGTGGTACTAATAATAGCACATCTATCTAATATAAAGGTAAAACTGTGACTTAATTAATTATATGTATAAGAATCACAAAGCAAAAGCCACCAAATAGCCAAGTTTCAAGTCATAAATCCAATATATATATATATATACATATCAGTTTGCCTTCAGGAAACACCTGTGAACAATCCTCCAAGTAAGATTTTTGTTAACTAGAAAAGAAGTAGAAAAGGTGAGTGCTAATAACAAAAACCAAGATGAAGACTTTCAATTGCACGTAACACTATATCTTGGTTAAGAAGATAACTAGATTTTTTTAGAGTTGGTATTTACAGTTTTGTTGTGATCTTATGAAAGAGAGGGCTCCATGAATTGTAAGGGAACAAAAAGAGGGAAAAGAAAAAAAACTAATTATTTCCAATTTAACTTCCAGTTCATCTTATATTACTGGTAAGCATCTCCTTATATGGCATACAAGTAAGCAACACTAACCCTATCTTATTCTCCACTTTTTCATTAGCTCTTACTCTTTAAAGCTTCTAGGATTTTTATCGTGTGCTTCCTTCAAACTACTTCTTTCATCTTTTTAACTTTTTAACTATTACGATATTACTTATCCTGAAACATACATATGAAATAGCACTTGCATTGGGATAGCTCTTTTTCTGCCACATCAACATTTATTTTCTTCACTATATTTTTATATATTTACAGTTTTTTCATTGTATAGCATAAATTGCTTATAGTCAGCAAAAATAGTCAGCTCATAGAATATGAGCTTATCGGTAAGCATTTCTAAAATCTGAAGTTTCTTAACCTCACTACATTCATATTCTGTACCTACTCAGGGTCTTTTCCAATACTCTATAGAGTGTTAGTACTTGATAATGCTAAAACAGACTGAAATTCTAGCAATCAATATAGCATGTATTGAGGATCTGGCTGTTAGTTGACAGGAATCCAAAAGTTGTGTAACATGGTTGGTAAATTAGGCAATTAGACAAGACTTTTTTTTTTTAGTCAAGACTTTTATAATTAAAACACAGTAAGTATCATACTTGATAGAAAGACCAATGTATAATTAGGTAAGTAGCATGCACATCAAGAAGAGGAAAATGTCAATTCTATTTGAAGGACCCAGAAAAGTTCCCAAGATGATAAGATCTGAGACTCAAGGATTAATAGAGCTGGGGATGGGAAGAGAAAGAGAAGATGTGCTTCAGGTAAAGAAAACATGAAAAATGAATAGAATCAAATACACAGAGGAACAATGCAGGGATGCACATGACCAAAGGTCTTGCAGTGAGAGGAAGGACACAAGGTAATAAGGGACATATTGACAGACAGTAGGTCATCTGGAATACCAGAAGAAGTTAAAAAAAAATAATAGTTTGAAAACTGCTAAAAGAACATTTAAAATTCTTGAGTAAGGTTTATCTTTTTTTATTCATTCTGCAAATAGTTGTTGAGTGCAATAAAGAACCACCCATTTTTCAAAATGTTGGAAATTCAGGAATGACTATAACTGAAGTACCTTCTTTCTTAAACTTAAATGCTGATGCTGGTGGGGGATTGGGATAACTAATTCTAGATATATTCATAAAAATATGCAAGTAAGTCTATAGTGTTATTGAACAATTAGGGGAATGAGGGTGAAAAACAACATAAACAATATACAATTGTCATAAAATGAACAAAAACAATACAGTCTCAGCATACACTGGATTAATAACAGCAAAGTTCCCAGTAAGAGTTTATAGGACCTGCAAACAAATACAACTCAGAGGGAAGCTGATGATGTCATCATGTGGATTGACCCTGCCACACTTTTAGTCTCCTTTCCAAATGCTAGCCATCTTTCATACATTATATTAATTCCATAAACCACATTCATTTCCTCCATTAAGAGGTCAAACAAAAGTGACTCTATTCTGTTCATTTTACATTTTATACTAAATAATGAGCAAAGTTGTAAAACTGGCACCAATTACATAGAATCAGTAAGATGCTCATCAATGACTTTAGTGAAGGTCACTAGCACTAAACCTCATTTTCTCAGAGCATCTTTAATTAATGTCATGTGGTTTATATATTTTAGGTTTTGAATCTCCCCACTGAAATATAATGATGATATTTCTGGGAAATCCCTTTTGGATGTGATGGAAAATTTTAACTGTGTGTCGTAAGGAACATAATTATTGACACTGAGTAGTCTCTCAGATTTTCATTCTTTTAATCCCAGATGTTTTAGAGACCAAGGTTTATATTCTGAAATTATGAGAACTAACATCATATTGAAAACAATGAGGTGTCACAAAACTCTTCAGTGAAATCTAGGTAAGAGAAGTCTCCTAATTTATACTTACTTTTAATACTAACATGCATAAGTATTTATCTGAATAATAATTATTTTTTTATTGATCTTAGATATCAACATTTTGGTTATCCTCCCAGGTCATCTCAAAACTAAAGTCTATCAGAAAACAATTAATGCTGACATCTGACTATAAGGTAGGATTTTCAAAATATAGAGGTCTAGGGATACAAATTAAAAATTTCAGCCAATGCCATTATTTTTCCATTTTTAATATAGAAAATAAATAATTTGATCATCAAATGTTTATGATCAGACACAATAGTCAATATGGCCTAATGGATCACTAAATGTTGATGAAAGATATTGTGAAGGAAAACAAAATGTGTTCTGAAAAACCACATTAAGATTTAAAGAATTTTCTGTTTTCTATGTTAGAAAACTAACATGAAGTCAAGCTTACTGTATTTATTGACTTTAACCAAATGTGATAAACTTCAGAAAAGTTTACCTAAGTTTCTTAGAAAATAGGAAAATCTAACATGAGTAACAGACAAAAGATACCTATTTTTTTGATAAAATGTATTTTTAATGAAAATTATTTTATATATAATGTTGTACAAGTTTATGAATGCAACATATTATGATTATTACTTTGGTGTTTGTACTCCATGACAATACATAATTATCTCTTTTTTGTGTGTGGATAATTGAGACCTAGTTACTTAAGCAAGTTTGATAATTTATAATATTGTTTATATTCATTATAGTATGCATTAGATTTCAGAACTTATTTATCGAATAGCTGCATGGTGAATCTTCAAATAATATCTCTTATTCTCTCCACCCTAGTAACCCCAGGCCTTAGTAACCACCATCTTGCTCTGTTTTTAGAGTATGGGTTTTGGATTCCCCATATATGTGATACCATAAAGCCTTTGTCTTTCTCAGTTTGAGTTATCTCACTTAGCATAATGTCCCAAATGTTCATTCATGTCACAAGAAGCAGGGTTTCCTTCTTTCTCATGGCTGAAAAATTTTCCTATTTTACACAAATGAACATATATGAGTGTATACATATATATGCATATCACATCACCTATATCACATCATCTTGTATCCATTGCCTACTGACATTCACTTAGGTTATTTTCATATCACTGGCTATTGTGAATAATGCTGCAATAAACACGGTAGTGCATGTAGCTCTTTAATATATTCCTCAGAAGTAGAATTGAGGATCATAGAGGCCCACCAACACTGTGCAGGATTCCCCTAAATGTACATTCTCTCCACAATTACCTCTTCTCAATGATAGTCATTCCAAAAGATGTGAAGTGAAATCTCTGTAATTTTATTTTATTTCCCTGACGACTGGTGATATAGGCATGTTCTCATGTATTTGTCATTTGGATGTCTATTTTGGAAAAATGTCTATTCACTTCCTCTTTTTAATGGATTGTTTGTATTTCACCATTGAGTTGTATGAGTTCCTTATATGTCTGGCATAATGGTAACTTTTAAATAATTTCCTTTGTAGACGCTTCCTCAAGTGCAGTAGTATTGATTTATACAAACGGACACAGAACCTGTTTGGAATGTTATATGAAATGTTACTCTTGATTTATGTTTGCATAAATTCATTCAGAAAAACATTTCCCTCAAAAAGAACTTAGGATCTCTTATCTCTACAATTTCTGTCTCAACAGATGATGAAGGATAACTACTCCTTGACAACTGAATTTATCCTCATAGGATTTACAGATCACCCAGAGCTGAAGACCCTTCTGTTTTTGCTATTCTTTGTCATCTATGTGATCACCATGGTGGGGAATCTTGGCCTGGTGGTACTGATTTTTATGGAACGTCGTCTTCATACACCAATGTACATCTTCCTGGGCAACCTTGCTCTGATGGATTCCTGTTGTTCCTGTGCTATCACACCCAAGATGTTAGAGAACTTCTTCTCTAAGGACAGGATGATATCCCTCTATGAATGCATGGCCCAGTTTTATTTTCTCTGTCTGGCTGAAACTGCAGATTGCTTTCTCCTAGCAGCAATGGCCTATGATCGCTATGTGGCCATATGTAGCCCACTGCAGTACCACACCATGATGTCAAAGAAACTCTGTGTTCAGATGACCACAGGAGCCTACATAGCAGGAAACATACATTCTATTATTCATGTAGCATTTCTGTTTAGATTGACTTTCTGTAGGTCTAATCAAATCAACCATTTTTTTTGTGATGTTCTTCCACTATATAGACTTTCCTGTACAGATCCTTATATCAATGAATTGATGATTTTTATCTTTTCGGGGTCAGTTCAAGTCTTCTCTATTACCATTGTAATACTCTCTTACCTATTCATCCTTTTTACCATTTTCAAGATGAAATCCAAAGAGGGCAGAGGAAAAGCCTTATCTACTTGTGCATCTCACTTTCTCTCTGTCTCAATATTCTATGGTTCCCTTCTGTCCATGTACATCCGACCAAGTTCAGTTGAAAAGGGAGAAAATGATATACCTATTGCTATATTTTATACATTAGTAATTCCTTTATTAAATCCTTTTATTTATAGTCTAAGAAATAAGGAAGTAATAAATGTTATAAAAAATGTTGTGAAGAAAATGTCTTAATATTCTGAGACAAATATTTTCAGTGGAAAAATTAATTTTGATTTGACAGGCCTTTTTGCAAATCAAGGAATACTGAGAAAGTAGAAAATGATCACTTTACAGACAAAATGTTAAAATATTAAAAAGCATAATGGTATGTGAGTAAAAAAATAAGTCCAGAGGCAGAGGCCTTACTACAATATATTTCAAAGTCTAAATAAAATCCATTAGGAGTGAAAGAAATAATTATTCTTGAAGTCACAAATTATGTGAAGGTATAATTAAATAGTTACTCTTTGACATGTAACAAGTTATAAACAAATAATAGTAATATGATTTTATATACATAAAGTTCACCTTAATAAGGTAGTTAAATTCCTAGAATTCTAAAAATCTTACAAATTCCAGTACATTCTAATTCTCAAATACAATCCTTTCTTAAACTATATCATGTGTCAGAAGCAAACTATATTTTTAAATTTGATGCCTATCTTTTTAATATCAGTTCAAAAAGATTATATCTAAAATTAAATTCATGTATAAATGTTTTTAATTTAAAAAATTCTCTTAATCCATGTTAGTTAAATTTACTCTCCATACAATGGTGAATTATCAATTTCTAAATGAAATTATGCTATTTACTTTGAAATCCCAATGTAATGAATTTTTTGCAGTTTTACGAGTTATCTATATTATATGACAATTTAATACTGAATATACTAACTAAAGAGTTTTACTCTTTGCTGTTATTACTTGTTTATTATTAGGACTACCATCAAGCTGTACCAATTCTGATATAAGTATAGCATTTACAAAAGGCTTTCCCCTTTTCCATTGATCTAAATGTTGGCCCTTTTGCCAGTAACAAACTGGTTTATTACAATTGTTTAGTAGGTTCTGAAACATGAAGTGTGAATTCCCAAATGTTAGTCTTCTTATTCAAGACTATTTAGACTATTTTCTGCCCCTGTGCTTATTATTTTTTTAGTTTCTGCTAAATGGGATTCTGATAGAGATTACCTTGAATTTACAGATCAATTTGGTTTGTATTGCTACTTGAGAGTAATATTAAGTCTTCTGATCTATGAACACAATGTATCCTTTAATTTACTTAAATCTTAATATATTTTTTTCAACAAACAAAATATCTGTATTGTCTTCAGAATCAGTTTTGTACTAGCTTTGTTAAAATTTGTTCTTTTTTTTTGATGCTACTAAAAATGAGACTGTTTCCAATATTTCAATTTTATGTTTCTCCTTGCAAAGGTATAAAACACAATAGATTTATGTATATTGGTCTTATATCCTTCTCATTTTGTCAAACTTGCTTATTCCAATATTTTTTGTTGCTGTTGTTTTCTAAAGGTTTATTTATTTATGCATACAGAACTGGGGTACAGGCCAGAGGTACAGGGGCAGTGAAGAGAATTCACCAGAGTCAGAGTGGGGAACAGAACAGGCAGATTGTCAAAGTACACTGCTGAGGGGGGCAGCCGGCAGGTCAGGAGTAGTCTACTGCACCATGTGGGTCACCTCCAGGGCTGGGATCCAAGGGGTCAAACTCACTCACTGAAGCGGCTGCGGCTCGCTTGAAGTAATGCACTTCAATACATTGCACCACCAAGGAGGGCCTGTTCCAATAAGTTTTTTAGCTTCCCCCTTAGAGTTTTATATACCAGATTATATATGTTTCCCTTAAAAAAAGTATATTTCATTTCTACTGTTCCAATGTAAATGCCTTTTACTCCAAGTTCTTTCCCAGTTGCTCTGAGTAGAAATTTCAAGACAATGTTGAATAGATGTGGCAAGAGTAGGCATTGCTGTCTTATTGCTAACCTTAGAAGAAAAGCTTTCATTCTTTCACAATGCAATATGTTGTTACCTGACAGTTTTTTAAAAGCCCTTCATCCGGCCCTCCCTGGTGGTGCAGCGGATTAAAGCACAGCGCTGAGAAGCTTCAGCCATTTCCACATGAGTTTGATTCCGCCTGCCCCGAAGGTGACCACATGGCGTGGCAGACCTCTCCTG
>NW_004567104.1:48944158-48981962 GCF_000260355.1 Condylura cristata | reverse complement strand
GGGAATCGAACTCATGCCGAAGTGGCTTAAGCTTCTCAGTGCTGTGCTTTAACCCGCTGCGCCACCAGGGAGGGCCCTATCATGACTATTTTTAAGTCTTCTACAGTTGCAATCATAAGTATGAGAGATTCGTATGCCTGCTTATTTTCTGGTATAAGGATCACTCACACTTTCAGGCTGTCACATGATTTTTAGTTTGTGTTTGAGAAGTGGGCATTTAAAATGATCTAATGTAGCAAGAATGGGGACTCATCTGTTAAATCCTTGTTTATTGTTTAGTGACTGGGTGGACTGTTTTCATAATACGTTATTTCCACTGAAGTATGATGATGATAGCTTCTGATGATACTCTCAGCAAGTTACAGTGTGCACACTGTCACTAAGATGGCCACAGCTTTAGCAGAACTCCCCTTACTTCTTTTCAATGATCATATCCAGCTGTTAAGTTCCACTAATTGCCAGCTGATGTTCCTACTGTTTTCGACAATGTGCTGAGAAATAAGGTGTCACATTCATAACCAATTAAACTGGGCTCCCTTTGGAGGGATGGCTTTTGAGGACAACATTAGAGGTTTTTTTTAACCACATGTATGGTCTTCCCATATTTCTCCTTCTCTGGATCTCTTGGGGTCAATTAGCTGGCCTAAAGTTTAACCAGTGTTGTATAGCTATAAACACCCATACGTTTGAAATAATCCTGTTTCAAATAAAATCGCTTCCTTTGGGAGGCCTTTGAAAGTCTCTGTTCATAAGACATTTCTTTCCTCCTGAGAAGAATCTCTTCAGATTCAGTTCTCACACCTGGGAATAGTGATAGTGGGCCATTTGTCTCCATGTGATGAGATTCCTTCAGATGCAGGTCATTTGGTAGGTTTAGTAGCATGTGATCCCAGCAGGCCCTTCCCACTATGGAGCCTCTTCCTGGTCAATAGCTGGAAGAAAGAGTGATTAGGGCTTCATATTCTTAATGTGCCATATCTAGGATAGAGCCTCTATTCTGTAAGTGGAGCAATTTAGAAGGGATCCCCAAACTCTTGACCATACCCATCTAGAAATCAGCTTCTCAAAAACATAGCTAGGGAGGAGGTGAGAAAAGTTGTAGGCAAGCTTTCCTGAGAGGGTAACCAGCCCTCTAGTAGAAAAGGGACAGTGAGGTGTGAATTTTGTATTCTGGACTATATCTGGTGGAATTTTATTCATACAAGGCTGAAAAGGCAAGGGGATTTAAATAGTGTACATTAAAATACTGTGGATTTTCATTGTCCTTAACATGTTTTTGTATATTTTCTTGAATTAATGTTTCTTCATTTATTTGATGCATGCCATTAACACAATTATGAGTGGTTTTTAAATGGTTTGTCTTCTTAATGTATAATATTTTCACCATTTATGGTTGTTCTTTTGGGGAATTGACCCATGAAAATTCTCATGTTGCCATTATAAAAGTTGACCTTGGCTGCAGGACTTTCATAAATGTTCTTTATCAAGTTTAAGAAGTTGCTTTCTAGTTCTAGTTAATTACATGTTTGTTTTTTTTTTAAACATGAATGAGTGTTGGATTTTTTCAGGTATTATAATTTGACATGGACAATTATATGATCATAAAGATTCTCCTTCTTTAGCCTATTGCTATGAAAGATTACATTTGAATATTATACCAGTCTTATATATCATCATTTCCACTACATATGGTATATATAAAGCCTGCATGCTTAAGGGCTGATGGGATGGCACAGGACTATATACTAATATGGAGATAATAAGAATAACACAGCCTGAACATTATTAAAAATGGGTCGCAAGGTACCACCTCATTAGAACTCTGGTACTATCAGAACTAGGTTTGTATTTTCCCCTCCCAAATCTCATGGTCATTTAGTCCCACCAAACTTCAGATTTCAGTTATCCAAAACTAAAATGCAAGCACCTTTCAGTTGCTGTCATTCTCCACCCTGACTTTTCCATCTATTCTATTTCTCTTCTGAACTTTTCCCCTGTGTTTGAATGCAGTTAGTCATTCATTAACTGTCATATTGGGCAAGTTGTTCTTTCCTCTTAATGGTCTCTTCTAAAAATTATTTTATATCCACTAAATCATGTATTTATTCAAGATCATTTTAGCCCCCAAGAACTCCAAATTTATAATGAAGAAATAATAATCCCACAACCACTTTCATTTTTAGTTCCTTTTGTTATCTATATACATATTTTAAAATAATATATTGCTATTTCTTGATTTTTTATTTTAAAAACTATAGAATCATATGGAAATAGAAGAATTTCTACACTTAATTCTTCAACCCCTCTCCCTTTAAATACAGCTATGTTACACTTTAAATTTTGTCAATATTTAATGTTAACAACATTATGACTAAACAATATTCATAGCAAAAACAGAGTTCCATGATGCTATTTCCTTTCTTCCACAAAATTTTCCTTTCTTGTGATTTCTAATCACCTTATATTTTCTTTGATTATTTTCTATTAATTATCTGGATGCAAACTTTTCTACAAGTTAATTAACTTAAAAGTTCTAGGTTTTTTTGAGAATGTTTCTGCTGGGGACCCTGCACTTTTTCAGTCTGTACCAGTTTTTCTCTATGACTGTGATTAGTGATCACGAAGCCTAGGCAAGAGGTAGTAACATGTTGTCTTCCTATCCATATCCTTAAATTATGAGATGCTTTTCTATGGCCCATTCAAAATAGAAAATAGTATAAATAGAAAATAAAAAGCCCACCCTGGTGGCACAATGGCTTAAAGCACAGCACTATGAAGCTATCTGCTGCCACTGCAACATGAGTTCGATGCCTGGCCAGGGAAGTGACCCACATGGTGTGGCTGGCCTCTGCAGCCCTGTCTGCGGCTCCCCTCAGCAGTGTATTTCAGTACATCTGCCTGTTCTGCTTCCCACTCTGTCTCTGATGAATCTTCTCACCCCGCTCCTCTGGCTTATAACCCAGTTCTTATATGCATAAATAAATAAGTCTTAAAAAATAAACAAATAGGTGGCGCAGCGGGTTAAAGCACAGCACTGAGAATCTAAAGCCGCTTCCGCATGAGTTCGATTCCCGCCTGCCCCGGAGGAGACTGCATGGCGTGGCAGACCTCTCCTGGCCCGCCCGCTGCTCCCCTCAGCAGTGTACTTCGTAGATCTGCCTGTTCTGTTACCCACTCTGTCTCTGGTGAGGCCTCTCACCGCCCCTGAGCCTCTGGCCTGTACCCCAGTTCTGTATGCATAAATAAATAAATCTTTAAAAAAATAAAAAAATAGAAAATAAAATTTCAGTTGGGTAACAACCTAATATGTACAACTAAAGCATTTCCAATTCTTTCAATTCTCACATTTTTCCTAGTTGACAAAATTGTCCTAGAATCATGTGGGAGAATAAATGATCATGACAAACCTTTAAAATATACTGTAGAATGGCCCTTCCTGGTGGCGCAGCGGGTTAAAGCACAGCATTGAAAAGCTAAAACCACGTCCGCTTAAGTTCGATTCCCGCCTGCCCCGGAGAAGACCATATGGCGTGGCAGACCTCTCCTGACCCGCCCGCTGCTCCCCTCAGCAGTGTACTTCATCAGTCTGCCTGTTCTGCTCCCCACTCTGTCTCTGGTGAAGCCTCTCGCCACCCCTGAGCCTCTGGCCTGTACCCCAGTTCTGTATGAACAAATAAATAAATCTTTAAAAAATATATATACTGTAGAATGAGTAAAAATGAAGCTATCTATAATAGGTTGAAAACACAGAAGGGATATAAGAAACTAAAATTTATGAAAATAGACCAAACCATTTGAAAATTAATGATATGATGAAAAGTGTAATTTCAAGTCAATGGATAATGATTTTAAAAAACGAGACCTGTCATTTAGAAATATAATGTTGGACCTACTCACATCATATGTGAAAATATATTTTGTATAAACTAAAAATGTAAGAATCAAAACTGAATTCAAATAAAAGTAAGGTTGAGAAAGGAAAGGACTTTATTGTCAAAACACCAAATCCAGAAATCATAATCACGCTATTTCGTGTATCTGCTTTTCTTGGCCATTGGCCTCTTTGCTTTCAATTTCCTTTCCCACATTTAGTTTCAAATCAAATGGTTTCTATAAACTAGATTACCCTTACTGAGCACTTTTGTAGTTGGAAGTTCTCACAACATTTACAAGTGAAGGAGGCAAGAATATTGTGGTTGAATATATTCAAGCCTATAGCATTCAAGGTTCTTCACTAGAGAAGCATGCCATTCAAAACTGGAGAGAGCTCAGAACCCATAAATTAAACCTCTGGTATAGACTATATGGGATAGGGCACCTGGGTGATTTTGGAATATTGTCATTTCCTTAATAAAAGCGCTGGTTATTAGTCTTCTGTAGAGATTTTTCTAGCCTACTCTGTTTCATGTAATGAGTGTGACCCTTGGAGGATAAATCCAGCCCTTCTTACTAATGAGCTCTAAGGTCCAAAGAGATACCACAATATAAAACCTTCTCTCAATCTGTCACACTACTGTACTTTTACCAGGAAATGTTATTTCCTAATAATGCCTATTATGCATTGTTTCAAACAAAGAAAAAAATTACACACCAGACAAATTGGTGACTACTTTTCATTCCTCCAACACTTACTATGAATTCATCACTTTAATAATTAACTTGGGATTCCTTTTTCAACTCTCCTCTCTAAGAAAAGTCCATATATCTTTCAAGATAAGGGTCAAATGTCCTCTTTAGGGCAATCTATAATAAAATATACCCTATTGCCTTGTGATTTGTGTTTTTGTGTTTCTTATATAGATGCTAATTGTGTAATATTTTCATAAGATTGTTCTGCTAAGTTATGGTTATATACTTGTGTGAATGATCAAACCTGTTCTTTTGCTTAATCCTGGAAAGCCAAACTGAATCATGAAAATTGTCTTTGCATGAAGTATATATGAAATGTCCATCAAGGGAACTAGTGGGATAGGCACCCCAAAACCATTTCCCTTAATAACAGGAGGGCTGGGATTTTAAAATGGGCAAGTGTATGTGAGAAAGTGCAAAGCTTCACATTCCCAGGTCCAGGAAGTGCCATGTGGTGTAGGAAAAGGAGACAAAGTGTTTGACAGTCTCAACCAGGTGTTTTTGCAGTGATCAGCAAATGTTATTTTTAATACCACTATCAAGTCAATTGGCACAGAGAATTTTATTAGGTATAGCATTACCAATTTTCCAAGTTCTCAGGAATTCAGGTAAAGCCAGTTAATGGTTAATCATAAGAAGGGAATAGGGTGTGCAATTCGCTGAGTCAACACTTAATTCTAGAGAAGGAATGCAATTTAATGATAAACAATCCTGAAGACAGAATGCAAAAGGGTGCTTAGGGTTTAATTCCACTTATTATTAATTTTTAGTTTCAGGACGTTTTCTGCTGCAAGATGGAGGGGATCTAGCGATACTTGTGCGTAAGGTTAGAAACTCCCTTAAAGCATTATTCATTGCTACTGTCTATCACATGAGGAAGAGTGAAGCCCCCAGACAAAGAAGCCAAGACTCAAGCTCCTGCCCACTGTCTCTCACATTCTAGGAGGTAATTTCCCAGGGTTGGGCCATACATGAACTTCCAGATGACTGGGAAAAGATAACATCTTCCTCTGAGAAGTAAAGTTAGATAGGTAAAGAGGTCTCACTATTTATGCAAAACCATACATACAAAATGAGTGACTCATAATTTAAACCAGATTATCAAGACTAGCAACCCTCAGACCATTTCGACACCCTAAACTTCAAGATCACTTATGAAAGACATCACAATTAGTGTGTTTCTTTATAATAAAGTACCACCCTTCAATATGATTTACATTTTTATCTAAGTGGAGAAGATTCCAGATTATCTCAATAATACCTCCCTCAGTCCTGTATATTACGCTATACTAGTGTAAATGGATGAAATGGAGAAGAATCACAGCTAGCCAATGGACAAATTGCCGATTATGGGGAAGCCCATGGAAGTGTATTATACTGTCACTGTCATCTTCAGACTTGCTTTCTTAGTGGGGAGAAAGGGTTAATTGTTCATCCAGCTTCAAATTACACTGAGTTTCCAGTAGTTTTCTTCAAGGTTAGAAAGCACATACAAATGATCTTCCTTAATCATTAATAATCATGGCAACAGGAGTCATTAGAACTGGAGTGAATGGGATTAATAGCAATAGTTTCCTGTGGTGACCATGATATGATGTTGGCACCAATTGTGACTACTTTCCCAGAAAGGAATTTTATTTTCTTGGAATAGGTTGTGGTTGGGTGAGAGGGTATGGAGATTTGCTCCTCTCTCAAGGAAATTTGTCCTTTATTTCTAATATAGTAGCTGCTTTATGTAAAAGACATTTTTCTTACAGAGGCTTATTAACACTCCCATGCAAATTAAGCCACTCCAATCTGTTCTCAATAGTTCTGTATATGATTATACCATAGGTTCTGTTACTTTGCTTTCTAATATATTGAGAAGTCACAGCCAACAGGAGTTGGGCCTTATACTGTTTAATAACGGCAATTTACTAGACAAATATGACCAGAAGATGGCAACAAAGTCTCATCACACTAAATTTGAGGTCTGTGGGTCTGCTGAATGTAGCATATCAGACCCTAAACAAGGCTCCTTTCAAGTTGAACAAGAACAGACTTCTGGAATACCAGGGACAATGGCTATACTTCACCAGGTATGACTGGGAACACCAGGGGGGCTGTTGACTGAAGTACTTTGCATCCCAGAGACTCATCTGTGAAAGACTTTGTTAACAAGATTGGAGCCATGGGTGGGGGTCAGGACTACTATTTGCCTGCTCCCTGGACTCACTCTCCCTAAGGCCCTAAATAACACAATCATATTTCCAGTTTGACCTACCCTTTTCTCTTTGTTCTCCTCTCAATAAAAAGGCCAGGATCTTGCTCTTTAGCAGCATCCTGCATCCTACAGCCTTCTCCTCCACTCCCATTTCTTTTCTTTATCGGTGTAATGTTGGGGAGACAATAGAGGCCTTTTTATTTTTCTTGGAAAATTTTTTATTAAAAAATCTTAATTTAAAGTCATTTTTTACTCCATAGCTTTAAGCTTACATGGTACTTAAGAGATAGGCAAACAGTTTTTTGCTAATTTATCATCTAATATCCTATAAACAAGAATTTTAAATAGTGAATAAAAGCAATGAGTCACATACAACATTGTTTTTCTGAAAATCAGATTTGCTAAAGCAATCCTTTGACAAATTTATGCAATACTAATTACAAAATGAAATTCAAGTTCTTGGATTTGATATTTTGACATAATCTTTTGTATGATATGCACATAGTTTATTAACTACTACATTCAGCTGTCTCTAGGCATTTTGTATGCTAGATAAACTGGTCCTCTAAAACCAAGAGTCCCAGGGGATGCCTTCTCACCCTTGCCAGATGACTCCTCAGTTCCTAAATTTTAACTCTATATGCTGATGGCTCCCAGTATTGTCTTTTATATTCAGTAGTGTGTCTGACATTTCCACTTAGATTACTAATGAGCAATCCTAACATAATATGAATAAAATGTAATTCAAAATTTTATCTCACATCACCCCAAAGAAAGTGCCCTTCCTCCAGTATCTTTCAACTCAATAAATGCTACTATTTTCCTCTCAGATGTTCTAAGCAAAAATTCTAGGCATTTTTCTTACTAGCTCCTTTAATCCCTCACACTTAACTCTCAAAATCAATCCACCAACAAATCCTATTGACTTGTCCTCCAAAACATCACCCATCATCTACATTACTCCTTGTAAATGTCTATCATCTTTTTTTTTTTAAGATTTATTTATTTATGCATACAGAACTGGGGTACAGACCAGAGGTATAGGGGCAGTGAGAGGCTTCACCAGAGACAGAGCGGGGAGCAGAACAGGCAGATGGACGAAGTACACTGCTGAGGGGAGCAGCGGGCAGGTCAGGAGAGGTCTGCCACACCATATGGTCACCTCCGGGCAGGCGGGAATCGAACTCATGCCGAAGTGGCTTTAGCTTCTCAGTGCTGTGCTCTAACCCGCTGCGCCACCAGGGAGGGCCCATCATCTTAATTCAAGTTAGTCTCTCCACTTATTCTCCCTTACTCTTCATGAAACATTTTCTGAAAACTTGATAATTTCATTTTAAACTGTAAATAGATAATGCCATCTACCCAACTAAAAACAGAAAAACACCTCTGCCTTAACAGGAAGAATAACAGTACCCCAAAGATGTCCTCATCCAAATCCTCAGAAGTTTTGGCTATATTATGTTTCACAACAAAGGGGAATTAAGTAGTTCTGAATTATCTAGATAGGCCCATGCATTTTTTTTTTTTATTGCTGAAACAGAAGCAGAAGTATCAGAATTAGAGTGATCTAGTGTCAGAAAGACTTAACTACCATTTCTGGCTTTGAAGATGGAGGATGGCAGGAATCTAGAGTTGTCACCTGATTCTAGAAGGTGGGAAACATGAGGAAGCAGATTATCAGGAGGATAAATTTGTATTGTTTGAAGCTGCAGAATTCGTGGCAATTTGTTACAGAAGTGCCAAGAAATTAATACACCCCTCTCCAGTCTTCTCATTGCGATGAAAATAAAATGTAACTCCACAGTCTGTGTTACTAGAACAACTTCTCAATCTACTACCAGCCACTTGCACACCTATGGGTTCCTTGGCATACAACGGCCATTTCTACACTGTGGAATTTTCAAGGGCCCCCTCTGTATCTGTTCCCCAGTCTACCATGGCTGACTTCTGGCAACTTATGTGTCAGTTGACAACTTACCTTTTCTAAGCATCTGATCTATAATAACCTCCACTCATTCTTTACCAAAACACTCCATTTTATTATCACAGCATACTTATTAAATGCTGCTCTTTCTTATTTATGTATATATTTACTTATATCTGCTTCCCTTGCCACCTTCACTAAAATTAAGTTCCATGTGAATGGAATCTTTCGTTGTGATGGCACATAAGAGGCATTGTAAGGTATTTCTTACACATAGATATGAATAGTATAATAAAGGTTGGTGTTTGTGATATTGAAAGTAAATATTGCAAAAATTTTAAATAAGCAAACTAATCTTCTTATGTTTATAAGGTTAGAATAACCAGAAACCAGCTACCTGATCCTTTTCACTAAAGGATCAGGGTGAATCTTTCACCAGCCCCATGTAGTTTCATGGTGAAGAGATGATCAAGTCATTAATACTCAGCAAGCTTTTGCAGTTCCTTTGTTTGAACCTTTTCCCAACAAATATTAACAAGTTCCCATTACAGCAGAATTTCTACCTCAGAAATTTTGTGCCATATCAGAACACACTTGGTCCTGTACACCACAGAAATGTGTTTTCATCTGAAAAAAAATCATATTGCTCTGGATTTGAAATTTAAGGGCAGGGATATTTTTCTGCTATGTCCTTTTATGTGTCCTTGGTGTACATTTCTGAATTATGCATAATCCTTGCATTTAATGGGGTTGTAATAATATTAAAGGGAATAAGATTGATGATAAGAATAAATAATTTAAACTCAAGTGAATAAAAAATCAAAACAAGGCTCTTAAAATTTGTTTTGAAATAGGCATTTGTATTACTCTCTAGGTCTCAAAGGATATATTTAATTATCCCAATTTGGTATGTTTGTAATGTCTAGGTTACGAGGTCTCACAGGCTATACTTTGATACCAATGCCAAGGAAATCCCCTTAGAATTATTTAAAGTATTCGCACCATTCTCTACCAATGGCATAAATATTATCATTGATTTGTTGGTAGACATATTCTCTTACACAATCAAGAGGGCAGAGTTTTATTTGTGGATCTATTTTGAAAATCATCATAAGGTAATCAAAGTCTTTATAAAACTCTTATCAGAGAAATGAAGGTAAGAAAGTCTTTAAAGCTGTTCTTTCTACAAGGAATATCAATCTCCAGAAACATTTATTAAGTTCTTTAAAGGTTTCGCTATAGTTATTTTTTTCAATATTTTAGATACTTGAAGTCCTTCCTTTAACCTAAGGCTTATTGTGTAAGAACATGACAATGACTACGATTCATTTAAATCTTTTCTAAATTCATGAAAAGCCTAAATTAAAATCAGTAACAAAAATAAGATTTATAGTAACAACACAAGCCATTATTAAGGTTTTTAACCATGTTTGATTAATGCCATTTGTCATATAACTTGTAATTTAACAGATGAAATGGATTATTAGCCTCTATAATGAAGCACTGCTTGCAAGCAATGTTTATGTTGGAATATCTTTAACTTGTTTTAAGCAAATTACATGAGGAAAGAATATTTTTTCAAACCATTCTAAACCCCTTATTAATTTTAGGGAAATTTCTAATATCTCTTTTGATAATAAAAATTACAGATCATGTAAAACATATTTCTATCAATTTGATCAACTGAAAGAATAAAGGAAAGCTTACTATGTTAATGACTTCAAGTTAGCAAGGTAAAGCATATAATAAAATATATAACCAAATTATGCCCATGTAGATTTCAAATTTCTATTTATTTAGGCTTCAGTTTCCCAAGAGTAAGACATGTAATGAAAAGCTAATAATTAAAATTCAGATTTCAAAAGTTCATTTAAAAATATTGTTCCTAAAGGTATCAACCCCCAAATACTCCGTGATTTAAAACTCTGTAATAGTTTCAGAAAACCAGAAAGGAAAATATCTGCCTGCATCTCTCCAGTGTTTTCTTTTTGTACCAATATTATGGCGTGTAGTCATAATCAATGAATATCCAGCAAACTATCAATCCAGAAATGACTAGGAGAATCAATTAATCTTTCACAAAAAAATGTGTAACACAGAGAATGCATTCAGTAAATACCCGGTCAAAGAATAAATGGTTCTTGTATTACTAAAATAAACAAAGGGGCATTGAAATAAACATTTCCCAACAACTTAGAATTCTTTATCTATACAGCTCTTGATTTTAAGTACATTTATGATATTTAGACATTGTTACCACCCATCTCCAGAAACTTCCATTTTCCCAAACTGAAACTTAGTACCTATCATTAAACACTACTCCAAATCCCCTAACTCTATCTCAAAACTACAATTCTATGTTCTATGTCTATGAAATGAAAACATACAGTATTTGTCTTTTTGCATATAAGGTATTCATTTAGCATAATGTCTTTAAGGCTCATCCATGCAGAATGAGCCTTAACATATTGCAGAATTTAATTCCTTTTTAAGGCTGAATGGCATTACTTTGTTTGTAAAAAATATCCCACATTTTTTAAATTCCTTTAGCTACTGATAAATATTTGGGTTGTACTTTTTAATCTCTGTGAATAATGCTGCTATGAATATGAGTATACAAAAAGTCTGTTAAACTACATAAATCAGTACATGAAGTCATTAAAATGTTGTGGAACTATTGATACCAGTTGTAGACAAATTGTAAATCTGCTTTAAGCAACCCATAAAGAGAGCTTTCTGCAGGACCATTGCTCTCAGAGCGTCAAAAATTATCTTTATACATCCAATTTTATGTTTTCTTGAAATTATGCAAGGAAAGTATTGTATAATAACTAGGTGAAAAAAGCAATATCTTTAGGAGATGACCCCCAACAACATCAGCCCCAGACCTGTGCATACACCACAACCCAAGGACATGTGGATGTATGATAAACAGAAGTTCTCATCCTTCTAGTCAGAGGAGAGTGCAATCATTGAACCAGACATATTACAAGAAACTAATCCTGTTTCTCCACAATTGTTCCCTCAACAGAGAAGTCAGAAATGAGTGAAGAAAATCAGACCATGAAAACTGAGTTTATCCTTGAAGGATTTACAGATCACCCAGAGATGAAGACCCTCCTGTTTGTGGTGTTCCTTACCATTTATCTGATCACCATGGTGGGGAATGTTGGCCTAGTGATACTGATTTCAAAAGAGCATCGTCTCCACACACCAATGTACATCTTTCTGGGAAACCTCGCTCTTGTGGATTCTTGCTGTGCCTGTGCCATTACCCCTAAGATGTTAGAGAACTTCTTTTCTGAGAACAGAGTGATGTCCTTCTATGAATGTATGGCCCAGTTTTATTTTCTTTGCACCGTTGAAACTGCAGATTGCTTTCTCCTGGCAGCAATGGCCTATGATCGCTACGTGGCCATATGTAGTCCACTGCAGTACCACACCATGATGTCAAAGAAACTCTGTGTTCAGATGACCATTGGAGCCTACACAGCTGGAAACCTGCATTCCATGATCCATGTAGGGCTTCTACTTAGATTAGCTTTCTGTAGATCTAATCACATCAATCACTTTTATTGTGATATTCTTCCTTTATATAGACTCTCCTGTGTTGATCCTTATATCAATGAAGTGGTACTATTTATCTTTTCAGGTTCAATTCAAGTCTTTACCATAGGTAGTGTCTTAATATCTTATCTCTATATTCTGTTTACTATTTTCAAGATGAAATCTAAAGAAGGAAGAGCCAAAGCCTTTTCTACATGTGCATCACACTTTTTGTCTGTTTCATTGTTCTATGGATCTCTATTTTTTATGTACATCAGACCAAATCTGCTTGAGGAAGGGGATAGAGACATACCAGCTGCTATTTTGTTTACAATAGTAGTTCCCTTACTAAATCCTTTTATATATAGCCTGAGAAATAAGGAAGTAATAGCTGTCTTGAGAAAAATTCTTAAGATAAAAACACCTCAAAGTCTGCAACAAATGACAACTACTGTAGCTTAATGATTTCAATGCAGAAAAAAAAGATTACATATTAAACTACACAAAAAAAATTCACAAATGTATGCAATATGTTAAAACACGTAATAATATAAGCACCCATATATATGAGAAAAAAAATAGAAGAAGGTATATGTTTAATCCTACTCAATAAAACATAACCCAAAAAACATAACCCAATTTGAATGCTTTCAAGAACATAGTAGGTTACCAAATTCAGAGGCAGTGTCACTACCAGGAAAAGCATAACAACAAAGCTAGCGTTCATGTGTATAAGAATATTCTACTATTTTCACCAGCCCGCTTTATAGTTTGAAGCCCAAGCACTGGGTTAAGCTAAAAGAGTTGAAGGGCATGTGAACCTTCAAATAATGAAATCACTTTACAACCATTAACAACAAAATTGTGGCAAATAAAATTTAAGAAAAAATTTTTGATTGCCTTTGTGGGATTTTATTTGCAAGTAGGATAGAGACAGTGAGGAAATGAAGGTATCAATGATAAAAGTGAATTTTGTATTTCCAGGTTGAAGTTTCCATGGAATTGGAAAATTTACCATGGAACTTCAATATTTAAAAAATAGCTGTCTATTATAGAGTTTATTTATGTATGTATAAAGATGCCATAACATAAAGTTCTAGGCAAATAATCAGACTTCACACAGGATTTGAAGAGTTTTATTTGTCAGTGGGCTAGGCTAGACTTCTCTGTCTCCCTTTTTGAGAGATGAAGTATTCATAACTAGGATACTATTCCATATAGACTAACATGAAGGAAAGTATGGTTATTGAAGTTGGTGCTTATCTAACATAATTTCTTTATTTTTTTTCAAAATCAGAAGTTGTGAAATCTGAACTGAATGATCATAATACAAACCAGTGAAAGAATTATTTTCTAAGTGTTCATTCAACACAGATTTCTTGAGAGTCTGTATGTAGAAACAAGGCTTAGGAGCTGGACACATCAGTTACCAAAATAGCATTTTTCCCTGTCTTTGTAAATAATAGAACATTGCTTTGATTTTAATGAGTAACTTTTGGATGTAGTACAAATGTCCTGATAAAGTTAAGGAAACATCCTCTTTCCACCTTTTCTCTTGATGCTCTAAGATCATATCTAAGTTCCCAGAAGGCAAATGTCGGGTTGCAGCTGGTGTCTAAGCCTCCAGATTACATTTCCTTCAAGTTCACCAACACCACTTCCATCAACTTCCTCAAGTCTTTCACATTTTTCTCAAGATAATTTTGCATTATCAGCAAAACTGAATACACAATGCTGGCAAAATGCATATAGTGGTGTTGAGCACAGAGGAATGTTTACGGGGCAGTTAATTTTATAAGTGGCTATTTTATTCAGGTATTAATGAGTTGTGACAATTCTTTCTTCTCCAAGAAAGCACTGTCACTTCAGGGACTTGCAAACTAATACTAGGGGAAGAACCTTGGTGTGGGTTCATCCGTTAATATCAGTTACCTTATTAGATACAAAGATCAACAGCTGAGGAAATTTGTAGATTTTTTTAATGCTGGCAATACCATCTTTTTACATCTTAATGATTGTAGTTTTACCTGAATCTTGATATGCTATTTTCTATTACCAGATTGAACTGTCTATTACCAGTGTGTGCAGGATTTGGTCGACGAAACAATATATGTTGTATACATCCACCTCTATGCATGTCATTTATGTAACCGTTATGGACCACTCATGTTTAGAATCATATCCATGTTCATTTCATATCTAATTCCAGTACAGAAAAATTGTTCAAATGTGGCACTGTTGCTGGTGCGCAGGTCAGCCTTATCAACAAATTAATCTAACTACATAGACTTAAGTAGAAATTTATAAGGGATGCCAATAAAGCATCAGAGAAGCAAAATACAATATTTATAACCTATTCAACTCTAGATATACTAAATGTTAAATCTTTAATTGTTGGGTTTAATATCATAACTCTAAAGTGTTGTTTTTTTTTTTAATTCTGTCAAGATGGGACTACATTTGGACTTTGCAAGAAAGGAAAAAACCTGTTTTATTAGATAATTGTTGCATTATCAGGGCAAATAAAAAACTTCATTGTATCCTTTGATGAGCCTGTCATATGTCTTCTGAAATTTAAAATTTATAATCATTAGAATTTCTACCAATTTGAAGTTTTCATTAGTTTATTAAAACATAATTTAAACTAAAACCATGATTCTTCTGTTTAGATTTCAAAGAAAGCAAACCTGCTAGTGGATTGGGTTCATTTATTTCTTCAAAAAACATTTATTAAGATGTCTGGGGCACCAGCAGGAATATATGTGATATAAAGTAATAACTTAGTTTTTTCTCTTATAACTAAAAAGATATAAGTAGAAACAGCAATATTTTGATACGGTTATATTCTATTAGTACCATCAAAATTTTTCTCACACTCAGAAAAATTATAATATTCTGTGGATTTTGAAATTAGTGAATAAACTACATTCAAACCCTTACATATTGAGTTTTGAAATTATTTTTTAAATGTGACAATTATGTTTTGTCGGTAATGGCAAAAACATATATGTAAAGATATTCCTTTAAAATTACATGCAGCAACAACAAATGTTGGTGAGTATGTGGAGAAAACGAAACTCTCCTACACTGCTGGTGGGAATGGAAACTGGTACAACCACTATGGAAAGCTGTTTGGAGGCTAAAAATAGAGCTTTAGCCTCCAGCAATCCCACTGCTAGGTATCTACCCAGAGGGAAAAAAAAAACAAAACATCAATTCAAAAGGACACCTGCATCCCCATATTTATTGATGCTCTATTTACAAGTGGAAAGATGTGAAAACAATCCAAATGCCCAGAAGTAGATGACTGGATTAAAAAATATAGTATATACACACAATGGACTATTACTCAGCAATCAAAAAGATAAACTCATGCCTTTTACAGCAACATGGACGGAGCTGGAAGGGATCATGCTTAGTGAAATAAGCCAGAAAGAAAATGAAAAATATTGTATGGTTTCACTCACAGCATGAGTGTAAGGGATCAGGGGGAAAAAAGAGAGAGAGAGAAGCAAATGTAATAAGGTAAAAATGAGAACAATGAACAACTACAAACCAGACAGATGGTATGGGGTAGTAAGGGAATGGGTTAAAAACTGGGGTGGAAGAGGGCATGGTACTATGGTGATAGCACATAGGTGAATCGGTGGTGTGAAGCCCACAGGACTACAACTGAGATGGAAAAATGTACAAAATGAAGAATGATGTAAAAAATAAATTAAAATAAAATTACATGTAAATATTAAAATTCTTGGAAATCAAACATATCTCATGGACATTAAAGAATAATAAAGAAATAAGTATTATGAACAACTCTATTCACAAACTTTGATAACCTACCTGAAATGGGCCAATTCCTTACAGTCTGTTGAATCACACAAAAAGATGTAGACATTTTTCTGAATGCCTACATCTACTAAAGAAATTGAATCAGTAAGTAAACAAAATCAAATTATTATTCAATTGAACAGTTATTAAATAAATTATTTTGGGTATACAAAACATAATCAAGATGAATCAAGTTGTATATGACAAACCCACTGCTACCATCTGATAGAACAATGAAAAACTAAAAGTTTTTCCACTAAGATGATGAACAAGACAAGGTACACACTCTTATCACTACTATTCAAATACAGGGAGTCTGAAAGCAACTGGGTACAAAAAAGAAATAAAAAGCATCCAAGTAGAAAAGGAGGGAGTAAAATTCTTTCTGATCGCATATAGGCCAAACTTGAAAGTATGAAATCCTAAACATTCCACAAAAAGCTGTTAAAATTAATCAAGGAGTTCAGTAAAGTTGCAGGATACAAAATCAACGTACAGAAATCAATTGCATTTCCACACACTAACAACAAAATATGAAGGAAAAAAAATAACACTGTATGTAATAATATCAAAGCAACTAAACAATTAAGGATAAATTTAAACAATGAAGTAAAAAGTAAAAGACTGTACACTGACAACCTTAAGATACTGATGAAATAAACTGAAAACAGAAATAAATGAAAGGATAACCCAAGTTCACTGATTAGAAGAATTAATATTGGTAAAATATATACTTCTCAAAGTCACTAGTAGATTTAATGTAACAGATATAAAAATTCCAAATATATTGTTCATAGAAATATGAAAAAAACATCCTAAATTTCATATGGAACCACAAAAGAGCCCAACCTGGCAAAGCAATTCTGAGAGAACAAACCTGGAAGGTTCACACTTCCTGGTTTCAAACTTTATTACAAAATTAATATAATCAAGCCTTTTGATACTGGTACAAAACACAAAACAGACATAAATATCTTTATGAAGACTATAAAGAACCGAAAACCCAGATATAAACTCACATTATAAAGGCAGCTAACCTTTGACAAAGACTCCAAGAATAGTGAATGGGGACAATGGATGTTCACATACAAAAGAATTTTATTGAGCCCCCACCTTACATGACTCACAAATATTAACTCAATATTAAAGACTTCAATGCAACACCTGAATCACAGGGAAATCATAAGGAAAATCTCCTTATAATAGCTTTGGCAACTTTTTTTTTGGTGGGGGAGGTGGATTTAACACGAAAGTTAAGCAACAGAAATAAAAATAAATAAGTGGGACTAAGTCAAACTAAAAACTGAACGGTAAAGAAACCAATCAACAAAATGAAAAGGCAACTAACAGAATGGGAGGAAAATATTTACAAACTTTGTATCTGACATAACTTCATACGTCCAAAGTATACAAAGAACTCATACAAAGCAATAAACACACACACACACACACATAAAATGGGCAGAAGGTGAGTGGAACATATGTACATATGGAAGATAAAATATAACCCCAAAATTGCATCTTTGGACTAATTTCAGAGACCTGGGCGCACCGAACGAGATCCTTGAAACAGACTGAGACCTGGATGAGACCAGTGAGGAGGCGTACAACAGAAGCCTTTGTCTTGGCTTGTATTTTGATCTTGCTCTATTCTCTCAACTTGCCTGGCTCCTTCTGCCCCTTTCCTATGCTTCCACGCCAGAAGGTGCCTTAGGCTGTGGCTAGCATTCAGGTCTCAGTGGCCCCACATTAGACCAACCCAGTCTCGCTGGACGTTTACCAACGAAGGGATGGTAACCTTGGGTGTTTAATGGAAACTATTTTTTTTTAAGATTTATTTATTTATTCGAACAGAACTGGGGTGCAGGTCATAGATGCGGAGGGTAAGAGGATTCACCAGAGACAGAGTGGGGAGCAGATCTAAGACGAAGTACACTGCTGAGGGGAGCAGCGGGCGGGTCAAGAGAGGTCTGCCACGCCCTGTGGATCTCCTCCGGGGCAGGCGGGAATCGAACTCAGGCGGAAGTGGTTTAAGCTTCTTAGTGCAGTGCTTTAACCAGCTGCGTCACCGTGAGGGCCAATTGGAAACTATTTTAACTATATTTTTCTCTTCTATTCTCTCTATTGCAAACTAATTTTCTATTGCACACTAGTTTTTCGTTTCTTTTGAAGGTCTCAGGCACCAGGAGCACGTTCTGTCTTTACACAATGAATGGCAGAACCCATTTAGAGCGGCAGGTTTCGGGGCCCTCATTGTGCCCACTAATATGTGAATCAAATCTTCATCTTCTATAGCATAAACTTGCACACGTTAAACATGTGACACATAACATGTTTTATACCAACTAAATCTCAATAAAGCTGTGTGTGAGGGGGGAACATACTACATACCTGTAAGGAAGCAGGAGGCTATTTTTCAGGGAAAGCTCTGAGGAACAAACCGTCAGCGATGAACTTAGATACTCCCGCTACCAGGAAGAAATGTCCCCAGGACACACAATGGAACTTGTGCTTCAGTGCTGCTGTGGCTTTCGACCTTGTAGAACTCCGCTGAGGCCTCAGGGGTGCCAGCCAGAATGGCTACCCGGCGCTTCCCACCTCCCGGAAGGAGCCGTGGTGTGGCCTGCGCATGCGCAGTTCCTTTCGCCAGATGCCGGTCACCTGTCCAGTTCCTGCACAGCCTGGAAAACTGAGGGGGCCCGCACACCTGGTGGGAGCCCTTTGATGTAACTGTGGCAGGGGCTTTAGGAGTCGGGGTTTATTTGGTTGGTAGGTGAGCGTTGATCCAGCGTTGAGCTGGAGGGCTGGCTAAGGGAGTGTGGGAGGAGGGACAGCCAGCACCTGGAGATCCAGGTGTTTCTCATCCCAGAGAATAATTATGATGGATAAATTTTGCTTCTTGAATGGGGAGGATTTGTGGAAGAAAGATTAGGCAGGCACCAAAAGGAGACTCTGACAGACTCTTCCTTTTATCTATATCGCAGCAGGCAGGACCTCCACCTAGAGAAAGATCAATGCCCTCCCTAGCCCTAAGGGAAAGCAGATGCAGATGCCATAGCCAGCCTCTCAAAACATCAGAAGGCATATGGTGTCTGCCAAAGGGAGAGACTTGTCTTACTCCAGGAGGGCCCTCTGGCACCTGAATTGGACTCCCACAGTGGCCTCACCCTCCTGGGACGCCCACAGCACTTTCCTCTCTCTGGTGTTCTCTTGCCATGCACATACCCTCTGCCCCAGAACCTCATCCCCCACAAAAAGGTACTGAGTGACTCAAGAAAGGACACTTCATTCTAGCATAAGTATTGTGAAATTGACCGGATTTACTTTTCATTTGTAATTTATTTAATATCTTCCTTCCTTCCCCAACCCCTCATCCATCCATCCATTGATCCATCCCTTATCGCAACTGCCTGCCTGCCTGGGTCAAAATATAGAAATGATTATACCATGAACAAAATAAAATAAATAAAACTAGAAAGAGCTGAGATCCTTTATAAAATCAATCTTTGCTACAGACTATGTGGGGACAGAGTACTAGGGTGACTTTGGAAAAGTCCCATTTCTTTAATAAAGGGATTGGTTATTAGTCTTCTGTAGAGATTTTTCTAGAGTACTTTCTTTCATCTGAGTGTGATCTTTGAAGGATAAACTCAGCCCTTCTTATTAATGAACTCCAAGCTCCAAAGAGCTGTCTCAATATAAAATCTCTTCTCAATCTGTCACATCACTGTATCTTTACCAGGAATCCTGTTTCCTACAATGTCCATTGTGCATTGTTTACAAACAAAACCCATAAGCATTTATGGAACTTATTCAATTCCCAGTCTCTAGGGGCCAAACTTTTTTTTTTTTAGAGTTTTTTTTTTTTTAATTTATAACAGTTTATTTTTACATCATTTTGTACATTTTTTTTTCCATCTCAATTGTAATCCCTGCAGGAGGGGCCAGTGAGGACATTCAAGTTTACCAAAAATTTCATTAATTCATGCCTATCTCCCTAAATTACTGGTTATGCTGTTTTGTTTTTGTTGGTAAATCAATGTCAGTCCCACGAAAGAGGAACAACAAAAAGTTGTTAGTCCTGTTTAATTTGCCAACAAGACAGGCAACTTCCTTTCATAAAGGAAGCCAAAAGTAACGTGGAGAAGAATATATTATCAAACTAGCTTGATGATTTTAGAAAAATGAGTCATTATATACTGACGTTACTTACAGGTATATTTTCTTTGATTTTCCCTTTAGAAGATTAAAGGCATGAATGAAATAAAGAAAAATGAGGTGAAAATGCAAAAATTTCTACTAAGAGAAAAACTACTATTAGTTTTCAAAAAACATTACTTCACACAGATACACATTTGTGCAGAACTAGGTTGCCATAAAATTAGGGTACAAAATGAAGATGGAACTATCCTGGGCTGTGACACTAATGGGCAGTTCAGGGCATCTAAATGTGGGCCCTGGAGTGTACTGGTATGTCATCTACACAGGAGTGAGGGAGAGATTTTCAGCGTGTTTGCCTTAAATCTGGAGGACAACAGGACAGGAAAGTAAAGTTAGGTAATTTGAGAGGCTTCAAACTATTCTCCTAATCAAAATATTTCTCCATCTCTATAGCAACGACATAGTACACCAGTAGAATGTTGTGTTAAATATGCTGAACAAATTTTACCTTTTCTGCCAAATGGACAAGTAAGAGCATGATTGATGATTAGGCATATTATTCATGGATGCAAGTACTATGGTATGCTTCCATATTAAAGAACATGGTGTATGTGGTTGTGTTTTCAGAATCAGCCAAGTTCCACGGGGCTTTCATGAGGGCAGGGGTGAAGTTTGCATTCTCAGGACGTATTAAAACACCTGGTCAGCTGAGATGCTCAGAAACTATATATGGAAAGACAGGCAGATATGAAGGAGAAAAGCAACAAAACTCGAGGATTAAAGTCTTTTAGGAGTCTCGATGTTAAAATGAAAATAACTTACCTAGAAGGTGTAGCTCTTTCTATCAGCAGCACCAAATCAATAGCTGTTTTGTCAGCTGTGCCCAAGGGGTTTCCTATGAACACCAGGTGCCACAGAGGAGAAAGACCCTGAAATGAGTTATCTTCTCAGTTTTACATTGGCAGACCTAGGAGAAGAGTACTAGGTCACCACCTACAACCTGAGTACTGACCACTTGAGTGTTCCAGTCTATGTCACCTGATACAGAGGTAAGGCTGAAATTTATGATGATGAGAATTCTTCAAGAGGCAATCCATGAGCACCAAAGGGATGGAAACTTTGACATGATTTCCTCAGCAACCTCTTTTGTTACTGCTCTCCAAGTTGTCCTCTTTGTCCCCTCCCATAATCATCTTCTTTTCATCATCACCAGTGGAGTAAATAATGAGTTTAGATGCTCTTAGTGTGGGGTATGGCATAGGTCACATACAGTAAAAGGAATTACATAACCCCACATCATAGAAATGTACTCAATGCAGACTTTAATAGAAACAGAGAAAAAAGTGTATTTATAGTGCATTCAATAAAATCCAGTAAACTACATGAAATTTCACTCTCAATGCTTTCCCTCTCATTTTTTTTTCTATTTAACTAAATTCATTTAAATATAAAAACCATACTTAGGTGGAAATTGTTGAGATAGATTTATTACTCTCCTCCTGAGGTAATTTAAATCAGAAAATAATTGGTTCTAATTGGTTCTATCCATTTACTTATATCAGAAAAATGAGTATTGTGGGTAAACCAAATTTAAAAGATTGATCATAGAGGATGTTGTCAGTTTATTGTCTAATATTAATTTATTCATACATGATTCAATAAAATGATTACTTAGCATCTCATTACACAGTAGACATTGTGCTAAGCTGTGGGTATATGAGTGAAATCTTACAAGATTTCTGCTCCAATGGGTTTTAAGTAGTCCAATGAACTCATTAAACAAATTATTATTTAATAATGTTTAACAGAATTTAAATGCAATTTAGCCTGCTATCTCAGCTTTGTTCTACCAGCAGCTTCACTTTCCAGGTTGAGATGCTGATGCTCTGCCCGGGTGCAGGATATGCAGAGTGGTCTAAAAAGTTTATGTGTATCTCCCACATCACTTTCCTCAAGAATCTATAAATAATTTGGGGACTATCAGAGTTTGAAAAATCACGAGACTATATGCTGAAGGCTTATGCGTTTCCCCCTAGTCACACCCATTGTATTGAAGAGTTACTTGCCTTCCCTTCATTCTACTAATCTATCTGAGAGGGACTTAATTTAGAAAGCATTTCACGTGTCTCCTGGATATTGAGAAGCCTTAAAAATTCTAAAAATGAAAGAGTTGGGCTATATAGGCCTAAATCAGTGAAGAATGAAGAGCCCAGAATGAATTGGAAGATACCTATATCCTCACCATCCAGGTATGAGCTGTTTTTATTTCTTGGGAGCCAAGCGTATTCCCCACAAAAGGAGATGAACTGGGGTTCTAGGAAAAGAGAACTCCTGAGCAACCAGAGCATACAATGGCCCTAACAGAGATAAAGTAGTAAGTCAGGAACCCAGGGATGTGTGGTCAGTAGGCAGCTGGAGAGATGACATTGATTTCACTCGTTAAAAGAACTACAGTCTGGCCCTCCCTGGTGGCGCAGCGTGTTAAAGCACAGCACTAAGAATCGAAAGCCACTTCTGCATGAGTTCGATCCCCACCTACCCCTGAGGTGACCACATGGCGTGGCAGACCTCTCCTGACCCGCCCGCTGCTCCCCTCAGCAGTATACTTTGTTGATCTGCCTGTTCTGCTCCCCACTCTGTCCCTGGTGAATCCTCTCACCCACATTTCTGGCCTGTACCCCAGTTCTGTATGAATAAATAAATAAATCTTAAAAAAAAAAAAACAGTCTGAAGGTCTGAAGAGAGACAGTGTCTGAGAAACTGCCCAGAGTGTCCCTTAGAAGAGAGGAAGGTGGTAATTGTGTATGGACTCTCTGGAGTCCCCAGGAGATGACAATTGCAGTAGTCACATAAAACTACTCTTCACATCCTACATTTCCTAGAGTTTGACCCATCAAGGGGTCAGAAACAAGTTACTGTCAGTATTAGAGAAAGTGTCTGAGGATAGAGTGAAGAAACTAATCAAGTCTCCCCTCTTCTTGTAGCCTTCTAACCAGAGGCATGCCTAAGCTGGGAGAGGAGACAGTTTTAACTGAATGGCATTCAAGTTTGACTATTTCACTGATTGATCTGAAGTGCAGTTAGCAGAAAGAACTTTTTTCATGTCCCTCTCAAAAATCACTACTACTTTAATTATTAAGGGACCCAAAACCTTAGATTTTAAGGTATGGAAAGAATGGATCCATGGAATTTAGAAGCAGCAATGACAGTCACTCTCAAACTTGGGCTGTATTAGAAGTAGCCCAAGACAGATGGCCAAGTAAAATTTTGCTGAAGAAGTAAATATTGATTTACTTAGTTAAGTATTGATTAGAAAAATAACCAGAAGATAGCTGGTAAAATAGTGGGGGATAGATTGGGATAGGAATCAGAAAAGTCAGTAAGAAAAAAAAATCTTGTGGAAGTCTGTGGTGGGCAGTATTATTTTATATACTCAGTTTGTTAAATACTGTGACTATGTAACAAACAAGCCCAAAATGTAGTGGCAGAAAACACTTTATTATCTCTTGTAATTCCAGGGCTTGACTGGTATTAGCTGGGTGATACTTGCTTGACTGGGTTAAAGTGATTGGGACTAGACTCCTCTGAATTCTGAACAGGTCTAGATAGCCAAGATGACCACTGTGCATGCTGGGAGCACACCTGAGAACAGCAATGGGAGCACCTAGTCAGGATCTCTCCACATCCCTTGAGCTTGGCAGCATGGCAGCCTGGTTCTGAGAGGCATGTCTTACAAGATGAGTATTCTAAAAGCCACATAGCCTTTTATGAACTCATAGTACTATTTTCACCATCCCCTCCCCAAATCACATATTTGCCCAGTACTGTTGGAGAAAAAAAAAAAATTAAACTCTTCCATCATAAAATGAAAAAGCCCTTGTAATGAAGTTGTTTTTAAAGGAGCACTAGAAACTAGAATCTCCCAGAAAACATAGCCCCAGTCCCAGTCCTAGTCCTAATCCCTGCTATAGTACAGCCACAGGACAAGCAAAAATGACTCCAGCTCTTTGCCATGTGGGCCAGGCAAAGACTACCTCCTCCCCTGTCCAGCATTTACTGAGCTCCTGTTTCAGGATCTGTGTACCTTCTTAACCCTTACAATAGTCTATGGAGGTAGATACTCCATTACTCTCATTTTATGTCCATTCTCAAGTATTTCTGGTTTGAATACAGGTTCTTGACCATCACTCATGCTTCTTCCTAATTATAACCAAAATTATAGGAATACAGAGAACTGGTGAGCAGACAAGAATCGAAGTATACTACTATAAAATTAAAAAAAAAAGAGCAAAAAGTAAAAATAAATAAAAACATAGTATTCTTTCCCCCCAGATGAACACTTACAACATCCATCCACTAGGTTGCTCCTTGTGGATGCCATCACCCCAGCAATCTCTCCAGTCAGATAATCCAGTCCTTCTCTTATAGGGATAAACAGGAAGAGTTCATTCCAATATTCCCTTCTTAAAGAGAAAAAAAACTCATTCTGTGGAATTTGAGGGGCTGGAATAAGAATTTTCAACTGACTTTAGTAGAGATTTGGAAAATGAGCAGTAGAAAGTAATAAATCAACTATAAGTCATAATGATTAAGAAGCTCAAGTCAAAGAACATTTGTTTTTTACAGGATCAGTTTTATAGTTTCAAAATGGTCATCCTTGGTATTTTGAGACTAAGAAAACTATATAGTACAGACTATGCACTTTAGGCTAAGGATTGCAAAGAAAGTACCTTAGGGCGAATAAGAGACAAAGTTGTTTGTAAACATACCAGTGACAACACAGGCTGAGCAGAGAAAAACAAGAACAGAAGGCTAGAAGACTAGAAGGAAATTGCAAGGTTACAGGACAGGTGAGATGAAGTTCACATCCTAAACCAGTGAGTCAGAGACTATGCATTACCCGTAAAACAGAAAGCGAATTATCTTATTTCGTATTTTTAAACCTCTGCAAAGGTAGAAATATAAGTTGAATATTGCTTTTACACATTTGCTTGAAGTGTGTAATTGTTAATGTCAAATAATGTATTAACTTTGTTAATAGAAATTTTAACCCTGAAGAGAATTCAAATTGACCTTTATGGCAACTTCTAGAGAGCAAATGACCATTCTATTCTTTTGCAATTTAGCATTTTCTCATAATGAATTTACAAAGCACTGGCATTTATCATAGTTGATCCAAGCAAAAACTGTCTTATAAATGTGTGAGAGCACCTAATCAACAGAAAGAATTCCTATACAAAGATGTGCCTCTGTGTTTTATTCCTCTTTCAAGATATGAATTATTATTCTCTTAGCAGAGAACTAAAAGGACAAAAGACTCCACCCATCAGCCAGGAAAGAATTGTGTGGAGTCCATGAAGTAATTTCCATCTGAAGAACTGCACCCATTACCAGCAACTTTAGCGGCAAGGAAACATCTGGATGTGTCACAACTGGCAAAATCCTCATTGCAAATCTATGAGGCAAGCATAATAATCATGGTATTTGACAGATGGAAAAACTGGGGAGGGTCAGTGACAGATGTGGGATTGCAAATCTTCACATTCAATAGGTTGTTTTCATTTCTGGGGAAAGTTCACCTGGGAGTCAAACTTTGTTTTTTTAAGAGTTAAACTAGAACACTGTATGTTTTAGAGTCAACTGAAGATTAATGGACTTAAAGGTTTTAACAATACTACTCTAAATTTGGCTGCCCCTGCAATGAAGTGGGCAAACAAGCTCTAAATTGACTCGTTGAATAAATTACCTGACTCTTCTCACTCCTGTGACCAAATTAGTTCACTTGTAAGTTACTGACGACCAATTCTATTCTTCCTCTAACATAAACACACTAATACTTAGAGCAGGCAAAATTTTAACAGTTGTCTCTTTCATTTCTTGATGCCCTAGTGTACTAAGACAGTGAGCACACAATGTTAACTGAACAAATAAATTCTAGAATTCCCCTGCTTTTATTATAACTTTTATAATAAAAAGTTACTTTTTATTACTTTCTTGCTACTCCAAGAAAATCTGAAGTCTTTTGCTAAAAAAAGATTCGGTACCATAAACTTAAGATTTGAAAACAAACTTTTTAAAGTTGCAGTAAAACCCATGTTCTAAAAAAATCTCAAAATTTTCCACTTTGGGAGGGCTACTTCAAAATATTAACTGAAAGATAAACAGTACTTGTTGATAATTTTATGTACGTTTAATTAAAAATGGTGAATTGGGCCCTCCCTGGTGGTGCAGCAGGTTAAAGCACAGCACTAAGCTAAAGCCACTTCCGCATGAGTTCGATTCCCACCTGCCCTGGAGGTGACCACATGGTGTGGCAGACCCCTCCTGACCCGCCCCCTGCTCCCCTCAGCAGTGTACTTCGTCAGTCTGCCTGTTCTGCTCCCCACTCTGTCTCGGGCAAAGCCTATCACTGCTCCACCGCAGCTCTGGTCTATACCCCAGTTCTGTATGCATAAATAAATAAATCTTAAAAAAAAAAGGTCGAATTGGTAATTTCAGAGAGTCTGATGAGAACCACAGGACCGCCAAAAACCCATAATTTCCATACCAAATAAGTCCTTAGGTAGCCCACAGAAGTTTTCACAAAAGAGGGTGGCCTCATCTATGTTGTAATATGCTTACACTCTCAACTATAACACATAGTCAGCACCAGGGTTTATGGGTGCTATTGGCTTTCAATATTTAAGGATGTTAGTGTAACCTGTTAAGTCCAATCCTGACTTTCTACAATATACTTGGTAACAACAGGCAGGAACATTGTTTTAAAAAAAGTAATTTCCAATAAAAAAAAGTCATTTTAATATCCCATCCCCAAAAGTTGTTTGTTCACTTAACTTTTCAACCATTTTTAGAAAATGCTAAAGAACAATGCAACTTCATTAGAAAAAGTTTAAAACTTGAGTTTTTTAACTCAAAATTAGTAACCAGTCATTTTTCTAGGCAGTAAAGGATACAGAGTAATACTGGCTTTATCGAAAGTCAGAAGCTGGACTTGATTACTTCTTTATATAGAACACAAATTCACAGCCATTAAGGAACTCTGAAAAATGTAGCCATACTAAGTATGGTACATATAAATCACAAAACTGCTTTGGAAATAGACCCTAAATTTCTGAGATTAAAAAGTCTCAAATTATTTAATAGCGCCAAAGGGCCCCCACATTTTCTGGGAGAGAAAAAAAGAAGAAACCCAAGTGGTAGAAATAAAGGGAGCCCTGTAGAACAACAGTGCATTTTCCACTGAGATCCTCATTCAGAATCTTGTGCTTCTCTATCCAAAGGTATTGAAATACAAATCAACTCAGTCACTGAAGACATAATTCTGAATCTCTTCTCATTTTTATTTTTTTAAAAAAGACAGATTTAGGATAGTGTAAGAAATTACTAAGTTACATTTTTTTAAAATCTGCCCAGTGCTACAGTAATGGAATAAGTAAATAAGATTTTCTTAAAGTTCAATGTTTATAGACATATTTATATATATATATAAAAAAAAGACTGAATTGGAAGACATTAAATAATGTCGATACACACCAGGAAAGGGTTCAGGCAAGGAAAGGCACATCATTTCACCACAAGAAATAAAGACCATAGTTGGAAGTTAATGACCAGCCAAAGTTTTAGATCTTGCGGTAGTTTTCCTAGCACTGGAGGGTCATTATGTGAAACTTCTTTATGGTACTTAGCTGGAATAAATAGCTGTTAAGAAATTTTACTCTGCAACCCCAAAGTGGTATTAAAAAGAAAGCACTCTTTAATAAGCCTGGCGTATGAAGAGGGAAGGAGCAAAATTCTACTAAAACAGTTGGGTGGTACTGAAAATCCTACTGACATATTAAGTGTTTTTTTTTTTAAGTAAAATAAAGTTAAATCCTCTTATCTGAACTGGAATTCTTGCAGTTACAAAGTAAGGATTTCAAGTAAATACATTTTCACTTCCTTTTCCTTGTAGATAGACACAGTGTAAACAGCTGCCATATTTCACTTCAGATCTTGGACCATTTCCCCATTTTATGTAGCTTAAGTCTTTGAAAATAGTACTGATACCTCTGAATGAATGGCAATCTACAACAGCAAAGGAACATAAAGTTTTGACAATGGTAAGAGATTTCTTTCCCAAAAAGAAATGTTTCCAGTTGAACAGACATAAGCAGAATTTGCTTTGGGTCAATTTCCTTTCATCAATTCATGCCACGTATTATTTATCCATTTCTTTCTGTCTGAACTCTAAAAAAGACTAATTTGTGAAAGGTAAAATCTGAGTAATTCATGTAAATCTTAGTGGTTAAGAAAACTGTGTGTATAAATAAAATGGATTTTCAGCACAAAATGGCATATTCACACACACACAAAGTTAAATTAAAAAAACTGGGAGATGAGGGAAATTATTAATATTAAAAAAATAATAAAAATGGCAATTGTGAAGTAGGAAGCTTCCTGTTCATGCCACACGATAAGCTTTCATTAAGGTGTCCTCTTTCCGGTTGGTGTGAGCAGCCCAGATGAAGAGAGCAGAAGCCATGAACTGTAAGGGAGCTGAGACACAGGCTAGGCAGAACGACCATCCGAATTCTCCAGACACATTCTCAGGCAGCTCTAGTTTCTGGTGTAGTAGTTCAATACCAGCAACATAGCAACTCACTGAGCCCAAAGTAGAAAGACCTTAGAGGAAAATTTAGAAAATAAAACAAAGCACAGCTAAGTAACAGCTTTTTAAACAACATGACAGGGTAGTAATATGACTGTTTAAGTAATACGACTCTTTGGTCCTTAAGGAGACAGAAGGAGATGAAATGCAAGTATGACAAGACCTACCTGCAAGGAGATGTAGAATGCCAGTGGCAATGGTGGGATACAAACTTCGGCAGATACAAGCGCAAAGTCCAATCAAAGCCCCAAAGCACATCAAACCTAGACTAACAAAAGGTAAAAGAAACTGGCAACGCCAAAGATCTGATTTTAAAAAAGAGAGAAAAAAAGAAATGTTACTAGGGTTCTGACCGCTTTCTCACATGGCAATTTTGTTTATATTTTAATGAGACTGTCTCAAAAGTGAGGAGTTTCATTTCTAAAGCATTCATCAAAAGGATGTTAATCTTTTTTTTGAGACAAGTTAAATGAACACTAACAGTAAATAATCACTGAAGGTTTATTATGTGGTAGGTATTGTTCTACAAACATATTATGAAGTGGGTACTATTATTGTTGTTCCCATTTCATAAATGAAATTGAGGCAAGAGGTATAGATTACTTCACAATTATGTTTTAGAGCCAGGAATGGAAGAAAAACAGCACGATGGTACGTACAGACATATCTGTGGCCTTAGAAGATCTCAAGATAAGGCTAACAAGTAAATGAATGGAGATTATAATGACCTATTGAAAGAGTATACATATAGCACAAAGCAGAGGATCTGATATATAATGGGAGCTCCATAAATGGCAGTTTTAATGATCATAAATTCCTTAAACAACATGGAAAGAAAGATGAGATTTTTACAATGCATTCCATTTTGTTTTTAAATTATTTTAATTAGCAATGTATTAATATTAACCTATCCAAATTCTAACTTTTAGTGCTGGTTTTATTCTCTAGAGCTATGTAATTCATTTGTTTTTGATATCTCCAGTTTTTTTTGTTTAAATATTTATTTATTTATTCATACAGAACTGGGGTACAGGCCAGAGATGAGGCAGGTAAGAGGATTCACCAGAGACAGAGTGGGGAGCAAAACAGGCAGATTGACGAAGTGCACTGTTGAGGGGAGCAGAGGGCGGGTCAGGAGGGGTCTGCTGCGCCATGTGATCACCTCCGGGGAGGCAGGGATTGAACCCATGCGTAAGTGGCTCTAGCTTCTTAGTGCTGTGCTTTAACCCACTATGCCACCAGGGTGGGCCCATTTTTGCCTAAGACTGTATAACTCTTTTGGCAGACCTGACACAGTTAATTCATATAGAGCTTGTAGTCAACTTTTTTCACATTGCCCTTTCTGAACTCAGGTAGCTGAAGTTTTTAATTCAAATATCAGAATTTATTACATATCCTGACTAAATTAACTCTTAAGAATACTCACATAATATCATCCAATCTGTCATCCAATGTATTAGCTGCCCCTCTCAACTTTATATTTACAATTTGCTAAGCATATATCTTCTTTCTAAATAAGTTATCAACAGAACTGGGTTTATATTCGAGATCTTATTTCAAAAGAAACTAAGTCATCTTAGTTCAACAACAGCCTTCAACAAAAAGCAAATTAAATTATTTCCTGTTTTCCTCCAATTATTCTACTAGGACTAAGGTACTTACAGGTCCGAAGCAGATCGATCCCACTATTGTGGTTTCCAGGGTCAACAAATTTCGCCATGAACTGCTCATTTAGTGTAAAACTCGTGCATTTTGTGATCACATCAAATGACTCTGAAACAAGAATAACAATAACAGTTTGTTGTGTTAATAAACATTAAGTAATAATCTCAGTAATTATTCTCCACAATAAAAAGTGATATAGAAATATATTCCCAGAGAAGTCAGCATTCTTTTTGGCTAGGAGTGAAAGGCAGGATTCAATGTCCAATGGATGGCAGCGCAGAGGCAGTCTTAAGACATTGGCTCAAGGAAGGAAGGGATAAAAAAAATAGGAGCAGTAAAATGAATGATAATAGAAATGTAAGAAGACTATGAAGAAGAATGAGACAAAAACTGAAATAATTAACTTCCATCTTCTCCCTAACCTACTGCACCAGCCATCTCCCCCTCTTCAGGTAATGCCAATCTATCCTCCTAGTTCCTCAGTCACTCTTGTCCACATGTGTTCATCAGGAAATCCCAGAGGCTCTACCTTCAGAACTTATCTGGAATCTAGTCACTGCTCAGTGCTATCAGCATGATCTGATTCACAATCATCTCTCACCTTATAGTGCAATCAAATGCTCCTGTACCTCCTAACTAGTCTCCTGGCTTCCCTTTTTTGCCTGATATTTGTCAGTTTTCAACACATCAGCCTAGATGACTAGATCATCTTATGTTTAAAACACATCCCTCCTCTCCTCTGGTTCCATCAAATTTAGAGTAAAAACTAAGGTCTTGTTCATGCCTAGAAAAATTTTACATGGTCTGCCTTATTCCCACTGGCAGAGAACTTCTCTGACCACATACCCAACTCTCTCTGTCCCTTCCTTCATCCCTTCCAGCCCAGTGGTTCCTTGAACATTTCAAGCAAGTTCCCATCACAGGGCCTTTGCAGTAATTGTTTCTTCCAACATAACTTGATCCCCTGTGCCTCACAATTAACCTACATGGTCAACTCCCTCAACTGTAACAAGTATTGTGAAGCCTACCCTGATTATACTGTTGAAAACCCTAATTCATGCCCACCAACCCCTTTCCCTACATGCTTTTAAATACCCTTTATTTTGCTATATTTTTTCATAGAATGTGTCATCTTTTAATATACTAGTATCCTATTTATACTTATTCTGTTTATTGCCTGTCTCTCTGACACAAGCTATGCAACTTCTGTTGACTGACAAATTCCAGGAGGAAAGGGAACACTCTGAAAAATCAGAGTTTCCATTGCTGACTTATGTTATGACCTCCCTTTTTTCTGTATAATCATAATATCAAAAATATTTTAGCATCATCAGTTTGTAACTGGATGGCCTTAGCTACCTGGTCTGGGCAAAGTACAGCTGAGCTGCTCCAGGGCAAGAAATTCCTTTGTCTGAAGACAAAAGGCAAGCTCCTGGAGAGATAAGACCTGGGAGCATCAAGAGTCCTGGAAAGGTTCCTTGGTCTTTTGAAACAAAAAGCGAATCTTAGGTAACTCCCAGGGCATAAGGACCCATGGACAATTTCCTAACATTATCAACACAGATTTTGCTTAAAGCATAACTGTGTGACTTCCTCTTAATTTATTCTTTTCCTAAAACAATCACTAACTACTCTCTGCTAGTCTTAATTAACCTTTTCCTAAAAAAAAAAAAAAAACAAAAAACAAAAAAACCACTAGCTAACTCTCTGCTAACCTTAAGTTAGTCATTAGCTTTTCTTTAGACTATCACTGATGACTCTGCTAACACAATTTATTCCTTCCCTAGGACTCCTAAGTTCCTTGCTAACAGCTCATCCTTCCCCAGACCCCTTATCCTTTTAAGTCATAGTCAAACATCTGTATACATGAAAGTTATCACAAAGATGTATAGTCTAGTGTGCCATAAAGTGTCAGGAAGAGGATGCATTGTTCCCTTTTCCTTTAGAACTTTTATTGATTTCTTATTAACTTACCTGATGCATTATTGTAACTAAATATTGCTAAACAGTGTAAGTAAAGACCTGTAAAAAGATGAGCAGGAAGACTTTCACCCAACTCCGACTCCCGTGTCTTCCTCATGCCTGCTCCCCTTTTACCCTTTTTAGGAATCTCTGCTCGCCGACACCGCTCCCACCTTTGGACCCTGCCTGTTTTGCCTCCCAATAATCCGTGATGGGGGCTGGTTCCCGACATCTCTCCTTTCTAGAATGTTAGTTTGCCAGGCATATTGATTTTTGGGTTTTATCCTGATATACTCCAAGCTACTAGGTTCTGGAACATGGAGGCATACAATAAATATCAGTCGAATGACTGATAAATGACTGTTAAGATTCATATAGCTATTGTCCCTATGCTCTCATACACAGAACTGAACATTTTGCAATGAATTTCAACAAATTTTTCACTGTTTCTAAACTATTTTTTTTCATATAAAAATCACAAGTATCATTCTTTTGGCATATAGTAACTGAAAGTTGTCATGCTATCATCTGAACACAGTATTTTCCATTAATAAGCCAAAAAAAGTTTTAACAGAAACAAATTGTAACATTGTTCCCTATGAAGAGCTCACAAGTTTCAATTTTAATAAATGAAAATGGGCATTTTTAAAGTTAAAAAGTCTTGTAAAATAAACCTGAGACAATTTCTTAGGTTTTTTTTTTTTTTTACTTTCATGATCTACATTTTTACCTACAAACCATCAAGTTTGTTATAAAACAATCTCAAATACGCACAGATTTAAATATAGAGCTCACTGAATTATATCCACTGAGATTAAGGCAACAAATATAATATCTACTGAAACAGTGCTAGCACACAAAAGGATTGTCAACTCATATTTGTTGACTTGATTTTGGATATTTGTTCTTTTACCAGTTACAAAGTATTTAAAGTCTTCTGATGCATTTTTCCAATTATTTCTTCACAATGTGTGTATGATTCATTTAAAAAAATTTAAAGAGTGGGTAAATAAGTACAAAGATTTAAAATGGCTTTCTCAAGATATGTGTATCACTCATCCAGCCAGTATTAATAAATTATCATGCTAATTCGTGGAAGTTAGCAAGGGAAGGTGTGGGGATAGAACAGATGTACAAGCTTGCTTTGGGGAGAGGAAGAACCCAATACCTGCTGATACACAACGAGGCATCACCAATCTCATTACCTAATATTGAGCAGCTAAAGGAGACAAGTTAAAATAGCAGAAATACCTGTTCTTTCTGGTGGACTATACCAATATACGTTCTGGGGTATAGTGATACACCGTCGCCACAATCCCACCGTGCCATTGTATCGGAAAAGTGCATCATTATAAGCCTTTTCATCTGCCTCATCACTATCAAAGTCATTCCATATGCTTTTGTTCAATTCACTGGAATTTTCTTGAACTGGACTTCGATATTCATACCAGAAGTCGGTGCCAATTGAGGCTGCCATGTAGATGGTGGAAATGAGGCTAAGCACACAAGCAATTACAAATGCTGTAGCAAAACGGTTATCCATTCTGGCATTCAGACTGCTCTGTTTAAAGTTGAAAAAAGAAGAAAAGTCAGACTTTAATGATAAAGATTTTGAAAAGAATTATCTCAATATTACCCTTTATTCCCCACCCCTTAGTTTTTAAAAGTAATATACATAGTCATTAAGGATTTAAATTAAAAGCAAGCAGGTTTTTAATTAAGTTCAAAACAAAGCTCATTATCATGAAAAATGCTCACATACCCAGGATGCTACGGAGACAGAGGTCTTGTTCTCTAGTCTATCACCTGCACACTAAAACAGACAACACTGAAATGGACATACACATTACAGATACAAACAATAGACATGCCCAGAGTCAGCAATGAACTGGGCATGAATTGTTAATTGCAGACTGAATTTTTATACAAGCTGCAGGGTTTTAAGTCTTCTGGGTTAGAATGTGAAAAGGACATAGTAAAAGGAAGCAGAGGAAGTCAGCTCCTCCCAGATTTCTCTGAAGAGGTAAACCTTCTAAACAAGGCTAAGAGTCAGGATCTATTTGGAAGACACAGTGGAAGGTGTTTGTTAGTTCAGAAGGAAAGGTCGTTTCAGGTGCACAGCATTGCAAAGAAAACAATACTATATAATAATGCTAGATAGCAATCTGCCCTTCATCCATTAAAGCTAAATCAAACTCTTTACACAGCCCAAATCCTTCACTCTTGTCTGCTCTCCCCATTCTTTGTTCTTTTGAACTTCCTCACTGCAAACTAAATGATTCCTTCTTAACCTGAACGAAAACTCTGGACTGGGCCAAAAAAAGAGAGCGCAAGAACACTCCCAGTCGTGAATAGGTGTCAACGACAGTAGTAAATGGCCGCAGTAAAATGACTCAAGGTGGATCAAGCTGAGTCAAGCACTTCCAAGTATATACCGTGACCACACAAAACACCTTACAAGAGCGCACGAAAACAGGCTCGCAACCGGTTGCTGAGTTTGGAAGATGGGAAGTGACTCAGAGAGATCAGGGCAATTACAATAATTAACGATAACTCCAGAAGTTGGGTTTGAATTTCTATTCTTACTAATCCTCTTTCATCCTGGAGCTTCTCAAATGACCTTAAAAGGTCCCGACTGGGAGCCGCGGTTCACCCAGACTGGACACCGGGCTCCTTCGCCTCGCAAGGCGCAGGACCGGGCCGCGGGGGGTCGAAGTCCACCGGGGCTGGGGCGGGGCGGTCCTGCGCGGCTCCCCGCCAGGGGCCCCAGGGGCCCCAGCAGGCCCCTCCCCAGAGCGCTGGGGCTAGGGAAAACCCCCCAGGCCCCCAGTCGCCCACAGCCAGCCCAGCCCTTGGCGACACGGCGGGAGGACGCTCCTCCTCAAACCGCTGGAAATGTACAACGGCTACGCGACCCGCACCCGGCGACGCCGGCCCCACTCACTCACCGCCCATCCTCCTGCTCCGCCAGCTTCACCCTTCAGCTCAGACCACAGCACCCTACTCGCCCCGCGCCTCCTCTGACGCACTTCCCTGCAGAGCCCGCCCCCTCCATCACTCCCGCGCCTCCGCCCCCGCCTCCACCCCAGGCCAGGCTGAGGCCCAGGGCCGAGGGGGGTTGTGGGAGTTGTAGGAGGGACAGAGGGAAAGCTGCGGGAGGTGGCGGACCGCATGCCTGGAGGCTCGCGCGGCGCCTTGTGGGAGATGTAGTTCAGCTCCTCGGGAACGTTCCCAAAGGGAATTCCAGGGTTGTGGTTTCCTGTAGTTTATGAAGGCAGGGAGGAAGGCCTATTGAATAAAGGCTGCCTCCCACTCTTCACCTCTAGACATATATATGATTGCAACTTGTATAAGGCAGGTTTCTCAGTGCTTTTCTATTCACCCCACCCCACCTCTAAATATGTTAACAGCGGTTAGGTTATACTTTTGAAATACTCACCTATTTATTTCTTCCTCACAAGTTCACTCCAATTAGAATAGATAGTCTTTCTGGCTTTATTGCTTAAGTTAAGGCCAGAAATAATGTGACTTGACAGTTTCCATATAGAATGTAATGACAATTGTGTTTCATATGATTTGTATCTGTGGTTGTATTCTCTTTTTGACAAGTAGCATTAGTTCTCTTCATTGTAGTAAGGTTTTCTTTTAAAGTAAAATATTAAGGTTAGTGATAATGAAGATACCAGATATTTCAAAAGGCATAAAAAATAAATAACATAAACATTTTTAAAAAAGCATGAATTAAAAAAAAAATGTTTGTGTGGTATGAAAAAGATTCAACTAAAGGGAACATTAATTACCTTAAACAGATGCAGTCAAGAACAGCCTGGAAGATTGCACATGACTGTGTGGTATAAAGGCAACAAAATCACCGCAAACCTTCAAGTTTGCATGGCATTTCACAAGCAGGAAGCAGGATCACCTTAGCAATGAGGTGTGTGGACACACAAAGGTAACCTTGGACCAAGAAATGATGGATTCCTAGAAAGGTACCAAATAGCTGACTCAAGGACTCTGGAACCCTATCTCATCCACCAATGCCTTGAAATTTTGCAGAGGTACAGGAGAAAGGTGGGAGCTCCAAGTTTACATTAATTGTCTTTTACCCTGAAAGATAGAAAGCATGATACCTGTTTTCTATTTGTAGGTATGTTTCTTTCACCTGAGCTGGCAAACTGATAGTCCTATCCAGTACATATATAAAATGAGGCAATAGCCAAATGTAATATACAACTCTAACTGAATTTTCATACAGAGTATTTAAACAGTGAAGAACTTTGTCAGAGGCACCACAATCACTTTTGCTATTCTCTCTGCTGTTTTGACCCCTTCCCCCTGCTATATACCCCTGATCTATAGTCAGTTTATAAGGTACATTTGACTCACCAGTTTAGTATGGACCTGGAAGCTCTGCTTTGTTTGAGGTTGTGGCCACTTATGACTCACTGACTACAGAGTACTTAACTGTATCAGCATTCCCAGTCCTACAACCACCAGCTGGGTTCACAGAATACATAAATCTTCATGATATAAGAGGTAGATTTTTCTGGGGAGACCTGTAAAGGTGATTCTTTTAATGAAGTGTGAAAAAAAACCTAAAACATACAAGATATAATTTTTATTTTTTTTTAAAGATTTTTTTATTTATTCATACAAAACTGGGGTACAGGCCAGAGATGTGGAGGGTGAGAGGATTCACCAGAGACAGAGTGGGGAGCTGAACAGGTAGATGAATGAAGTACACTGCTGAGGGAAGCAGCGGGCGGGTCAGGAGAGGTCTGCCGCGCCATGTGGGTCACCTCCGGGGCAGGCGGATATGAACTCATGCTGAAGTGGGTTTAGCTTCTTGGTGTGGTGCTTTAACCCGCTGCGCCACCAGGGAGGGCCCTATTTTTATTATTTTTAAAATATATTTATTTTCTTATATCATTGTTCATTTTGAGGCAGTATTTGACTTCTCCCCTAAGGTGTAGTCCCCATAATTCTCCCACCACAGCCTAACAACATACAAAAAGGTAGAAATAGTGGGAAATGCAGACGGAAAATGAAAAAGGAGGAAAGCTATACACATTTTAATTAGAAAGATACAATGACATAGTCTTTTGCTGCTTCAGCAATAAACAGTAATCATGTAAAATGGAAGTTGGCCAGGAATTTTGTGAAAAATCCCTTTAACTGGAAATGATGCAAAACTCAAACATGATGCATCTCAGATATGCAAACATTTATTGATAACTAC
>NW_004567104.1:48937142-48942893 GCF_000260355.1 Condylura cristata | reverse complement strand
CATGTGGTCACCTCCGGGGCAGGCGGGAATCAAACTCATGCCGAAGTGGCTTTAGTTTCTCAGTGCTGCGCTTTAACCCGCTGAGCCACCAGGGAGGGCCTAGAGGAAACTTTTTAACATTTTTATAAGTTAGCAAAAATAACAACATATAAAGCTGATTACCTTGAAACTTAGAACAGATTCTAAATATTAGTATGAGTCCAAAACACTTCGGATGCTTGTAAATGGTAAGGTCCTACCCCAGTCCTAGTGACTCCATTTCAGCATACTTGAGAGAGTTCATAGAGCTACATAGTTTTTAGAGAGTGCTTCAGTGACTCTAATGCCATCTGGCATCCACTCCTTTAAAACGATGATGTTTAATGCCCAAGGAAAGGCACAAGTGGTGTAACAACTATTTGTTGGAGAGAATGGAGAGAGAGCAATAGGGGAACAGCAGGGAATACAGCAGGCAGCATGATTTTCTCAACATATTAATTCTGAAAAAAATAAAAATTCACTAGGTCAGATGCCAAAAACAACTAGCCACATGAAATACGGTAGTAATTTATAAGCAATATTATAAAAGTTCTTAGAAAATACAAAGGTGGAAGCTATTGATTCTGCCAGGTATAGGGAAGTAAACCTGAGTGTCTTTTTTTTTTTTTCCCTGGGAAGGTGCCGAGAATATGCTGTATTTTAGTGACTAATATCTACAATCTACCCTTTTTTTTTTTTTTGCCATTACCCTGATTATACTTATTTTTCATGTGATTGCAGTGCTGTTGTTGAGTTTTGATCTATCTATTGGCGGTTATTATTAGTAGGTTCATGCCGCAAAGATCATTTAAAGTCCCAAAAATGACCCTTGTCCTGAGTTTAGAATTATGACGTCCCCTGGTTTTTTAATAGCCTGTACAAGTCCAAATATAGGTACATATTTATATATATACTTTATATATATACTTTCTTTTTAATTGTACATAGATACATATAAATGATTGATAATTTAATACACACATGAACACATGCATATATATAGCTTTTAAGTATTTATGTTAATCCCAACAATTATATTCAAGTCAATTTGTCTTCCTTTAAACTACTTGACAAAAGGAATTACTTCATTAAACATTTAAGATTTACCCAGTGGAAAGATTTCTAGCCCAGAAACTTGAAAGGGTTAATTAGTTTGTCTTGTCTGCCCCCTATTCTTAGTGTAGGATAAGTTCCCCATGAAAAGCATAAAGCTGCCAGGATTGGCATAAATCAAGTGCCCCTCACTCTTCCATGATGTGGACTCACATGCCTGGGAACATGTGACACTAATCCACATCAGGAAACAGAGAGGAAGGAGTACTGAGGCAGGATCATTCTTTCTAACATATTAAATATCAAAAAAAAAAATCACCAGACAGGACTTCAAATATTTTGCCATTACATTTTCATCTACAGGCATATATTCTTCTAGCAATAGTAATATCAACCCGAGAATAATGTGGGAGATTAAGTGAGAAGAGAAGAGTGTCAGAGAGCCTTTCAGCCAGTAAAGAACTTGAATAAATAGAATTAGTTTCAGATTCTGTTATATTTTATTATGGTCTTCTTAATGTGAAAAGAAAGTATGGCAGAAATATATGAAAAATCCTTTTCATTTTAGCCTTTTTCTTAAGAGTTTTGATTGAATGAAAAATCTCCCTTTCATAGTGCCCATACTATGCTTTAATTATGCTATTATATCATTAAACTTAATATTTGCTATAATCATGCTATTAAATATTAAATTTAATATTTGTATATTTCTTGGTAACTCCAACAGTAAAGTTCATTGATGTGTGGCGGTACTAGTGACAAGCCATAGTTGAAAAGCTAGCAACTCATTCTAGAAAAGTGAAGTATGAAAAAGAGAAGATCAAAGGGAAGGTTGACTCTGATAAAGAATTGTTATTTGAGAATTAACAGAGGAAAACTAATCAAAGATGTTAACTTTAATATAAGTGAATTTCACTGTTTGAATTACAATTGCAGACAGACAAGAGGGTGAAATAGCAACTTGTGATGTTTAAACCTGTGTTTGTAAGTTAACATAAATAACGGCAATGCCTGTAGTTAAGCCTCCTTGAATTCACCCTCACTAATTATATGGGATTATAGAAACAAGAGTTTTCTTAATCAAAAAACAAACAAGCAAAACTAACAGTGCCAAAGCAACTACCCAAGTGCAAGGTGCCGTGCTAGCTGTAGTGAAATTTTTTGTTAATGAATACTAACGAAAGCACAAGACATGGTTCCAGACTTTAGGGACTTATAAAGCTTATTGAATGAGACAGGATAGATTATATATGAGCTGAAAGAGCTGGATAGGAAGCAGGAACAATTTCACATCCTGAGTGGATTGTGTTTGCCACAGGTGTGGACTGATACGATTTGAGAAGGTTTCAATCACTGTTTAACAATGGAATACTAATTTTCTTTACATTTCATCAATGATATATATTAAAAACAGTGTCTTCATAGTGATCACCTTAAACTTCTAAAAGTAAAATGGTATCCTATTTGTGAAATAGAAGACTAGAACTAAAGAATTCCTACTGTCAGAAAAACAAAGAATGTCGTTCAAATAGGTGAGGGAAAAAGATATGTTCTTTTCTACTTTTGCAATTTGCAAAAAACAAAAATTGCAAGCTCTGAAGATGTCAGAATGTCTTTCAGTTTCCTGGACATACAGAGCTAAGTAAACCACAAAACACCCAGCTCTATGATGGAGGGCGGTGTTGATGTACCCTTTTAGAGGATTGGTAGAATCTGTATTTTCAAGTATTTGTTTGATGCCTTTTCCAAATTCTTTAGAATGGGTGGGGAAAGCATGAACTGCATAAAAGCAGCTGCCTTAAGATTTCTAAAATTCATGCAAAAGCTTCATAGATAAATCAGCTTATCAGATTTGGCACCTGCTCTTTAGTGATGGACCCAGAAGCAACCACATCTTATTTGGATTATGCCTATGCTGCCAGCCCAAATCCTGACGTTAAGGAGAACATCCTCTGTGTTTCTTATAAATCTCTCCTCTTCCCCATCTTTTACGCAACCGTGTTCCTGATCGGAGTGTTGGGGAACTTGGTCCTCATGACAGCATTGCATATCAAACGGAGAGACAGAAGACTGATCGACATCTTTATCATTAACCTGGCCATCTCTGACTTCATTTTCCTCATCACTTTGCCTCTCTGGGTGGATAAAGAAGCATCTTGTGGCCAGTGGAGGACAGGCTCCGTCCTATGCAAAGGCAGCTCCTACATGATCTCAGTCAACATGCACTGCACTGTCTTCTTGCTCACCTGCATGAGTGTTGACCGCTACTTAGCCATCATGTGTCCAGTTTTATCGAGGAAATTCAGAAAGAGAGAGTGTGCGTATGGACTCTGCGCCAGCATCTGGTTTCTCTCCTGCCTGCTAGGATTGCCTACTCTTCTGTCCCGGGAGCTCATCTTCATTAATGATAAGCCATACTGTGCAGAAAAGAAGGCCACATCAACTAAACTGACCTGGGCCCTCATGGCCTTAATTGTCACCTTTTTTGTCCCTTTAGTGGGCATCGTCACCTGCTACTGTTGCATCACAAGGAAGCTGTGCACCCATTACCAGCAGCCAGGAAAACATAACAAAAAACTGAGAAAATCCATACAGGTCATCTTTATTGTTGTGGCTGCCTTTGTCATCTCCTGGCTGCCCTTCAATACTTTCAAGCTGCTGGCCATTGTCTCTGGGTTGCAGCAAGAGCTCTCCTTGTCTTCAGCTGTTCTCCAGCTGGGCATGGAGGTGAGTGGGCCATTCGCATTTGCCAACAGCTGTGTCAACCCTGTCATTTACTATATCTTTGACAACTACATCCGCAGGGCCATTGTGCACTGCTTGTGCCCTTTCCTAAAGCAATCGGACTTTGGGAGCAGCACCGAGACATCAGATAATCACCTCACTAAGGTATTCTTCAACTTTGTTTATTTAGAAGATTTAGTCAGAAGGAGAAAGAGGTCTGTGTCTAAAAGGCATGCTGATGTTTCTGCTGGTGTATTGGAGACTTAATTTGAGTCAGTAACAAGGGGGAAAAAAAGTATTACTAAAAGTATTCCTGTTTCATAAATATGAGGGGGGGGTTATTTTGTAAACAGGTGACTAAAAAGTCCCTGTGTCTCTGGATATAATTAGGGTGTGTGATTTCTTTTTTTCAGTTGAGGGGACTTATTTGACCCTTGCCAGTCAAGTTCACTAGAAAGAATATAACATTCCTATGTGGCCTTGAGCTCTACAAAAAAGACTCCTGCCTGGACTTATCCCTCTTTTAATTCATGATTGTTAATATACATTCAGCTCTTTTCCTCTCTCAGGCTCTGTAGTACCTTGCACATGCCATCTTTTGTATTAAGCTTCTAATAAGACTACATTTAAGTGATTCACTGCTTGTTAATGAAGGTAGCAAAAAAATATAATGTAGCTGAGTGCTGCAATCAACTGTTCTTGAGTAACAAAGTAAGATTCTGGCCATCTATGGGATTCTTTATCCTCCAGCATTCTTTCTGTGCCATTCATAATTACTTTGAACTGGCAAAAACAAATGGAACTTCATAATTTGGGATTTGATCAGTTGGGTTTCTAAAGTATTTTCACAAGTAAGCATAGGGCAAGGTTTGTAAGATGTCTAGCTCATTTCAATAGTATAGTAACTGGGCCCTCCCTGGTGGTGCAGCAGGTTAGGAGGCAGCACTGCAAGCTAGCACAGTAGCTTCAGTGTGGGATGGATCCCTGGACCCGGAGGTGACACACATGGCACAGCAGATCTCTCCTATCTTGCCTGTATCAAACAGCCTGTTCTGCTCCCTACTCTGTCTCTGGTGAATCCTCTCACTGCCCTGAACTGCTGGCCTGTACCCCAGTTCTGTATGCATAAGTAAATAAATCTTTAAAAAAACAGTATAGTGACAACTTTTCAGTGGGATTTTTACTATGCTCTTTTGTTTTTATCACCTTTACAAATTAGGATATGACTTTGCTTTAATTACATGTTTTTAATTATCCAGTTATCTTGTTATCAAATGAAAATGTTACTAATAACATAATTGGAGTCATCAATTTTACATGTAATTGCTACACCCACATGTAAATTATTAGTTTGCATTTTAATTAAAATGTTAGTGCTATACAATCTCTCTAGCATCATTTGCCTCGTGTATATAATTTTAAGAGTTGATCCAGGAAAACAAGAAGACAATATATTCTGCATTCAACTGAAGTGAGAAATCTATAATAAAGATGTTTTTGGTGCTTTATATACATTTTTCCAAACCCAGAGACCTCCCTAAATTCCTTTACCCAATAAATATTCATTGAGTCAACTTGCACACATATAACAACTTTTCACTTCAAAGTTGAGATGGAAAAACATGTAATTAGTGTCAACCACAGAAGGTTTTGTAGAAGACACTCTATTGTAAACATCTTTTGAAGTTTTAATGTCAATGTGAAATTATTAAACTATGATTTTTCCCCTGGAGTGTTGATTCAAATAAATTACCATTTTACTTCTGAACATTGTTTGAAAATCAGAGGAAACTTAGAAACTTTTCAGAAACAAAGTAATTCAAGTTCAGCCTATGTTGTGTATCTTTTACATTCTTAAAAGAAGCCTTTTAGGCAAATCACTGATAATCTGTTTAAAAGTTAGCAATAAAGTGGCCCTCCCTGGTGGCGCAGCGGGTTAAAGCACAGCACTGAGAA
>NW_004567104.1:48935442-48936035 GCF_000260355.1 Condylura cristata | reverse complement strand
ACCCAAGAGGTCTCAGCCAGCTCCACATACTGTTCTCCAACCCGCTGCACCACCAGGGAGGACCCAGCTTATAATTAATAATCATTCTCATTTAACAAATATTAAAGCTGTCTTGCTTTTATTTCTTCCTTTTAGTTTTTGCTGAGGATTGTTAAAATAATATCAAAGAAAAAATTGTACTTTTAAATACTTTATTTAGATATACTAATTTTATAATGCAAGAGAATCTTAGTATATTTTATACTCATTATATAGCAATAATAGGAGAGAGATTTCACAGTTTACAAACTGTATAATTCTGACAGAAAAATGTTCAAAACCTGACTCAGTTGGAAAGCTACTATGCCATATATGGGCTACTCTGGTATGAAATGTAATTTTCATATAATAGCACTGAAAAGTCTATTACAAATTATTTTTTCAGATCTAATTTTGCATATTTTAAGACCCTAATATTTCTCATTTTTAATATGAATATATTCTATTTCTGTACATGTATAGATTGGTCATATACTTATAACATTTCAAAACTTTTATTATCAAAGTTAAACTACCCTGAGGGTTGCTTTGTGGTAACTCAGTATCATTATAAA
>NW_004567104.1:48924898-48932312 GCF_000260355.1 Condylura cristata | reverse complement strand
CTTCCCAGGAGTTTTTTATGTCCTGGGGTCTTATTTCTCCTGGGGCTTGGCTTTTGTCTCAGGAGACAGAGGAATTTCTCACCCTGGGGCAGCTTGCCTGAGCCAGCAGCTGCCTTTTGCAGCTAAGTCAATCCAGTTGTAAACTGAATGTTGCTCAGAATATTTTGATATTATGTTTATTCAAAAAAAGGGAGGTCATAACATAAGTTAGCAGTGGACAGTCTGATTTTTCAGAGCTTATCCCGATCCACCCGGAATCTGTCAGATGATGGACGTTGCATAGCTGTGTCATTTCCCCCTTTCTTGTTTTGAAATCAAAGCTGAAATGCCTTTAATTCGACATGGGTCTTTCTGAGGGCTGTGAAGAGGGCTCCGACAAGGACTGGAAATATACACAGGAGAGAGAGGATGATTAGGAGGGAAATGCCAAAATTAATCAAGGAGGGGAGTGAGAACCAAGCAGTTGTAGAGGTGTAATGTTGGAGAGCAGAGAGAAAGGAGTCAGCAACTTCAGCAGGAGAGGCAGCAGGAGAGGCAGCAGGAGTGTAGGAAAGGCTGATAACTGTAATTTCATCCTGTAAGGAAGACATGTCAAGGGAAACATCAGTATTATTCCATACACCAAGCAAATGATTTTTAACATTTTTCCATGGAACAGAAGAGGAGTTATACTGATGGGGAGTAACACAGATCCACTTAAAATCAATATGACAGCAAGTAGTAAGGTGAGTTTTAATGTGTTGGATCTGGTTACCAATATAAATAACCATCTCCTCTAGAACATTAATTCAAGCTTCAAACTTTTTATCAATGTGCTTTTGAAAAGCGAGAGCCTGGGAAACATAAGAGAGGTCATTAACATGATGGGCTGTATGGGCTTGTTGCACAAGGGCAGTGGTAGAAACTGCTACAGAGGCAATTATGGAAATCAAGGCGGTAATGCTCAGAATGAGCGCAGCTACAAAACGTTTTGGACGTCTCAGGCCATCGTTGATGAGCTGGAGAGCGCGGGTGCCTGAGTCATCATACCACTGGCCATTGAGCTGGACAGGCAGGACTACGTTGGGTGGTTGATGGACGATCATAAAAGTAGCCGTGCCCACAGAAGGATCCAGGCAGTTGGTAAGGCAGCAGCCGAGACAGGTGATGCTGTAGGTTTTGTGGATGTGGAGAATTTGGTGACTGTCAGTCGTCTGAATCAGCAGAGTGTAGGGAGGTCCGACACAGGCTCTGACAAAGGAAATCAGTACTGCTGCTGCAAATAAACGATAAAGTTCAGTATGAGTCACAATACCATGAGGGGTGGAAAAGAGGAAGGAAGGAGCATCCAAGCCATAGCTATACCAACGAGAGAGAATTTCATTACGAGGGGCAAAGGAATTATTCCAATGGTATGTAGTTCCAGATATCAATTTGTCCCGGAAGTTGGTGGGATTCGGTGGGCCAGACAGCTTGGTTGCAGCTGCACCTGCTGCTGAAGGATCAAAAATATATGTTGAGTTATTGATAGGGGCTAAGCGCAAGCCTGCAGGGTAAAAGGCACAAGAGCGCCAGGGAGGGTATCCATATCAACGGTCAATGTGATCCCAGACTTGTCTTGTTTCTGGAAGTGAAATGTCAGTGCAATTAGGAAGGGAAGTTGGGGGCAAGGTCGCTACCAGGTCCTGGTAGTTGGAGGGCCCAATGGTCAGCATCTGCAGGACCCACAATTGACAGTGCCCTGAGCTCTTGATGAAGTCGTAGATGGGAGAGTCAGTTAGAAAGGTGTGATAATTAATAATAATTCTACCCCTTCCAGTAAAGGGGTAGAACGGTGATGCATAATGGAGAAACATAAGTGACACAAGCTATGCAACGTCCATCGTCTGACAGATTCCAGGTGGATCGGGATAAGCTCTGAAAAATCAGACTGTCCACTGCTAACTTATGTTATGACCTCCCTTTTTTTGAATAAACATGATATCAAAATATTCTGAGCAACATTCAGTTTACAACTGGATTGACTTAGCTGCAAAAGGCAGCTGCTGGTTCAGGCAAGCTGCCCCAGGGTGAGAAATTCCTCTGTCTCCTGAGACAAAAGCCAAGTCCCAGGAGAAATAAGACCCCAGGACATAAAAAAACTCCTGGGAAGCTTCCTTGGTTTCCTTGAACAAAAAATAAACTTCAGATAAGGCTCCCAGGGCATAAGGAATCATGGACAAATTTTAACCTTGACTACACAGGTGTTGTTTGATATACAACTATACAACTTTCTTTTAATTTACTCCCTTTTAAAGCAAGCACTAACTACTCTCTGATAGCTTCAAATTAACCATTAGTTTTTCCTTAGACAATCACTGCTAACACTGCTAACACAATTTATTACTATCCCAAGACCCCTAACAACCTTTTGCTAACAAGCTCACCCTTTTCCAGACCCCTCTTCCTTTGATGATAACTAGACAGCTGTAAATATGATAACTGCCACAAAAATGTATAACTTAGCATACCATGAATTGTAAACAGAAGAATGCTTTTTCCCTTGTCCTTGAGAATGTTTTATGGAGATATCTCATTAACTTACCCTATGCATTATTACAATTAACTACTTGCTACACAGTATAAATAAAGACCTGTTGAAGGAAAAGCAGGAAGACTTGCGCCCTATCCAGACTCCCTGTCTTCCTCGCACCCGCTCCTGTCTCCCCTTTTGGAATATCTGCTCGCTGACGCCTTCCCATCTTAGGGTCCTGCCTGTGCTGCCTCCAGACACCTCGGAAGTTGGAGCTAGTTTCCGACACATAAGGGCATAGAATCTGTACCACCGTGGAAGGAAAAGTTAGAGCTGGTTTTATGTTTGAGGAAGGAATCTGAATCACCTCCAAGAAGGTCAGAGAAATTAGTAAACACTCGACGGGGTGAAGGAGAGTTCCATGGAGTAGGGTGCAGTATAGGAGGATCAGGAATGTAGGTCTAGTACTGAGATGCAAGGGTAATGGGTACCTGACAAGTGAGAATAGTGATCATAGCCAGTAGGAGATTCTCAGTGGAGGGCGGCACCCCTGGTCTTTCCAATTGAGAGGCTTGACAGCTCAGGTTTTTAACCTGACCCCAGTTGGAATATTTCCCCAAGGGCCCTCATGACGGGGGCAGGAGCGGGGGAGGAGGGTGGGGGGGCTGATTCTGAAGAGGGTGGGTGGTGGTCGCTATAGTCCTTCTGCAGGCAGAGGCTGCGAAAGGGTGGAGCCAAAATCGCGTCGGGTTGCAGCATTCATCTTCTGGGTGATCCGTGTGTTTGCAGCAGCGAGGAGCTGTCCTAGGGGGTGACTGGTTTGAGTTGTCGTGGAGGGACATAATGACGAATCAATCTGTCAGGAACCCAGATGGGCAAATCGAAGTCCTGTGGGAAAATACAAGCATAGCCTCTCCCTGTTGTAAGGAGTGTATCTGGCCCTTTCCAGGTTCGGGTTAAACTATCCTTCCATTTAACTAGAGGTTTTGGCTCTGAGCCCTCAGGCTTCCAATGTCTTTCTATAGGGGAGGTCCCGGAGGCATCACAATTGAGAAAATTGAGAACAAAAAGAGCATGGTTGAGGATGTGATGGGGGGAGCTGTATTTGAAATCAGATATAATTTTAAGATTTGGGATTTTAAAGTCTGATGAGGTCTCTCAACGATGGCCTGTCCTTGTGGGTTATAAGGAATTCCCAATAGTATGGGAAATTCTAAAGGAAGCACACAAATTTTTTTTGAAGGCAGTTCTATATACTGGTGCATTGTCAGTTTTTAAGGCACAGGGCTTTCCAGCATAAGCAAAACATGACATTAAGTGATGAGAAACATCTTTAAAGGCTTCGCCAGGCCTTGCAGTGGCCATGATCAGATGTGAGTATGTATCAATAGAAACATGGACGAAGCTGAGTTTTCCAAAGCTGGAAACATGAGTGACATCCATTTGCCACAAGTCATTTTGCCTAAGTCCCCTGGGACTGACTCCCATAGGAAGTGAAGGCTGGGTGGTGGGACAGGCTGCACATCTCTTAATAATTTCTCGAGCAGTTTCACGGGTCAAATGGAATTGTCACCGCAGGGAGGAGGAGTTTTGATGATGCAGTGCATGGTCTGCGGTAGTCTCCTGTGCCATAAAGGCAGCATCTTTAGTGAGTAAGTCAGCAAGTTCATTTCCCTGGGCTAGGGGTCCGGGTAGCTTAGAATGACCCCGAATGTGGCCGACATACACATTGTGTTTTCTCTGTCTTAACAAGGCCTGGAGTTCTAAAAGGCGGGCAGCTATAGTAGTCTTACTGTCAGCAATGTCAGCAGTCTCAATATCAGGAAACAGTCTGGCTATATACTGTGAGTCAGTGAAAAGGTTAAAGAACTGATCACGTAGCTTGTTAAAGACCTCAATGACGGCAAACAGCTCAGTCTTTTGGACGGGTGTTTCACCGGTCTGTACTGAGATTTGTTTGCCATCAATAATGTAGGCAGCTATCGTTCTTAGGAACACCAATTTCAGAAGTTATATATTTAAGTTTTTTAACTGGTAAAGAGGGTTTGTACATGGAACTTTGTACATGCAAAGTTGCATGTACACACATTTTCTTTTAGTGGTGTTTGCAAATGTAGAAAAATGAAATATAAGAGGTACTCCTTGCTCAAACACTTAAGGATGTAGGTTTTGTAACTGTACTCCCTCATCTGCTCTACAAGTCCATTAATAGAGAATTAATTGAATAAATTAAGGCTCCTATACAACCTCACACTGGAAGGTTATCTAGCCTTTAAGAAGATTGTGCCATGACCTGTTATGAAAAAATCTTCAGAATGTATTAAATGAAACTAAGTGAAAAAGAAGACTACAAAATGGTATCTATAGGAGAAATCACATCTCTGTGACCATTTCATCTTTGTTAGAATACAAAATACCAAAATCCTATACAGGAGAACATTAACTTTATTAATCACTAGGTATAGAGGTTATAGGTTTTGATTTTATTGCCTATATTTGGGGGGGGCATGTAATACGTAGTAGGACAATTTTTAATTCAGTTTATTTTTAAAATTTTATTCTAAAAGAAGATTTATTTATTTATGCATACAATAGTTGGGTATAGGTCAGAGGTTCAGAGGCGGTGACTGAATTCACCAGAGTTACAGTAGGGAGCAGAACAGGCAGATTGATGATGTACACTGCTGAGGAGAACAGTGGGAGAGACAGGTCTGCTGCAGTGGCTGAGGACAACCTCACAGTGCTGATACTTAACCCCTTGCACCATCAGGGAGGCCCCTAATTTAGTTGATTTTTAATATAGCCTACAAGATAAAAATATTAGCTGCATTAAATTTATTGGAATTATTAGTTTTGAATTGCAGATCTTCTGATTCCTCATTGCTCTGTGTTTCTGGTTTCTGAGTGACTACCATGCCTACATTGGCCGTGAAACCTTCCCCATTAACCTTCTGATTTTTCCTAGAAGGACTTTCTATTACTTATACCAGTACCTGATTTCTTAAGAACACCAATTTCAGAAGTTATATATTTAAGCTTTTTTAACTGGTAAAGACGGTTGACAATTCCAGCATTTAGGTGAGTCCCCACACTTCCCTATTCTCAATCATAGCACAGCAATGACTGCAGCCTGCATATGGAGTACCTGTAGTCTGTCCCCCAGTTGGAGGGAGCTCCCCAGGGACTGGGGGAGAGTCATGTCGTCATATTTTCAGATCAACATCCTTATTTCATTTCAATTTTTTTTGTGTGCTTGTTTTTAAACAGCTATTCAGCTCTTCAAGGACATGATAAATCTTTTCACAAACTGGGAGCCTCTAGCCCATATTAGGTGGTAAGTCATTTATATGCCTTTGTACTTTTGAGAGGGAATGGGAATATTATTATGGGTCAAGTAATTGATAGGATAGCTCCATAAAGACTATGAAAAACACTATACCAGTTAATATTCTCTTGCTGGCACTGACTAAAAAGAATGGTGTTAACTCAAATAACAAGGTGTAAAACACATCATTGTTTATAACACTAACTAGCTGCTACCAACCAGAGGGTAGGACAGTAGGATCACTAGAGGACAAAGACACACCCGAATTTGCCATATCTGTGGAGGATGTACAAGTTTCTTAACTTTCTTAAGTCTAGTTCTCATGGCAGCTCTAAGTTAATTAAAGGTGAGTAGAAGGAATTTGGCACATTTATGTGGTACATGCTAAAAGCTTAGTAAATATACATCTCCATTTTATAGAAGGAAATAAGATTCAAAGAAAACAGATTTCACATAATTCTTGAAAACTTGATTTCACGTAACCTATGGCTTATGTGATCTCAAAGCTCAGGCATTTTCTTCTTTGCCATCATTTTTCTTGAATCCCAAGATTCTTTTACAGATTCTGCTAATACCACTAACCTCCCTTGGTTTAGTTTTCTCTCTCTGTCTCTGTCACCTCTTTCTCTCTCCAGTATTTTTCCAAATTCAAACTATATCTTTCTTTTTTCCAGTGCAAGTATCTCAAATCTTGACATCCTTTGCCTATCCCTGACTAACATAAAGATGTTGCTTAACGAAAGAGGAAATCCATTTATTGCAAAAGAAACTTTTTTGAAAGAGAAAGTTTTCTTTTAACATCTGTCCCAGAAACATGACCTCTTAGTTGTGATGTATCACAAATGGCATCTTTTACCCCTTCTCATCGTCACTAAAAATCTTTATCTAAGTAATTCAACTGTCTGTTGAAGGCAAGAAAGAGATAGTTATCTAAACCACATAAAGGGCTGTAGCACCGAAAACACTGACCCTCACAGGAAAACACTCTTTTTTTAAAGATATGTGCTAAGAATTATGGTCTCATTTTCTTTACTGTTCAGAATTTTTCTACACAGATTCTTAAAAGATACTTTTGACAAGAAGAAAAAGTAAATCTAATGCTGAAGCTTTGGCTATGGACTATGGGCCGCTGGACTCTTCAACCTAAGCGGTTATCAGCAGTTTAAATATTCACCATCTTTTTTATAAAATACCATTTTTATGACAAGGATCTGCACTGGATTATATGCAGATAAGTTCAACAGACAGGCCTCCTGTCTTTCAGGAACTTTGTTAATGCTTTTCAGAAGGCACATTTGTACAAATAATTTGCTAATTTTAATAGCGATCCCCAAGTGTATTTTCAGGAAGCATAAGGGTTTCTCACATTAAGATGAACATCACAAACTATCCCAAAGAAAAAGTGAAAACTTGATTTAAATTTACTTTAAATAAGACATAATAATTTCCAAGCAACATTTTTAGGAGGTGGAGTTAAAAATGTTATAAAGTGATAATAGGGTAATGATTACTGACCATAATCAAAATGTAAAATAAGGAATCAGCTTTTAAGGATAAGAGAATATGGTACTGAAATATTACAACTTATTTTTTTAACA